>NC_090647.1:187876715-188186437 GCF_040937935.1 Hyperolius riggenbachi | reverse complement strand
AAAAATAAAATCTTCTATGAACTCACGATAGCCCTAACAGAATACCTTGGGGTGTCTTCTTTCTAAAATGGGGTCATTTGTGGGGTTCCTATACTTCCCTGGCATTTTAGGGGCCCTAAACCTTGAGGATTAGTCTGGAAATCAAATGCCGCAAAATGACCTGTGAAATCCTAAAGGTACTGATTGCACTTTGGGCCCCTTAGCACAGTTAGGGTGCAAAAAAGTGCCACACATGTGGTATCGCCGTACTCAGGAGACGTAGTTTAATGTGTTTTGTGGTATATTTGTACATATACTCATGCTGGGTGGAAGAAATATCTCTGTAAATGACAATTTTATTGATTTTTTTACACACAATTGTCCATTTACAGAGATATTTCTCCCACCCAGCATGGGTATGTGTAAAAATACACCCCAAAACACATTGTACTACTTCTCCCGAATACGGCGATACCACATGTGTGGCACTTTTTTGCCTGATCGGGTAAACATTGTGTTTTTAGTGGAGCCTACACTAAGGTGACCCTAATGTACTGCTATAGATCTGTCTGCGATCAGGAATGATCACTAGATACTATATAGTACCAATGCTGATTCGCCACAGTGATGGCGACTAATCGGTGATGGTGGTGGGGGGGTTGGGGTTGGTGGGAAGTGGGGTCTCAGAGGCAATCAAACAATCACGGGACAATCGAAGTTGATCACGGGACAATCAAATAGAATTACAGCACAATCGAATCCAATCACAGCACAATCAAATCTGATGCACTCGGAAGGTGATGGGGGGTGGGGATAGTGGTGGGGGGGGGTTGGGGTTAGTGGGAAGTTGGGTCTCAGAGGCAATCAAACAATCACGGGACAATCAAAGCCGATCACGGGACAATCAAATACAATTACAGCACAATCGAATCCAATCACAGCACAAGCAAATCTGATGCACTCGGAAGGTGGTGGTTGGAGGTGGTTGGGGGGAGGGTGGCGGGAAGTGGGGTCTCAGAGGCAATCAAACAATCACGGGACAATTGAAGCAGATCACGGGACAATCAAATACAATTGCAGCACACTCGAATACAATCACAGCACAGTCAAATACAATGCACTCGGGAGGTGATTAGGGGGGTCTGATGGTGATTTGAGGGGGTGGGGGGTTGATCAGGAGCCCGCACGGGGCAGACTGAGTCCTGATCTGATGAGAGGCAAACACAGGGGGTTACTGATCTAAGATCAGTTAGTGATTTCTGGGGAGGACAGATGTAAACAATGCGCAGGGGATGTAATCAGGAAGGGGGTCTGAGGGCAATCGAGGGTCTGGGCAGGTGATCGGTTGCCCCCGCTAGGCAGTTAAAGTCTGCTCTGATGGGTGGGGGTGCTGAGGGGTGATGGACTGGTGATAGACAGGTGATCAGAGGGGGATCAGAGGGGGATCAGGGGGTAAGCTAGCTGTATACAGATGTATACAGTATACAGGGGGGTAGTCTGGGATGGGGTGTGGGGGTGATCTAAAGGTAGGGGGGGATCAGGGGTGATTAGGAGGCAGTTAGGGAGCTAATCTAGGGAATAGCGTCAATAGTTAGTGACAGGGGGGTGGGGTTTTTAGAGGGGTGCAAGGGTGCTGGCAGGGGTCTGCTGGGATGATCAGGGGGTTCTGAAGGCTGGGGTGGGAGATCAGGGGGGCTGTGTGGAAAAAAAATGTGTGGTGTATACTTACTAGTGCTTCCTCCTCGCTGGTGGTCTCTGGAACAAAGAAACCACGAGGCGAGGAGGAAGCGTGTATAAAGCACTTTGTTTACCTAACAAAGTGCTTTATACACTTTAATTAGGCGAATTTGTGTATTTCTCCGCCCGCAGGCGCTGCTAATTGGCCGGCAGGCTGGAGGCTAAATGCTCGGCCATCGATCCCCGGCGGAGGTTCGCGTCACGGATGACGCGATCGCTCCGCCCATGCCCCTAAACGGTCCGCCGCCTCTGTGCGTACGCTGGTCCTTAGGGCTTCCACTTTCCTACCGCCCCTGTGCAGTGGGCGGTCGTTAAGTGGTTAAAAGCTCCGGGGTGCAACGAACCGCAATGCACCAAAACGCAGCGTCGGATGTGAAAGGTAAACTGAAAGTCTATGGACTTTCATTTTAACTTGGTTAACTCAAAGTTTTGACTTTGCATTAAAACACGGGAAAATGGCTCAGAGTTCTTATGTTTTACCATATTAACTTATAGGTGCATGCCTCCAGGACTTTTCAAGAGCTGTTCCAACACTATGGAACTCCCTATCTCTACCCATTAGGGCAGCCCCCTCCTTCAACATCTTCAAGAAGGCCCTCAAAACTCACCTTTTCGCTCTGGCCTACTACCCCTCACAAGTGTTCTAAACCCACAGCTGAACTCTGGTCCCCTACCTTTCGTGTCCTTACCTCTCCTTCTAGATTGTAAGCCTTTGGGCAGGGTCCTCCTCCTTTTGTGTCCTACCTGATCATGCACCTCCATTACTGTGCATCCATGCTATGCATCTGAGTGAACCTAACTTGCCTAATCTCCATGCTCCCCTCTAGTGACTAAGCATTACCTTGTACACATACTGTGCTGATTAAATATAAGTTGCTAACAAAGCAAACGTATTAGCAAGTTTAAATAATACCAGCAGCGCTGTATACAATACTCATATCATATCCATAAAGCCACAGCAGTCAAAGCTCCATTACTGTCAGAAAGTCCTAAGAGCATCCAAGCACCATAGTGTACTACAAAACCGCTATATTACCTGCGCCATCCCCTGCTCCAAAACGCTGAAGCCACCATAGAGATTTGGCCTTACACGTGTATCGCCTGACTAGTCGGCTTCCTCCCCTCATTTCACTTTAAAGGATTGCATCCCCCAAATATTACGGCACTACTACCACTTTTTACATACGCCCTATTCCAGGGCCATTATTATATGATATTTGTAATATGCATTTTTTGCATGCGACCCAATTCAAGTGCAATTATTGATGCAGCTACCTGTTCCCACATCACTTTAGGGGACTTTTAATGTGTTTGTTTCCCCTGTGGTTTCCCCATTGTGGGTTCTGTTTTTATGTATTTGGAATATAATGAATTAATAAAGATGGAATATTTTTGCTACTTAAAGGGAACCTAAACTGAGAGGGATATGAATGTTTCCTTTTAAACAAAACCAGTTGCCTGGCAGTCCTGCTGATCTCTTTAGCTGCAGCGGTGGCCGAATCACAAACCTGAAACAAGCATGCAGCTATTCCAGTCTGACTGCAAGCTTGTTGAGGGGCTGTGGCTAAAAGTATTAGGCAACTGGTATTATTTTAAAAGCAAAAATCCATATCCTTCTCAGTTTAGGTTCCCTTCAATATGTCAGGTACGTTGTGAGATCTTGGCTGGATAGTGTAATAGTGGCTGGGTAGTGTAATGGTTAAGGGCTCTGCCTCTGACACAGGAGACCTGGGTTCAAATCTCGGCTCTGCCTGTTGAGTAAGCCAGCACCTATTTCAGTAAGGAGTTTCTTGGGCAAGTTTCCTTAACACTGCTACTGCCTACTGAGTGTGCTCTAGTGGCTGCCTCGCAAGCGCTTTGAGTCCGACAGGAGAAAGGCGCTATACAAATACTGTCATTATTATTATCTTTTCTCTTTAAAGAGAATCTGTAACAAAATGTTCAGCCTTATTTCTTCTATCCTATAAGTTCTTATACATGTTCTAATGTGGTCTGTCTTACTGCAGCTTTTCCTAGTTTCACAGTGGCTGTATTATCTCTGTTATATGATCTAATCTTCTTTCCTCTGACAGCTTTGTCGGACTCAGGCACTCAGGCAGGAATGTGCTGCTCTGCTTGTGATATGATAGAAGTTATACACACCCATGCCCCCTCCAGGCTCTGTGTGAGTCACAGACTGAGCTCCTCTCAGTCGATCACAAGCTGGTTAGCAGCCATGTCTTTTGTTTGAAAACACTGCCTAAAACTGGCAATTACAAGCCAGGATTGCAGCAGGGAGTGGCAGAAACAGCACAGAGGGGCCCAGGAGAACATAATTAATAGAATGGTATGCTTTTTATTGTAAGAATTGTAGAGTGAGTGATGATCTATTCAAGAAAAGGTTCTGATGTCCTGTGGGAAAGGTGGCAGTGGTGAGCGAAAAGGCAAAAATTCTTTTCTGCCAATTTCTCACCTGATTTTTGCCTAATTTCGTTTTGACAGGTGAATTTTCGATCGAATATCTTCGCGTAAATTTTCACCTAAAGCCCGTTATTTTTGCATTAGCGGCACTTCTTGTGGATTATTGCGGACATTTTTCCGCATAGGGCATAAGCGTCCGTAAACAGTGATGTTTCTTGCGGATTATTGCGGACATTTTTCCGCATAAGGGCATAAGCGTTCGCATACAGCGAAGTTTCATGCGGATTATTGTGGACATTTTTCCGCATTAGGGCATAAGCTTCCGCATAGTTCAATTTTCGATACTGGTCGAAAACGCAAATATTTCTGAAAATTTTCGTGAAAATTCGCCAAATTCAAAAATTGGATTTTCGATGCGAAAATGACTTGGGCGCAAATTCGCAAGCAACACTGAATGGGGGTATCAGCTACTGATTGAGATGAAGAGTAATCCTGGATTAAAGTTCCTCGTACAGCTGGTGCATGCTATGTAATTCTACTTCAGATTCTATGTCCAATCAAGAAGAGAATTGGATCTTACCAAATTTTATATATATATATATATATATATATATATATCAGTCAGTATATACAGCCTACTGACTGCCATCAAATTATCCTAAGCCCCAAACTGATCGGTTTCTCAATCGGAAGCAGATCAGACATTCTTGATATTATTTATCCAAGTACTGGCTATCCATGCATAAGTTTTTTCGATAGATTTTTTTTGCTCAATATCCAATTGAAAAAAATTATCGGAAGTGTGATCGGAATAAAAAAAAAAAAGTCACATATTTGTGTATGCTAGGAAACTTCTTTATCTGATCAATGACAGATCTTACTATGGAACTCATTAGAATCAGATCTGAAGTAAAACTTGCATGGTAGTGCTCTGCAAGGCTGCAGAACACTGGAGAACAATAGAGTACTTTTAGAATTCAGCACGTATAGTTTTTTTTTTTTTTTTTTTATAAACATTGTCCACTATTCAGTTGCATTATTTGCCTGGGTCATATTAAACCATAGTGAGGACTGCTAAACAAAATAGTTAAATAGCACTGGGGCAATTGCAATCATCTGCTTGTATCTGCAGTGAGATGTTTTGTAATAAATTCCGGATGAATGCTATTTCACTGACCTTCTAGCAATTTTCTGTAGTCTAAAATACCCCAGGTGGGGAATACAGTAAAAAAAAAATGTTTGCTGTTAGGTTTCAAGGTACAGACCCCTTGTCTGAGTAATATCAAAATGTAGCAGGAACTGCTGACAGGCTAGAGAACAAGACTTTTTGTTATTGATGTTTCATACATACAGCAAACAATTGCTTTAACAAAATTAAAGCAGCTTTAATTTAATTAAAAACACTAACAACAGATATTAAGATGACTGCAGCTTATCAGCCACTAAATTACTAAACTTTCAGTAATTCCATTATGATATACTATGACCTAGTGACCTAATGGAGGGTTGAAAACTTTTGCCAACTAACATATAAAGTGGACCCAAATTAAAAATACAAGATTTTAGAAATAAAATCAATTTTCTAAATTATAATAAAAAGATAGCAGCCTTTTTTCAGCTGCATGTTGACAAATATAAAATATGTTAAATTTATTGGTGGAACACCTCCCTTCCTTTCATATTGCCGGGACAGAATCTGGCAGACTGGTGGAGTAGGTGGTGTCCAGCAATGGAGGAATTGCTAATGGCTGCCTCCTGTATAACCCTAGTTATGAAAAGAGAAGGGTGAAAATCATGCAATGAAATGCTCATAGGCTTGAAGGAGTGTTTATTTATCTTTGTATGTGTCAGAGTGGTGCAACTAAATATTTTGAATTAAAAAATGTTTGGTTTGTGTCCGCTTTAACAATTTTCAAAAAGTCCAATTAAAGTTTGCTGGATCACTTCTGTTCTCCATTGTTCCTTAAACTTAGTAAACCAACCTAGTAACAATAATAACAATAACATTTATATAGTGCTTTTCTCCCATAGGACTCAAAGCACTTAGGCTCTCTAGATTCAGTCGTTGGCAGTAGGATGAAGTAGTCATACAACAACAAAAATTATATTTCTGCACATGCCAAACTGAACTGGTGGGTTTTTAGTCTGGATTTAAACACGTCCAGAGATGGAGCTGTCCTGATCTGCTGAGGTAAGGAGTTCCATAACATAGGAGCAGCATGACAGAGGGCTCTGAGACTGAAAGTTTCCCGGTGGACTCTGGGTATGACAAGATTATTAGAGCCTGTGGATCTGAGTTTGCAGGGATTGCTACGCAGCTGTAACATTTCTTTCATGTATCCAGGGCCCAGATTATGAAGTGATGTAAATGTCAGTAGGCCGATCTTGAATAGGATCCTCCATTTTATAGGTAGCCAGTGAAGGGAGTGCAGGATTAGTGTTATGTGGCAGTGACGGGGTTGGTTGGTAAACAGTCTGGCAGCAGTATTTTGTATCAGCTGTAGTCGGTACAAGTCCTTTTTTGGAAGGCCGGTGTAGAGAGCATTGCAGTAGTCCAGTCAGGATGTAATGAAGGCATGGACTAAGGTTGGCAGATCTTCTGGGGGATGAGGTGCTTGATTTCTGTGATGTTCTTCAGGTGAAACTAGTACCTAAGTAGTAAACCTAATGATGTTGTCACTTAATTGGTACTGGAAGTTGTGATCTTAGGAAAAGGTATTCATGATTCAAAACTAAATGGGGGATTGGAATTGTAATAATCCAAACTGTGCATGTCTTCTAACAACCTGAATTTTTCAATGAGAAAAAAAGCCCTGTAGACTAGTACCTAACAATGATAGCATCAGTTTAAAGGCAACAGGGAGAGCTGTCATTTGTCTCGCCCTGCGCTCACCGACGGCCGTACAGTGCGTACGCTCTTTTCTATTCCAATAGCATTAAAGATGTAGTCCATAGAAGTGTTGTTCAGCCATTTAAAAGTTTATAAAACACAGTCATATTCCTCCAATCAACACTTATCAATGAGGAAAACATTAAGTTCTGTTAGCTTTTTCTCATGTCCAAAGGCATCATCTTTATTCATGTAGATGCCTTTCATTGCTCACAATGCTATTTGTAGAATATCCATTAACCTCCTTGCCGGTTATCCCGAGCTCAGCTCGGGGTAACCTGCGTAGGAGGATTTCTCAGGCCCCGCTGGGCCGATTTTCACAATTTTTTTTATTGCACGCAGCTAGCACTTTGCTAGCTGCGTGCAGTTTCCGATTGCCGCCGATTCGCCGCTACCCGCCGCGGCGCCCCCCCCCCCCCCCCCTCCGGACCCCTTGCGCAGCCTGGCCAATCAGTGCCAGGCTGCACTGCGTTTAAAATAATTTTTCAGCAAAATTATTTTGAGTATTTTTTTTTGTTGCTGGTGGTTTAAAGGGTATTTCATGACAAGTTGTGAAAATATCACCAAGGAGAAAACTCAGGTGAAAAATTGAATTGCATATGGGCCCAGGGCTGCTGCAGAAAGCAAGGTGAAAAGTACATTCTGCTGAATGATGTTCCCTTTCTAATGACACTTTGGGCCATATTCTATTGCTGAACTCGCCAGCGCTAAGTACTGGCGAGTTCTTAACTTAGGCGATGGGGGCATCGCCTAATCTAATTAAACTTTAGACCCCCCCAGGCGGAAAAGAACTCGCTTGGGCGATATAATTGCCCAGCGAGTTCTTAACACCGAATCCAATTACCCTTATCATGTCTCCGAGAAGCGATGCTTCCCGGCAGACATGAGCTTTAGCTTAGACCTGCAAAAAGCAGGTCTAAACTAGCTAACGCACGTCGTCTCTGTAGCATCTGGGGGTCTCCTTTAATAAGGAGACCCCCAGAGCTCCCCGTCGGGTCGACCGCACAGTTTTGAAGCCTCCGCGCAGCTCTGCCCCGGCACCCCTGTTGGCATACATACCACCGCAGATCACCCGCCGCCTCTCGCCGCAAAATCCGTCGCGTAATTACAGTGTATCTAACACTGTAATTACTGTCCGCATAGAAGGAGCCCGGGCAAAGCATCTTTGAATCTGCAGCCTGGGCTCCCCATTGGTCCGCTGTCTGAACCAATAAAATGGCTCAGACAGCGGACCAATGGGGAACCCAGGCTGCAGATTCAAAGATGCTTTGCCCGGGCTCCTTCTATGCGGACAGTAATTACAGTGTTAGATACACTGTAATTACGCGACAGATTTTGCGGCGAGAGGCGGCGGGTGATCTGCGGCGGTATGTATGCCAACAGAGGTGCCGGGGCAGAGCTGCGCGGAGGCTTCAAAACTGTGCGGCGACCCGACGGGGAGCTCTGGGGGTCTCCTTATTAAAGATGGCGGCGGATGTTAGGCGGGCGAGTGCGCATGTGTGGGGAGTGAGACCGTGGTGCTGATGGACAGCACCACAGCGTAAACCTCACTCCCCATCGCTCGGTAAAAGGGAGCATCGCTTAGGCTTTCGCTTGAGTAATGCTCCCTAACGATCGGCCATCGCGCGAAGGATATGGGCAATAGGATTTGCCGGTAATCCTCGCGCGATGGCAAGGTGATAAGTAGCTCGCATCTGCAAGCTACTTATCACCTTGAAAAGGATATGGCCCTTTATACCTTCATGTTTTCATTTCAATTCTTGTGTCTGCAGTAGTCCAAAATGCAGGTCTTCAAGGGGGGGCATAATTAATAAAAAGAAATATCAATGGCAAACACAAATCTGGCTTTCTGCATTCAAAGGACTCACGTAATCAAATTCTGTTTTTCTTTTTTTATGATTTGTAGATTATGCTATGTTCATTGAAGTAGTTGATGGGGTGAACTTAATGTTTGTCACACTGCACTGCTTATAAACAAAGCAATGGAGAGCTTCATTCGAATGCACAGTCAGAGCCTTTGTTGAAATATATGATTATTTCACACCTCTATAAATTTTACAAAATACAGGTCCCAATTAGAATGTACACAGAGGAATTTATATCCTCATTAGTGCTACGAAAACAGCTTTAGAATTATACATCAGACAGAAAATGTCAATCCACTCACAGCCAATTTTTACTTAATACAGTTCTTATAATTAACTACTAGTCTTTTAAGTTTACAAGAGTGAAACATGCAAATAGTAGTTCAAAGTTATACATGAGTTTGTGAAACAAACATTATGTGCTGAAAACATACCGTAATCACTATTGCTTTGCCTTTTAATAAATGTGCTTAACATCATGAAATTTAGCTATATATTTGAAAACTGTAAACATAAATGTTTCACGATAACTGCTATTCAAGTCTTATTGGCCTCAATTCATTAAGCTTATCTCCTGTATTTAATAAGGTTTTTAGAGTTATCACCATAGTGATGAGGCATGTAGTATTCAGGAATTTTCAGTAAATGCCAATAAAATTAATTTACACGATAAAACACATCTAATTCCCATGCAAATGTTCTAGTGCAAAACACTTTTTTTGGGGGGCATTTCAATTGATTTGAAGTGAAATACAAAATTGCATTGCTGATTAGAAGAGACCCTCCCTAAATTTTGGGGGAATACACTGACACCTAATACACCTTTATAATTTCATGACACGAAGCAAAACATGCATCAAAATTAAGCAACCCCAGGCTATTTATGTCTAATTATTTAAATAATTAATCTTTAATGCACTTGCCTAGTATTGCTGAACCCCCCACCCCCACCCCCTTTTTTTTACCTCCTTTCCCTCAACTTTGCCTAGTACATATTTTCATTTGGCCTAAGCTGTAGGGTATAGGGGGCATTCTGCTATTACTGGGCAATCCTACTACCACCTCCCTTTTCTGCTTTACCTATTAAAGGTAACCTTAAAGAGAATCTGTATTGTTAAAATCGCACAAAAGTAAACATACCAGTGCGTTAGGGGACATCTCCTATTACCCTCTGTCACAATTTCGCCGCTCCTCGCCGCATTAAAAGTGGTTAAAAACAGTTTTAAAAAGTTTGTTTATAAACAAACAAAATGGCCACCAAAACAGGAAGTAGGTTGATGTACAGTATGTCCACACATAGAAAATACATTCATACACAAGCAGGCTGTATACAGCCTTCCTTTTGAATCTCAAGAGATGATTTGTGTGTTCCTTTCCCCCTGCAGCTATCTTCCACTTAAATGTCAGGCTGTTTCTTCCTGCAGAGTGCAGACAGCTCTGCCTGTATGTAATTCCTCAGTATGTGAAAGCCCAGCCAGCTCAGAGGACGATTTATCCAGCTTGTAAAATATAAGAGAGAAGAGAGAAGCTGCTCTAATCTAAATAATACACAAGCAGTGTGCAGAGAGGGGCCTGGAGGGGGGAGATGCATCACAGAACCACAACACTGAAGAACTTGGCAGCCTTCCAGACACAGGCTGACAAGTCTGACAAGAGAGAGATAAGTTGATTTATTACAGAGATGGTGATAGTAGAACGTGCTGAAGTAAGCCAGAACACATTAGAATAGCTTTTGGAACTTGTAGGATGATAAAAAACAGGATGCAATTTTTGTTACGGAGTCTCTTTAAGTCTCCCCAAAAAATGACTTTTACTCACCTGGGGCTTCCAGGAGGCCGCAATAGCAGCATAGGGGGCGATATTGTGGCTGGGAACGCGAAGAATCACTCGTGTTCCCATGCCTGTCGGGTCCTGACGGCGAAACCGGAAGTGGACGGCAGGAGGATCTACGAGACACGGCGAGGGCACCGATCAGCTGCAGGGGGCTGAGGGAAGCCCCAGGTAAGTAAAATTCATTTTATTTGGGAGACTTAAGGTTACCTTTAAGGAGCACCAATAAACCTGTTCCAAAACACTGAGCATTATAATGTAAGTTAAATTCTCCTTCCTTATCCTTTCTTCTTCCCTCTCTATTCCATTACTCATCATTATTTGACTTATACTGCAGGGCATAGGGGACACCCCACCACCACTGGGCAATCCTATTACCTCCTTCTTCCCCTGCTTTTCTATAAAGGAAAAGTATTGCTGAGCTAGCTACAATTTAATATCAGGTGGCAGATCTGAAACTCAAGGCCTTCAAATTGAAATGGAGTTTAGCTGCGTATTCACTGTTATGATATAAGTGTGTATGCACAAATTGTATATGATATGACTTTGTTCTGCCCAAGTATGGACTACACATTCAATCAAATAGTTACATAGCTATTTGGGTTGAAAAAAGACATACGTCCATCGAGTTCAACCAGAAATTGATTCTAATAATATTGCACAATGGGTATATTGCACTCCTGGTTAAACATAGTGGGTGGTGATGGGCCATCCAGAAAGAGTTTTGTGTTATCTAAACCCTGTGGGCTGCTGTAACATCTGTTCAGGGGAAGCTGCACTCTGCAGGTTTTGTTTCACTCAGGGATTTTCTTGTCACACTATTTCCCCCAAGCAGACATAGACCTCAATTCACAAAGCTTTATCGAAACACTTTATGGAAAGTTTGATAATTTACCTCATGGGTAAAATCTAATTTTGAATTCACTAAGGTGTTATAGATTTATTGAACATTTTATCGATAAAACATTCAGTAAATCTATAACACTTTAGTGAATTCAAAATTAGATTTTACTCATGAGGTAAATTATCAAGCGTTCCATAAAGTGTTCCATAAAGCGTAGTGAATTGAGGCCCAGAACTGCTGATTGTGGTGGTCTGTTTGTCATTTTTACAATGCAAGTTTGGGGTATAAGGACCTGTTCGGTTGGTTTACAAGTCAGGATGAGTGTCTGTGATTCCCGATTGCCCCAATCTGGGTTTTGTTTTCTTTGTGCAATCAACCAAGATATAGTGGGGGCACTTAATGTCAGGAAGAACAATTTTATAGTGTAATCAGGGAGTTACATGTGTAGCACTACCACATATGATTGCATGCCAAATGCAAGTAGTGCACCTTAAAATCATAAGCTGAAATGTTAGGGGTCTCAATGATTTAATCAAGAGACATATGATCTTAAATTAGCTAAATCTTCATAAATCTGATATAGTGGTGCTTCAGGAGATGCACATTACAGGGGAAAAGTTACTGGCTCTCAGAAGCTGCTGAATGGGATGGATGTACCACTCAAAGTATTCTCAGTATTCAAGGGGTGTGTCTATCCTGGTGAGAAGGAAATGTCAGTTTTAAGCACTTATAGAAAAAGTGACCCTATAGGTAGATTTCATTTTAAGCACTGTGTCATTAGTGGTTCCCCAATATTGCTTTTAGCCTTTTATATTCCACCACCATATCACCCTAGTATTTTGAAAGAGGCAGTGTTGTTTGTGTTGGGGCACCTAGCCTGGATACCCCTTCTGTATGGATTGGGGATTTTAATTTAGTATGCGTTCCAGTCCTAGCTAGGCTCCCCTCCTGACCAAGTAGGCTTACTGCCTTTGCTTGCTCACCTCAAGATGGAACTGCAGTTAACCGGTATTATCTGCCACACTTGGTGGGTACACTTTTTTTCTCAGCTAGGTTTCTTACTTTCTCCCACTTTGATTATTTTTTGTCTCCACTGAGACCCTTAAGATGATTTTGCATGTAGATATGCTCCTCCATTTGGTTTCCGATCATACACCTAAAGCCCATACAATAAACTGGGATCTTAGAACTCCTTATTAATATTGGAAGTGTAACCCCTTCTGGCTCGATCTTCTCCAGTCACACAATACCATCACTGCACATATCCAAGAATGTCTACTTATGCATAGAGACAAGGAAAATAGACTTTTAATTTGGCAGACCTTCAAGGCTTTCCAAAGGCCTCCTTCTTCGGAGGGGTTGGTGGAGAATACAATCTTATCCCCTCAAATTATTATTATTTTTATTTATAGAGCTGTACAACATACAAAACATCCAACAATGGGGAACATAGATACATGAGCAGTTCACCATATCACCAATCAAGACAACCAGTGACACAAGTACCGATTCATGCAATTGATGTATAGTTTGAATAACCTCACCAGTACTGATAGTTCTTCATTTGATAAATTGCATAGTAACAGGAAACAAAAGTGGGAGGTCTAACATGAAAACCTTAGTACCTGGCGCAAAACTCAAAAGCAATTTAAACAACTGATTGACAAAATCACACAGAGTAAACTATTTTTTCAGTAAGCCATTAATAATTTTAACATGACAAAAAACTTTACTTGCTAAAATTTTATGATTAAATACCTCTCCCCCTGTTATGTCACCTTTAAAGAACAGCTTGTAACAGGCCCTGCTGAGCTAAATTATTTCTTTGCATCCTTTACTAAGGCTCTCTATGCCAGATGTGTGCATCTCAATCTAACTCAAAGGCATATCTGTATAAGTAAAAACAATAGAATAGCAGAAATCAACTGTCCTAAATGCTCTGCCCCAAGCCCTCTATTCATATATGTCATTTGGAAATGCCCTGTAGTTAATATTTATTGGACACGTGTAGTCTAACTCATGCATGATCAATTGGGTGCACCAATCACACTAGACCCTCTGCTATGCTTACTGGAAGTGTTAAAGAGAAACTCCAACCTAGAATTGAACTTTATCCCAATCAGTAGCTGATACCCCCTTTTACATGAGAAATATAATGCTTTTCACAAACAGACCATCAGGGGCGCTGTATGACTGATTTTGTGCTGAAACTCCTCCCACAAGAAGCTCTGGGACTGCGGTACTCTGGGCAAACTGCCATAATGTAACAATGTTCACAGACAGGAATTAGCTGTTTACAGCTGTCTCTAACAGCCAAAACAGCTAGGAGCAGCTACATAACCTGCCCACAGTAAAAATGTCATCATGTAATAAATGTTAGAATGTAAATCAGGGAAAGGAAAGATTTTACAATTAGCAAACACTGACTAAATCATTTATACATAATTATGGTAAAAAATGAAGCACTTTTTTTACTACATTATTTTCACTGGAGTTCCTCTTTAAATAATAAGGAAATGTTTGTCTCAGAAACTTTGTATTAAGCCCAGTAGGAAATCTTTGTCTCCTAGTCCTAACTCACCTAGTATGGAGGCTTGGCACAATACTGTGGACTCCAATCCCCCATTAAAAGAATAAATGTAAATGTACACTACAGATTAATTGCATTTCACCAAGTCTAGGATAAGTGGATGCATCACTTGCTCTGGGTGATGTTTCCTCTCTGGTATTCTAATACAGCTCTCCTTGCCGATGCCAGAACAATGGTTTTTATCCTTGATACTACTGGGCCACCTGGTTAGTTTATAAAAACGTGTTTACTATGCAATGTCACCTCTCTTATTTCCTAGTCATAATATTATTTAAATGATGTATCTCTATCCAGTAACCCTGGAATTTTTCCAGCTACGAGTTTTATAGTTTTGTTCAATTGTCATTAAACATAATGATATTGTTTTTATTCCCCATGAATTTGCTGTATCTTTATACCCTCTTTATATTTTTAAAATATAAAGATGTTCCACTGTGTTATATAATAAAAACATTTTATCACAGTGTCAAATTATTGCCAGCATAGGTTGTTAGACTGTGCAAATATATGTAATAATATGAATAATGTTTGGCTACGTAGTGTACTGCATAGTGTACTGGTTAATGATGCCACCTTTGACACAGGATACCAGCGGTCGAACCCTGGCTGGAGCTAATTACTAATTTGGTAAGGAGTCCTTGGGCAGAACTCCCTAACTCTCCTGCTGCGTACACCCTTAGTGACTGCAGCTCTCGGTTTCAGTCTTACTGGAGATAATCTCTATAAAACGTTAACATTATTATTTATTGTAAGGGAATTTAGATTATGTTGTTTTTTTATAATAATTTATGAGCTTATACAGATCCCCACCTGCACATTCCCCAGAGCTGAGCACAGAACACTATAACTCACATTTACCTTGCACGGACGCACATCTTGCACGTTTTCCAAACTACACTCCTTAACTCATATGTAATCACAAATCATTTCTGGGAAATAGCCTGCGAGGCCTGCCCATACCTAGTTCTTGGGAGTGATTAATAAAGGTAAAGACCAGACATTCCAGTCAACCAATCATTTTCCGCAGCAATGGGCAGGGTCAGCATGCAGAATTGTATACAAGTCTGAAATATCATAATAATTTTTAGACAACTCTTGAACTTCCTTGGATTTTGTGTTTAACAGGCTAGTTTCTGTGTATCCATGGGTCACAGTGATTAGAAGAACCATTCAATTTTTACAAGGATTTACCTAGACATGCACAGGTGATATAAACAATACTTAATTCATTTCCTAGTTCATAATTCATGGAATTACTGCCTATTGCAAAGAGTAGCTTATTGAAATGGCATGATGTCTAATTCATGGTTGAGACCATTAGGAGACATATTTATATCTTTTGGAATGTCACGTTATTATACTATGACAGTTTCATTCAGTTGTCAATGACTACAGTGGAGGTTTGCAGATCATACGCTCTTTTTTAAAATGAGTTAAAGATAGTTATCCTTCATGATTATTATTATTATTATTATTATTATTATTGCTGTTTTATGTGTAACATGTTAGTATCTTTCCTAGGACTGCACATAATAAACACAAATAGAAGGAAACATAGATGCATTCAATGTTCAAAACTCATTACAAATCAGCAACACAAGTGCAAACACATACATAGTTGGTCATATGATCAGTTACAGCAAAATAAAAAAACAGTAAAAGGAGGTCCCTGCCATTGCTAGCTCGGTAATTGAGATAATATCTGAATAATATCTTGATATATCCATTGATATATTCCAGACATTTTCAAATTATATAGGTAGAAAGAACGTTTTTCCAAAGAACCTATTTTTTCACAAATTTTCAAAGAAATTCACTTTTAAATTGTATTTTTTAATATATTTCAAACAATGGATACATTACATTATGACTATGACATAGCTATGACTAAGGAGGCCTTGAGGGAGGCCGGGCAGCAGGCGGTTCAGCGGTAGTACCCTTGTGGTACTTCCACCCTTTCTCTGACCTCACGTCCTCTACGTGATGACGCATACGAGGGTACGCGTGACGCGTACCCTCGTATGCAGAGGACGTGAGGTCAGAGAAAGGGCGGAAGTACCACAAGGGTACTACCGCTGAACCGCCCGCTGCCCGGCCTCCCTCAACGCGTCACTCTCCGGACTCCTCCTCCTCACTCACTTCACAGTGCCACTGCCAGCCACTACCACCGGTACTATTTTACTTTCCTTAAACTTTTGTATGGGGAAGCGGGCAGAGGGGGGAGCGATAGCGGAGGGGGTGGGGGGAATTTCCGACCCCCCCCCCCCGCGATCGGGGCATGCTCCCCCCTTATGCCTGCAACCTCATAGGGCCCCCAAAAGCGGGATGTTCGGGGAGTTCGGGGTTCGGCCCGAACATGCCGAACATCTCGGCCATGTTCGGCGAACGTTCCCGAACCCGAACATCCAGGTGTTCGCCCAACACTACTCAAGAGTTTATCGGACAGAATGTAACATTTTCTTTAAAATTCCTGCTGAGAATCCCCTGGACTGCTAGATGTTCAAGATGGACCAGTGATCAGAGATCCATCACTGGTCAAACACACACACTATCTGCATAAGACACTGTACCTGAGGAAGGCAGATCCCACAAAACGTGTTGTCTTTTCCTGTGTCCCCCAAAAATATTAGCTTTAAACCTCCTACCTTACCTTACCCATGTTTACTTATTGTACTACATTGCGACGCCCCCTCCCATTTTGTGTACATTCCTTCTCTCCAAGATCCTTCTTCATCTACTCTGAAGCCAGATTAATTTTTTCAGAGCAAAACTTTCCAAGAGTATTTTGTTTCATCTTTTAGGCTTGCTGGTGATGCCGTCCCAATGTGTTACCATAAGCTAATTGAAAATGTATATATAAACCCAAGATCTGACACTCCAAGTCATTGTTACTAAGAAAGATGATGATACCCTCCAATGTCATGCTATGTAACCATGAGTGCAATGTGAAAGTTTTTGTTATCATAACAGGTGCCCACTGCAAAATCTCTGCCTTATAGCTTGCTATGCTTCTTACAGCTACTAGAAATAGAACCTTTTTAACCACTGCCAGTATGAAAATATTGGGTTTTGGAGAGTAAACTAAATAAAATTATGTGCCAGTATAGGATTTTGCTCCTGTGAGTTACCAGAAATCAAGCTTGGTCATTCCACCATGTGCATCTTTAGAGGGCCCCAGAAAGCAGTAAAATGAAGAACTTTCACCTCTCTTAAAATAACACTTCAGATCCTTGTACACTAACTGACAGATCAGCTTATTTCGGCGCACGGCTCTCAGAGCCGAGCACCGAAACTGGGCGCCCCATAGCAGCAATGCTATGCTGCGCAGGCACATAGCAGTAATTTGGGGCTCTGGCAGCTGCCACACCCCGAATTACATCTCCCTGCGAGTTGCAACAACTCGGAGGGGGAATAGTTTTTAACGCTGACTTAGAGTTTAGCAGCAGCGGTAAAAGCTGTCATTCGGCTTTCACCGCGCCGAACTGAGCAGCTCCAAAATAATATGCACCCCACTAACTGATGTTGTATTGTTTCATAGTTGCAGCACGCATACATCAATGGTTATTTTCTTTTACTTGTGTACACAAAAGGATTTAATATTTTGAAAATATCTTTGAAAATTAATGAAGTATTTCAAAAAAGTATCTTCACTATGACTGCAACAAGTTCATGTAATTATTTAGGATTAGTGTTTGGATTTGTGAAATGACCGTGCATATATTTAATCAGTCAATGATTACTTATCTGATTATGCTTTTGTCATAATTTACCATACAGTAGGTACAGCTAATCCATTGCTCAAATATACAGAAGTTACATTAGTCTTACCATTAAAAACAAACTAAAATATATTCAGCACTAAGAATGAAAATTCAGTTGTTATGTTATTATTATCACATACATATTTGATATGTGTGTGTCATATATTTTTTTTGGTTACAAAAGCAGCTTTTCAGTTTAATGTAAAACTAGTGAAAAAGCCCCCTATTTAAAAATTGGTGCTAGGCAACTGTCTACAGCCATGTGCCATGCATGACCACAATCTCACACAAGCATAGCTGTGACCTCCGCAACCAGCAGCAGCTCCAGCTTCAGATTTTTTGGGGGGCTCAAAAGGGGCACAATAGCTGGCTGGCAGGGCTCATGGGGAAATTGTGTGCGCCGCGCCAAATAAATGGGCGTGGTCATGACATCATGTGGGCGAGGCTAACTGTAATGTAGTTGTACCAGCTAATGTAGCTACATAAAAAAATATGAAGTAAATGCACATAATGATAGACAGCATTTCCCCAGTAAATGCATGTAATGAGAGACAGCGTTTCCCCAGTAAATGCGCGTAATGATAGGCAGCGTTTCCCTAGTAAATGCATGTAATGAGAGACAGCGTTTCCCCAGTAAATGCACATAATAAGAGACAGCGTTTTCCCAGTAAATGCAGGTAATGAGAGGCAACCTTTCCCCAGTAAATGCACGTAATGACAGACAGCCTTTCACCTGTAAATGCAGGTAATGACAGACAGCGTTTCCCCAGTAAATGCATGTAATGATAGACAGCGTTTCACCAGTAAATGCTTGTAATGAGAGACAATTTTTCACCACTAAATGCACATAAGAGACAGCGTTACCCCAGTAAATGCACGTAATGACAGACAGCCTCTTACCTGTAAATGCATGTAATGACAGACAGCCTTTCACCTGTAAATGCATGTAATGACAGACAGCCTTTCACCTGTAAATACACTTAATGACAGACAGCGTTTCCCCAGTAAATGCACGTAATGAGAGACAGCGTTTCACCAGCAAATGCTCATAATGAGAGACAGCGTTTCACCACTAAATGCACAATGCACATAAGAGACAGTGTTTCCCCAGTAAATGCACATAATGACAGACAACCTTTTACCTGTAAATGCATGTAATGACAGACAGCCTTTCACCTGTAAATGCATGTAATGACAGACAGCCTTTTACCTGTAAATGAATATATACTGACAGACAGCCTTTCACCTGTAAATGCACGTAATGACAGACAGTGTTTCATGTAGCCAGGTGTATAGTTGTCCCCAGTATAGGTAGGTAGGAGGACTTACTGTGTCCCCAGTATAACCAGGTGTATTGATGTCCCCAGGAGGGGTGGAAGGAGGGAGCCATGGGGACAGTGGTGGCAGGGTTGCCAAGCAGCTGGTGGGGCGGCAGCAGAGAGAGAAGAGAGAGAGCTGTGGGTAAAGTGGGGAAGGGGGGACGTCTCCCCCCTTCGCTCACCTTGGGGCTTCCCTTCTCTCGCTCCCCCCTCCAAAATGAGCAGCTGGCAGCGGCGGCAGAAGACTTCATCTCTTCCCAGTGCAGGAGAGAGAGACCAATCTGTGTGCCACTACTCTGGTCTAGACTAGACCAGAGTAGCTGCGCACAGATCAGCCACGCTGGGAAGAGAGGAAGCCTTCTGCCGCTGGCCCGCCGCTCATTTCTAGAGGGGGGAACGAGGGATAGAGTGGGAGCCCCAAGGTGAGGGGAGGGGGGGAGACATCCCCCCTTCCCCACTGTTCCCACTGCTCTCTCTTCTGTCTCTGCTGCCACCCCATCTGCTGCTTGGCAACCCTGCTGGGGAGGCTTTTGGGGGGGGGGGCTGACAGCTTGTCATCTGGGGCTTAAGCCTGGGTAAGCCCCAGTGTAGTGTCGCCACTGTCCGCAACATGTACACAGAACACAGTGACAAAGCACAAAGCTTTGTGGATCCAGCATGAACATACCTCTGTGCTTGCCTTAGGTAGTTTTGCCCTCAGTCTGGTATCTTTTAACATCTGCATTGCCCTTGGAAAGATTAATTCTCTTTATGTGGTATCAATAGTCACCAAATGTACAGGAAATATCTCTAGACATAGAATTCAAATAGATGTCAAACCAAATATGATGTTCACTAAGCTCTATTTTAGTACCTAATAGGTAATAAGATCTGAACATTTTGAAAAGTGCACACAAATGATCCAATCTTTTTCATCCAATCTTGCCAAATCTATGTAGCAGAAGCAGAAGAGTAAGGGCCTGTTTCCACTGTACGCAGAATGGATGCAGAATGGATGCAGAAAAACTGACTCCAATGAATGCCTATGTGAAAATCTGCATCAGAAAAACTGTGTTTAGTGGAAACAGGCCCATAGGCTTTCATTGGAGTCAGTTTTTCTGCATCCATTCTGCACCCAATCTGCATGTAGTGGAAACAGGCCCTTAACTGAGTGAATATATTGAATTGGCTACTATAGGCAGTCGTATATAATACATAGAAATGATAAGTTTGGGTGAAAAAGATGGGATCCTTAGTGGCTACCTTTAACCAGTCATTGAAGCAAACATTGAATAGTTGTAAGATGAAATGGAATGATTTTCATAACATTAATTGAGGACATAATTATATCCTGTCACATTAAATATAAGTGATGTTAGTCAGGTGGAATAAAAATCAGAAATAGAAAACTCATATGGTGACCAGTCTTTCATTCTTTCATATCTAAACTTCCATTTTACTTTTTTTTCTCTTAACATTTTCTTCATAACAGGCTTTTTTTAATTAACCCTTTGCTGACCGCTTCACGCCAATTGGCGTGAACGTGGCGGCAAAGGGTTAATTAAAAAAAGCCTGTTATGAAGAAAATGTTAAGAGAAAAAAAAGTAAAATGGAAGTTTAGATATGATTGGCGTGAATGGCCTTCTATGGTGTTAGCAGGATATCCTGCGTGCTGCTGCATGCGCATCCCTGCTTGGAAGGCGGAGTCCTGCTCCACCTTCAGTCTACCAGCGGCAAACATCGCACAGAGACTGTTAGATGGCAAAACCACCATCTATTTATATAGTACAGTGCTGCGACTATGGCAGCACTGTACTGGGGACAGCCATGTGACACGGCTGTCCCCATGGGGCACACAGAAGCGATCCGCTGTGATAGGCTGAAGCCTATCACAGCCGATTGCTGTAATTGGCTGACGGGGGGAGGGAAAGAGGGAGAGGGGAAAAAAAATTAAATAAAAAATACAAAAATGTAATACAAAAAGAGAAATAAATATTTATAACAAAACAAACAAACATACCGGGGGATATCTGACCCCATCAACAGAAAGCTCTGTTGGTGAGGAGAAAAAGGGGGGCAAATCACTTGTTATATAGTTACATAGTTATTTGGGTTGAAAAAAGACATACATCCATCGAGTTTAACCAGACTGACATGCACAGCCCTGCAGCGAGGCCTTAGTGTCCATTCACACTTGAGCGGGAATCGTGCGATTCCCTCTCAAGGTAAACTGCTAGCAGGTTTTAAAAACTGCTAGCACATGTAACACTATGGCAGAGTTCTCACTGCTGTGTTTGCGGGTAGCGTTAACCGCAAACTTGCTACATACAGCGGTTTGCAGGCAATTTGCAATTAGCAATTAGCGATAGCGATTAGCATGCATTGCTCCGCTAATCGCGATCGCTCCCAAAACGCTGCACTGTCCAGTGATTTTTCCGCGTTAGTCGCGGAAAAATAACTCCCACAAAATGCTAGCGGTAATTGCCGGTGTTTTGCGGTTTTAGGTGTGAACGGAGCTTTGAAGCTGCAGTGGCCTATTTCATGAAAAATGGCCTTGTCTTTAGGGGGGTTTAACACTGTGGTCCTCAAGTGGTTAAAGGGGGATGAAAATCAAAATGTTCCGTCTGCAATATATTAGCCACAATATTATTAAATCTAACTTTAATTATTATTAAATCTAAGAGTAAACTGTGTTTTACAGAAAAGAGAAACCATCATTCATGATCATTTTAGGTGACACTTTAAGATTGATCACTGAACAGGCATTCTACTCATATGTCACTTGGGGAGCAGGTTCTATTCAATGGATAGGGAAGCAGGAAAAGATAAGCAAGGAGTGCTGTTTTTTTGGAACAACATATGAAGAATAAAAACACTGCTTGTTATAGATTCAGCATTATGGATCACTGACAAAGCCCAGACTGACAAAGCCCTTTGACCACATAACATCTAACATGCATATGCAGCTTAAATTGAATGGCATGATGTTCATAGAAAAAGATTATCATGACATTTAAAAAACATCTAACATGCATATGCAGCTTAAATTTAATGGCATGATGTTCATAGAAAAGATTATCAAGGCATTTCAAAAAAAGCAAAAACATTCATGACAGATGACATGTTCCTTTTATGCAATGCTCATTTAATTTTTTTTAGCACATTTTCTCTTTAAGATTAGCTGGAGTGGATTTAAAATCAAATAAAAATGTTGGCTAGTTCTGCATTTTTTTTTTTTACTTAGAAACACTGGTTGGCATACCAGTAATTTAAATCTACTAACACTTGTTTAATTCAAACGATGTAATTTATGCAAAGTTCTTCTCAAGGTATTTTATTTTCAACTATTTAATGCTTAAATGTTTGGTGTCTTCACTTATTATTTAAGGGCTTCAATTCATATTTAATGTACTGTGAAATAGATTCCCTGATGAGGGACTACAGATGAGCAAGTTTGTGGAACACAACATGATTAATATCACTGAACATGTTTTCAACAGCTGAAATCGCTTATGTTTATTTATCTGAGCATGAAATAACTTAAAAATAGCCTGCTTTGTGTCTGCCTTCATTCTATTTTTGTCACTTTTAGACAATATAGTACTGTATATCAATGTATGTATATTTAAACAAGTTCAAATTTAAACTCACACTTTTGTAGTCATGTGCAAAAAAGTCTCCTGCTTACGGTTTCATTACTTTTGGATGCCTATATGTAATCGTGTTATTGATAAAAACAAAGCACTGACAGGGTTAAATTAGTATTCTATTTTTTTTTATGACATTGAATTCTGAATGTGTGAAATTTAAGAATCTGACAATAATTGATTAAATCTCTGAAACACATGCTTGACAGATTTCTAATAAAAGAATATCATATAAAAGAAAACCACAAGCCTTTTGCACAGAAATGTATAGAAAAATGTTCCCTGCCAAAATCCCACTCAACAGTATTTGACCTAGGGTGTATATATATATATATATATATATATATATATATATATATATATATATATATATATATATATATATATATATATATATATAGAAAATATATATTGTGTTTTAGTTAGTTAATTGGCACTACTAGTAGCTTTGTATAACCATGTTATATATATCATGCACAAGAGCCATTGATTTTGACGATTAAAAAGTATGTTCATATAAATGTCAGAGTGAGGCTCTGTCTTAATGCTGCAGGATGTGGAGAGGGGCGTTTATAATTGTCTGCTTACCTGTAATTCATTAGGCAGGTAAAACTCCACCCCCTCCTTTGGGTAGACAACCATGACATTTTTTTTCCGAAGACTTTCAAAACTGTGTGATCACCTCCACCTGCATTGTTGTGGTCCGCCCCCACTTCAGCAGTTGCAGCCTAATTGGTGGCTGCTGAGCTGGGGGCAGGCCACGGCAACACAACTTGAAGTAACCAGAGCTCCAGCAGATGGCCAAGAAGGTGAGTTGATAACCCTGAAACCGCCCAATCCAGGCTGTATTTATGACAGACTCTGTATTTTATGTTGGTATTCTATAATATTTCAATATGGCCGACAACTGACCTATAACGTAGATTTTTAATCTACCTATTGTGATATGCATGAAAGCAATGTGCAGCTATAATGTGGGGTTGTGTAGTCAGCAACTGAGATCGTGATTTGCTTAGCATTATACTTTGAGAATAAAATGTAAGCAACATTTATAGATGCAAAGAGTTGGTATAGCAGTTGAATAGAAAAGGCCTGAAAAGAGCAACAATAAAACAAATGTGTTTTGTTGTTATTGTCTTTGTCTTTAATGTGTAAAATGTGAGAATTGCACAGTGTTATCGTAAAGTGTGTAGACTACAAACCTGAGACAAACCATACAAAGCATGGAACATTTATTTCTCTGCACTGCAGCATCACACAGACGTTATCAGTCACATCATGGATTACGATAAATATTACTTTCCTGTCATATAGAAGTACAAAAAAAAAAAAATAGGACAGCATGCTAAAGTTGGCAAAGATAAATAAGGAAAGGCAAAAGAACATTGTTTTATCATCTTCATTGTCCAGGGTTACAGCAACGCAAGGTAACATCAGCATCACCAGCAGCTTAAATGGCACAATGTGAGTGAAGAAGTGGAAAAAATAAATGTATTTTGTATTTTTTTTCTAAACATTTTCATTCCTAGTGGCATTTCTGAAACAAGCATTAACAAGCAAGCTTATCTAGGACATGGTGACATGGCAGTCAGTCAATGTGAATTGTGGCATTTCGACAATAGAATACAAAGAATTAAAATTCTTGGTCTCTATGGGCCTGATTTACGAAGCTAAAAGATTGCAATGTGCAATACCTCTTTTCAGAATGTCTACTCTGGCCATGGCTCTTTACCAGTGATGGGGCTACGATGGGCAGAAAACTGAAGAACAGAAAACAATAAGGGCATACAGGTATATGTTGTCCTATGTATTGCTTGGTAACACACTGTATTAAATAAATCTCTTTACAGCCCTGGAGTGCTCTGTCTGGCAATGCCTTTTGTGTGTGCACATGCACAGCAAATGAAAAAGCAGAACTAGACAAAAAATGAAGTAAAAAGTATAGAGCCTCTCAAGCATTATAATCCCATCATCAGGGCCGGATTTCTGGAAAGGCCGCAAAGGCCACGGCCTAGGGCAATAAAATCAGATAAGATAAGAAGGGCGGCATGACTTGGAGAGAGAAGAGGTCATATGTCAAAATTAATCACCTCTTCTGGTCCCGCAGCGCAGCCAGCCAGCGCCCTGCTCTGCACTAATAGCTGAATTCCAGAGTTCCCCAATTCCAGCAAGTCTCTCTCTTAATCAACATCTGCTGTCACCTCATCTGATGATCAATTCCTTTTATCATGATCATACAAGTTGATGTGAGAAATACCAGGGATTTACATTACAAAGCAGATAGAACTAAGTTCAGCTGAGTTTTAATGCAGGCATTCAAAGACATCAGTGAACCCTGCTAATTTCTTCACTTTCTCCTTTACACTTGTGACACTGACCCCAGCAGCTGTTAATTCCACTTTCTTATCTCTAGTCTACTTAAATTTATGGCTTTAGGGTTTTTTTTTTCTTCCTAGCCAGCAGTGGTCTCAGTTAACTCTTTCCTGACTCATTTTCTGTTCCTACCATCTATGAGAGGAATAAAAATGCTGTTTGCTTTACTTTCATTGCTAAACTGTCACTGTCACCTGAGCTGTTACTACCTCTATGCTAGTCTGTATAGTTTGGCATCCTTCTCCTTTCCTGTAGCAGGAAAGCATTGTACCATTTTAGCCACAGCGAAAGCAGAGAGTTTTGAATGAGGATGATACTATTTATTGGCTTAAAAGAAAAAAAGTAATCTTTCTGTGAATAAGCCTTCTTAAGACTTTGTTCCTGTATACTGTCAATATGTTAGAGCAAACCACCATATGTACTTTCAGCATTCAAAAGAGATACATAGATTTTTCAAATATAAATAAATATCATTCAGATGCTTTAAAGTGGAGCTGAACTCTTGCACAGGACAGAAGGAAAACATAGAAAAATCTACCTTGTATTTTTTTAGAGAGCCTGTGTAATTCCCCCTCATCTGTGTCTAATCTGACGTTGTAATTTGATCTCTCCTGTGTCCCCTGACTGCCACAACATCTAAGCTAATTTGAAAGCACAGGATGTTAACAATATGTCTGCTTCCATGAAAGCAGGAAGTAGACACTGCCGATTTATTGCAGGATTTGTATCAGCTGTAACAAAGAAATGTTTTTTTAAAGGTTATTATGTTATTGTGTATCTTTTGAAGCAGAGAGGAAGTTCTGAGTTCAGGTCCGCTCTAATTACAACCAAACATCCAAAGTGGGTATTGACAGGATGTTTGCTACTTACCTGTTCTCTGTTTCTCTCCATTGAGCTGTCCTGTCTCCTGTATGTGGCTCTGACTGCAGCCAGTCGCACAGAGGACAAAGAAGCAGCGCATGCTCTGGCCACTCGCGCTCCCTGCCACCTGTCTGTGGCTCTGACTGCAGCCTGTCTCACAGAGGACAAAGAAGCAGCGCATGCTCTGGCCACTCGCACTCCCTGTCTCCTGTATGTGGCTCTGACTGCAGCCAGTCGCACAGAGGACAAAGAAGCAGCGCATGCTCTGGCCACTCGCACTCCCTGTCACCTGTTTGTGACTCTGACTGCAGCCAGTCTCACAGAGGACAAAGAAGCAGCGCATGCTCTGGCCACTCGCACTCCCTGTCTCCTGTATGTGGCTCTGACTGCAGCCAGTCGCACAGAGGACAAAGAAGCAGTGCATGCTCTGGCCACTCGCGCTCCCTGCCACCTGTCTGTGGCTCTGACTGCAGCCAGTCGCACAGAGGACAAAGAAGCAGCGCATGCTCTGGCCACTCACGCTCCCTGTCACCTGTTTGTGGCTCTGACTGCAGCCAGTCACACAGAGGACAAAGAAGCAGCACATGCTCTGGCCACTCACGCTCCCTGTCACCTGTTTGTGGCTCTGACTGCAGCCAGTCTCACAGAGGACAAAGAAGCAGCGCATGCTCTGGCCACTCATGCTCCCTGTCACCTGTTTGTGGCTATGACTGCAGCCAGTCTCACAGAGGACAAAGAAGCAGTGCATGCTCTGTCCACTCACGCTCCCTGTCACCTGTTTGTAGCTATGACTGCAGCCTGTCGCACAGAGGACAAAGAAGCAGCGCATGCTCTGGCCACTCACGCTCCCTGTCACCTGTTTGTGGCTATGACTGCAGCCAGTCTCACAGAGGACAAAGAAGCAGCGCATGCTCTGGCCACTCACGCTCCCTGTCACCTGTTTGTGGCTCTGACTGCAGCCAGTCTCACAGAGGACAAAGAAGCAGCGCATGCTCTGGCCACTCGCGCTCCCTGCCACCTGTCTGTGGCTCTGACTGCAGCCAGTCACACGGAGGACAAAGAATCAGCGCATGTTCTGGCCACTCACGCTCTCTGTCACCTGTTTGTGGCTATGACTGCATCCAGTCTCACAGAGGACAAAGAAGCAGCGCATGCTCTGGCCACTCACGCTCCCTGTCACCTGTTTGTGGCTCTGACTGCAGCCAGTCGCACAGAGGACAAAGAAGCAGCGCATGCTCTGGCCACTCACGCTCCCTGTCACCTGTTTGTGGCTCTGACTGCAACCAGTCTCACAGAGGACAAAGAAGCAGCGCATGTTCTGGCCACTCACGCTCCCTGTCACCTGTTTGTGGCTATGACTGCAGCCAGTCTCACAGAGGACAAAGAAGCAGCGCATGCTCTGGCCACTAACACTCACTGTCACCTGTATGTGGCTATGACTGCAGCCAGTCGCACAGAGGACAAAGAAGCAGCGCATGCTCTGGCCACTTGCGACTTGCGCCAGTTTTCTGCTCCTGCCCAGATGTGCACAGCAACCAATGCCAGTATAGTGTTATGCATTCTTGACAAGTACATATATCAGCGTCATTTCTCAAGTATGCATTCCCAGAACACTATTGGCTGCTGTGCACTTTCGGGCAAGAGCACAAATTGCAGGAATTATTGAGCAGACGGAGCATCCTCTGATTCTTGGCTGAATGGGAGGCAGAGCAGCACAACTGAAATGAGCCCATTCAAACCAATGATCGATAGTCAGTGTTGGTCAGAATGTTTTTTGGTAGTGGTGGTGGTGGCGGGGGGGGGGGGGGGGGGGGGGGCGGTAGATGACAGCAGGCCTAGGGCACTGGAAAGTACAAATCCGGCCCTGCCCATCATCAATTATGCAGGCTGAGTGGCCCTGTTGGGACAGTGTACCATTTAAAGGGGGGTAGTAAAACATCCCAACCCTGGCAAAGAACCCATTTCTAATGTTAAGGATGACAAGCTCATCTCCACAGGAGAAAGAGGTAATGCATGATGAGGGTTTATGAAGCTAACTGTTCACCCTCTTTTTAAGGCAGTTATTAAATATCCACCTCCATTTAGTTGAATACCATCATGAGTAAAATTGTATTGAAAACTATATGGGGTTGTAATAGTTGATGTTGCTCTCAGTGACAGTTCCTCTTTAAGTAGGGCTGGGCATTTGGTCACTCAATATTAAATTTATGTTTAGGAAAGAACCATAAGCTCCTTCATTTCATTACCTCCACCTTAATTTTGAACACACAGAAGATGGTAATACCAGTACTTTTTTGTCTTAGTATCAGAACAAGGGCTCAGATTCAAAGGGGAGAGTTTTTAATGTTTGCAAGGTAAACCCCCATTGTTAAAAGTTATGTGAGATGGTGCCAGCTGGGAGAAACCACAAAACTGATGTGTTTGCCTTCCTGGATACCCACCCATCCCTTTAATAATTTCACGTCTCTGCAATATTGCAACATTAAATCACAAGAAACCAAAGCATTCTCAAATGCATCAGTCACAAACATACATATGCATAGATGAGGAACTGCATCCCTTAGAAAACAAACATGTCCTTTCAAATCATCCATTTACATAATATGTATTAAGCCGCCAATAGTATGGTGCCACAGTTATAAAAATAGTACTCTTTGAGCTAGTTGCATCTACTTGATGGTATACTGCATCCCCAATAGTTTCTCAGTTAATAACCTATGCACATGTGTTTTTTTTTTCTCAAGATATGTGCCATAGATGTATATGGCTTATAAATATTCATAAATACTTTTGTCATGGAAACAAAAAAGTGCTTAACTCTTGCTGCTTGGCATTAGTTTGGCTAACTTTACTAAGAGGTTGCCTGATTGGTATTGGCTTTGGCTAGGCCATTTGTTTTGTATGTGGATTCATTATGTAATTTACCATCTGTAATATTCATTTCAGTTTATAATATTATAAAACCAAACGCTAATTGTACACATTGTAAACATATTTAGATGAGACTGTATCACTTTACAGTTTCAGAATTTGCTTCTCATAATTAACGCTCAAACAAGTTAAGTTCTAAAAGCTCACATGTTGTTTAGTGTAAATTATAAGCATTATGTTTGGCACTACATTTTCAAGTTTAAAAAAATTTGGTTTGATAGCTGTGCTTGCCTGCAGCTGTACACTTATTTATGCAAATTCCAGAACCCTGTGTGGGCTGACTTCCTATTCAGAACTGAGTTCTTGAATTTCAACATCCTATGAACTTCAAGTCTTTGCCAGGAAGTCATGCCAGCTTAATGATTGACAAAATCTCCTGCTTATTTCTTACGCATAAAACTAAAAATGGTTGAAGAGAGTGATGAGCTTTGAAGCTGTGATGTTAGTAGCTGGGTAACAGGTCTGAACAGGTCTAAATAAGCTGTAATTCCCCCAAAGGCATGGTAGGCGAAAGCAAATTTCAGCAAAAGTTCGCATTCAGGCGATCTGGCAAACTGCCATAGACTTGCCATAGGCATGCCGGAGGGGGATCCATGACAAAAGTCCCACCAAAATTTAAGTAGTTGATACAGAGTTGTGTTTTAATCTCTAAAGGGCAGAAATCACAGTACATTCCAAAACGTGTGGAATTAAGTGCTTTAACCACTTGAGGACCGCAGTTTTAAACCCCCCTTGTGACCAGGCCATTTTTTACAGTAGTAGAGATGAAGCCAGCACCATCCGTTGTAATTTATTGTTTTTTTATTGTATTAAAGCATGACAACAAAAAACAGGCAACGTTTCAAGGCTGCACGCCTCTTTGTCAAGCTATGCTGTCAGTCAATCACATATCAGACAGAATCACATGGGTTTAAATAGTATGCATGGTTAAGCAGCAGCCAATACAATTCAAACTGTTATCCTCCAATTATAATGGTCCTCCATAGATCGGACCTGATGGGGAACTACTTTGCTGCAATGCTATAGGATCAAGGAAGTCTGGTCTCTCCCACCCTCCAACACCCACTCACCTTGAATCGCAGTGTCCGACTTCCTTTGTCCGCCCCTCTCTGCATAATGCTCCAGACCCCTGCCCTCGACAGACCTGATAGGAGCCTTGCAGGATGACGCACCAGGGGCGGCGCGCAGAGCCGTCCCTGTGTATGGGTGGACGTGTGGGGATGCGAGCGGGTGAAGCAGCTGCTGACATCACCTGATGTTTACAAGGAAGCTGGGGCCACGAGCTAATAGAAAACCACATACCAAGATGTGATGATAATGTCGCATCAGATGTAGGTAATAATGCGACCAAATGAGGGCGCACTCTCCCAGAAGCACATGGCTAATTACCATACATGTTAGGCAGCATAGGCACTTGCTGTCTGACAGCTTCCCGGAGATTGAGCATTTTAGCAACCCCCCGTTAATCTCCTATAAGAGACCGCCTACTTTACTTTAAGAGATCGGTTAGTCCATGCTGACTGTTCACGAGAGACCACTCGAGCACAGACCAATAGAAGAGGGACATGCCCCTGTTTAAATTGTGTCCACTGTTCTTCTGTTATTAAGGGTGATACATTGTTACATCCCCATCAGGGTACCAAAATTCCAATTAGAGGTTGGCACACATGTGACTCAGATTATGTAGTATATGCACTCAAATGCCCATGTGGCCTATTGTATATTGGTCAGACCACTCAGAAACTTAAGAAACAGTTGTCATCACACAAACATGCTATTAGAGAGCGACTTACAGATCAGGCAGTGGCATATCATTTTGTTCAATCTGGTCATCATGTTAGCCAACTCAGATTTATGGTGATAGAACAGGTGGGACCATTGAGAAGGGGAGGGGATCGTGCTAGAAAGTTGCTCTGGAGGGAGGCCTATTGGATCAAGAGGCTGTACACAATGAAGCCTAGAAGACTAAATAAAGAACTTGATTTGTTACCATTTCTATAAAATGCTCCATTGTGCCCAGCCTCAGTTTCTAATTGAGCCCACTACTAGGTGATTTGTTGGGTGTGCTTGCCTCTGTGTAGTTTATAACTGTTCCCCATTTTCTTCTCCCTCTCTGCTGACCTTTTCCCTGCTGCCCCTTTAAGGCCCACATTAGTATATGGATGATATGAATATGCATTTAAATTTGGGTAGAAATGTGTTCATCTATTGGCCATGTATTTCTTGGGAGGATGCACCCTCTCCTGGTCGTATCACTATATATGCCTGGTGCGACGGTATCGTCACATCAGAGTAGACAATGTTTATTTACCTATGGTAATTAGCCATGTGCTTCTGGGAGAGTGCGCCCTCATTTGGTTGCATTATTACATACATCTGATGCGATGTTATCGTCGCATCTTGGTATGTGGTTTTCTATTGGCTCGCGGCCCCGGCTTCCTTGTAAACATCAGGTGACGTCAGCGGCTGCTTCAGTCGCTCGCATCCCCACACGTCCGCCCATATGCACAGAGACGGCTCTGCGTGCCACCCCTGGTGCATCATCCTACAAGGCTCCTATCAGGTCCGCAGAGGGAGAGGCTCTGGAGCATTATGCAGAGAGGGGCGGACAAAGGAAGTCGGACGTCGCGATTCAAGGTGAGTGGGTGTTGGAGGGTGGGAGAGACCAGACTTCCTTGATCCTATAGCATTGCAGCAAAGTAGTTCCCCATCAGGTCCGATCTATGGAGGACCATTATGGTTGGAGGATAACAGTTTGAATTGTATTGGCTACTGCTTAACCATGCATACTATTTAAACCCATGTGATTCTGTCTGATATGTGATTGACTGACAGCATAGCTTGACAAAGAGGCGTGCAGCCTTGAAATGTTTCCTGTTTTTTGCTATCATGCTTTAAAGGGGAACTGAAGAGAGAGGTATATGGAGGCTGCCATGTTTATTTCCTTTTAAGCAATACCAGTTGCCTGGCAGCCCTGCTGATCCTCTGCCTCTAATACTATTAGTCATAGCCCCTGAACAAGCATGCAGCAGATCAGGTGTTTCATACTTTAAAGTCAGATCTGACAAGACTAGCTGCATGCTTGTTTCTGGTGTTATTCAGATACTACTGCAGAGAAATAGACCAGCAGGGCTGCCAGGCAACTGGTATTGATTAAAAGGAAATAAATATGGCAGCCTCTGTATACCTCTTACGTCAGTTCCCCTTTAATACAATAAAAGAGCAATAAATTACAACGGATGTTGCCGGCTTCATCTCTACCACTGGAACCTGACCCAGAGTGCTGCCGGATCTTTAGCCTGGCACATCGATTACAAGCACTAAGAGGTGTGCATCACACTATTACTTGTACAGGCCATTTTTTACTAAATGGGCCACTGCAGCTTTAAAGCCTCGCTGCAGGGCCGCACAACTCAGCACACAAGTGACCCCCCCCCCCTTTTTTTTCTAGATCGCAATGCTATACATAGTTATTATCAAACAATAGACACCCCGATACTGCGCTCATATAGGAGTGAAAAAGTCCAAGCTTAGCAGGCAATAAACCACTGATCAGTCTAATATAGACAGAGTTGTAATAGTGGGAGCGCTCTTCCCAGATGCGTGCACCATCAATCAAAGTCTCTCGTGTATATGGATAAGCGCTCAAAACTTGCTTGCACATCAATTATAGGTGAAATGCAGGAAAGATAGCCCCCCTTCAGGGAAAGACTCACCAGATGTTGCGGCCTTCCCGGACCGTTATCACTTCCGGGGTATTGGCCACCCCGCAGCCTCACTGGCAATCCACCAACTGCTGTTCCAGATCTCATGCAGTAATGCCAAAGCCACTGACCATATACTTTCCTGGGCATTTCAGCCCATTTCATTTGAAAGTCTAATTTAACATTACTTTCTCAAATTAATGCAAAAAGGATATCTGCCCTTTTGCTCATTACTAGTTCTGCTTCGATTGTAGCTTTAGTAGCTGCGTGAATGCACACCTAACGCCAAGACCCAAACAATGCTTGGCTATCAAACTGTGATAGTTAAAATTGTAAGTGTATGTAAAATATAATAATAATAGTTAAAAGAGTGTAGGACCACACCCCCAAAGAGCTTACTACCTAATACATTGAGATTATTAAGTCCACAAACCTGAGGAAAGTGTTAACATTGATAGAGGCAACATTTTGATATAAAGCAACCAAGGTCTACCAGTCAGTGAGTAGTATTTTTTTGTTCAGTTAAACTGAGTAAAAAAATAATATTAGACTACACTTAGTGTATATAAAGGCTTATACACACTTTTATTTAGTGTCAAACGTATCAGTCACCGCAGGGCAAACATTGCAGAGAATAAGCAATGTACAGATGTGAGCAGCATAAACTGGCAATGAATAAGAGAGCACAAAATAGAATTATAGTGCAGCATAAGAGTGGGAAATGTTGAGTGGGTGAGTAAGTACAAGCACAATGAGTTCATTAATTACCTGATATTTAGTGATACACTCTGGCAGAAGTATTACATTAAAGTTTAAGTAAGTCTCTCATTGGTAAGATATTTTGGCCAATCAGAATGTACACCAAGGCTGTGCACAAATAACTCTGTCCAACTGAAGAGTACATTTTATTGAAAAACCAACAAAGCTTAGAAATCAAAAAGTTGTAAACTCAACAAGAAAAGCAACGGGCTACATGCAATTTTAACACATTAATAATTTTCATGTACCAGCTATGCTAAAGTGGTGCTTAAAGGAAACCAGAGCTGAGCAAATCTAACAGCTTTATACATACCTAGGGCTACTCAGTCTTCTCCCTCTTCGGCACCGGGTCCCATCACTTCAGCCAATTGTGAAAAAACAGTGCGCCCTCTACGTATCTCTCCGGTAGCTGCTGGAGAGATACACAAAGAGCACACTTCTTTTACGTCAGACTGGCCGTGACTGGTTGAAGTGAGGGCACCCGGTACGAAGAGGGAGAAGACTGAGAACAGCGACGTGGAAGCGATCCGTGTGCATGGGGCTGAAGGATGCCACACGTATGTATAAAACTGTTAGAGTTGCTCAGCTCTGGTACACTTTAATACAGTCCAAGTTCTCAGTAACATAAAAAAATATTACCTTACAAAATGAATATGTATCATAATGACAATGCTCAATATGTCTCATTAGTGCATCTATACAGTTAAACGCTGCATATTTTATAAACAAAAAAACAGCAATAACAAGAAAAAAGAAAGAGAATAGAAACAATTAACATTCCACCTACTCTAGGTTTTCTTTGGACATAGGCGTTGAGTACAAATGCAAGATAAATTGGTCAATTACTGTAATGCCTATCTCATACAAATACAACCATCTTTTTATCCTGCTATTGTGAATCACATTATTGCAATTAAACTCAATGCTATACTCTTGTTGTCTGATGTTTAATTTATACTGATGTTGTGAGAGTTGATATCAACCACTGTCCCCACACAGATTGGTGGTAATTCATGGAGCAGCCTTTAGGTAAATATACCAGGTTAATGAAAGGTAATATGTTTTTTACATTTATGTTTCAGTCTTGTATTATCCAGGAAAGGGGAATATCCATGGTAACGTAGCTGCTTTCTGGCTAGTACTAAACTTTCTCTAAGCAGGGATCTCTCATAATGTGCATATTCTGATTCTCCCAATATCCATAATTGAGTTATTTCCTAGTAAAGATATTTTAAGTATGCACAAAATTGTTTAATCCAACTTCAGAAAAAAATGAGCTATCTATTACCAGAAATACTTCATGCAATCACACTGCCAAATTAAGTTCCAGAAATCAGCTCCACTTTCCTTATGTTCAGTAATTGAAACTGATGATTATCTTTATTCTGGACAGCCTTGCCAGTATAATATAGGTTTGTCTCAGAATACAAAATTAAACTACTTTTTGCAGGTAAAGAAGCCAACCCATGAAATTCATTGCATCTTCTCATTTTTGGTTGTCTATACCTAGACTATTTTCACACCCCTGAATTCTGAGTAGTTCTGCAGTATTAGGCAGCTAGAATGGAATGTCAATGCCTTTATTTAGATTGTGAGTAGGAGGTACCTGAGGCAATCAGTTAATGAACATTCCATGGAATATGGAATAAACGTTAATACAGAAAGAGATCTATTATTCCATTGTGTATTTCACACATTTTCATAAAACAGCATTGAAAAAGAAAAGACAACATTTGCTGTGAAAATTCTTTTCATTTTTATTTGCACAACATTTGATATATTTGTTTAAAATTATAGTGTGATGTTTTAAAGTAAAACTGACAGTAAATATTACTTTTACCTTATAAAATGTGCATTTGGTTTTCATGTGCATTTTACATTATACATTCATGTAGGAAAACAAACTTTGGAGTACATTATCTAAACCAGTACAAGGAAATTAAAGTAGATGTAGTGCAAAAGTGGAGCAGTTCTTCAAAGTTAGGGTACTTTTACTGACATGTTGTGTCACAATGGCCTCAATTCACTAAGATCATGCTGGAGACACCACCACACAGTGAGATAGTTATCTTATCTCTTCATTCCTTAAGTTACCTCCTCTATAGTTAAATTACCTCCTCTGTAGTTGAGTTACCTCCTCTGTAGTTATTTTAACACGCAGTTAATTAACAGCCTGTCTTTAACTTTAGAATTCTGGAGTTATTTTAAGTATTGAAGAGTTAACTTAAAGAAAGAAGAGTTAATGTTAGGTTTGCCTGAGGTAAAATGTTTCCTGAATACTACATGCCTCCTCACCATGGTTGTAACTATAGAAACGTTATTAAAGACAGGAGATAAGCTTAGTGAATTGAGGCCATTGTAATGATGCCCATAGTGTTGTTATGTACAGGTGTGCTTCATTCATTATGCTGCAGCTGAACAACTCCTTAATAAGGACCCCCCTTTCCTCTCAAAGGCTTCCAGAATATTCAGGGGCTATATGGTGTTGCTGAGTCCTGGTCTTTCAGATTGCTTCAGATGTATTAATTTAACCCATTAGCAGCTTCAACAGCGTTATTTCATTTGTGATAAGTGCACTGCCTTTGACCTTAGTTGGCAGAACTGACGCTGTAAATTATTGGATGCCTCTCTTTGCTAACAGAAAACATAAAAACTGAAAGCAGAAGTCCTCTATTATTGTCTCACATTGCCCCCTAGTGACAGGTGGTCATATATGCACATTATAGCTGTGCGGTACTAATTAGAAGCAAGGAAATATAACAAGTAAGAAATAAAAAAGTGCTAAAATAATTGGCCAGGAGCACACGCAAGCCTCTAAATATATTGACTGGCAAATGGATAATGGCAAAAAGTGAGTGTGTCCCCAAACACAGTGAAAATAAATCCGTGGCAAAATTTGAAATTTGCAGATATTTTCCAATTTCAAATGGCTCTTATTGAAATTGTCCACTTTTCAGAAGACAATTTTCATATTTTCAATTTTGCTTAATACCGAAACTATAAAACTAATTATAAAAATCATTATTTTTCTCATACAATGCACACTCCTTTGCAATCTAAAGTTCTTTGCTACTGTTAGTTTATCAAAAAGTTTGATGTTTTGTGTCAGTTAAAGGACCACTGTCCTTTATAAATATAAATATTTATATTATTATTATATTTATATAATACTTAAATAACACGTGTATGAATGCATACATAATGTACATTTGATACAAAATAAAATGCATTATACATTTACATTATACAATGCATTATACATTTTTTTCTATGTTGCTGTGCTGTCACTTAAATTATGTAGTAAAATAAGACAGATTTTGAACTAGTCAGTCTCCTTATTGGGGATTCTCAGGAATGTTATTTTTAAAAGCACTTATTGAAGAGCAGTTGCGTATTCTAACTGCAAGAGTGATAAGGTCACCTTGTGATCTTTGTATAGTCCCTTTTAGAGAATGCTTCTGTAAAGCGTAAAGGAAGTGGTGAGCATCCCCAATCTGGAGATGGGCTAGTCCAAACCTTGTCAGATCTGTCAGATTTGTGGTACATACTTTACGTAACAGCAATGCAGGAGAAATGTAATTTATAGTGAATTTTACTTCTTATTTGGATTTATGCACAAATGTTTTGAATTTGATTTTAATTTTTTTTTGTGATAGCTATCCTTCAACCATTTCAACCCATGGGGATTTTTCACCCAAAAGAGCAATTTTCACCTCCCATTCATTCATTAATAACTTTATCACTAATTAGCACAATTAAATGATCTATATCATGTTTTTTTTCGCCACCAATTAGGCTTTCTTTGGGTGGTTCATTGTGCTAAGAATTATTTTTTTCTCAATGCATTTTCACAGGAATATTAAGAAAAAAATGGAAAAAAATCATTATTTCTCAGATTTTGTCCATTATAGCTTTAAGCTAATACATGCTACTATAATTAAAACCTATGTATTTTATTTGCCCATTTGTCTCGGTTATTACACCATTTTAATTTTGTCCCTATCACAATGTATGGCGCCAATATTTTATTTGGAAATAAAGGTGCATTTTTTCAGTTTTGCGTCCATCACTATTTACAAGCTTATAATTTAAAACATTTTCGTAATATACCCTCTTCACATGCATATTTCAAAAGTTCAGACCCTTAGGTAACTACTTATGTTTGATTGGTTTTTTTAATTGTAATTTTTTTTTCCACGAAAAATTTTATTTGGGTAATTTTTTGGTGTGGGAAATAAACAGTTAATTTTAAATGTAATAATGTGTGTTTATTGTAATAAAAAATGTATTTAGATGTAGTTTTACTATTTGGCCACAAGATGGCCACATTGAGATTTTTTTTTGGTCCTTCTCGCTTCCAGGAAGTGAGAAGAGGATGGTAAACTTTTTTTTTTCAGAAAGACCGCGGCCGCTGATCAGTGTTTGTGCTGGGAAATTAGATCAATGAATGGGAACCATGTTCCCGTTCATTGATCTCCGGGCTACTGGGGGTGGCAAGGGGGCGTGCACGCGGGCGTGTGTGATTGCCTGCGGGAGCGCGCCGAAGCATGCATCAGCAGCACAGCAGCCCCCTGAACGTGAGGAACATGTCCAGGTGGCATAAATGGTTAATTTTGACAAGGTTAACTCTTTTGTCCTTTAATTTGTACCTACACTAACATGAATGCTCCACCATGGTTAACCTTGCAACTAGTCTGTTTGTGCATTATACCACATACACAGCCTGGGCCATATGCAATTCACTTTTTCACCTGAGTTTTCTCCAATGTGATATTTTCACAACTTGTAAATAAAATACCTTTTACACCACCAGCAAGCAAACAAACACTGAAAATAATTTTAACAGTTCGTTTTCACCTACTTTTTGGTAGTTTTTACATTGCAAAGTGCTAAAAAGTTAATTTAACTTGAAGATGAAAAATTATCACCTAGGAGAAAACTCAGGTGAAAACGTGAATTGCATATGGGCCCTTAAGGCTAAATCCAGACCACATGACTCTACAAAGCAATTAACAAACAAGAAATACCAAACTCAAATCCCAAGGCATTTCAATAGATTGTCCCAGAGTAAGTGCTAAGAAGTCATAACCAAGCAGCACAAACTCATATGTATACCCTCTGATGTTCACTGCTAATGCTATTTATCCAGTTCTGGATCCTTGGTACGCATCCATACACCCCTGAAAATTTTACTTTAGGATCAGGGGCATATATATATATATATATATATATATGTACATATATATATATATATATATATATATATATATATATATATATATATATATATATATATATATTATATATATATATATATATATATACTTCAATGGGCACTGATTGGTGAATAGGATTGTGTATTCACAAAGCCAATGTGCCTGGTAATGAATAATCACCATCTCCAGCAAGTAGCCTGTGATCATTCATAAAATGAAAGTAAAAACACACATACTCATGTCCCATGTACTGTTTACAGCACACAAGATAAATTGTAGGGACATCTAGTGAACAAAACAAAAAATATTTTAAAATAAAGTAAAAATCCTCTACAGTAATTAACCCCTTCTAACACCCCCCCCCCCCAGTTATTAAAATAAAACACTTATTAAAAAAGTGACAGCATTTAAAAGATACATAAATAGCTACCTGTAACGATTGGTGTCAGCAACACAGAGTTTTTTCTGATTATTGGTCATCTGCAGTATCACCAATAATACAGATGGTATACCTGATTATATGGTGATCTTCAGAATGAACAATAATACTAGTATAGCTAGACACAGGACACCCATGTGATAAAGTGTTTGGTGCAACAGTAATCAGAGAAGTTATCTCTCGAGGAGTGGGAGATACAGACAGTACTGCAGCCAAGGATTCACTGAAGAGCAGGGAATCAGACTGCACTGCAGCCAGTGGACCCCTGAGGGGCAGGTTGCCACTGACTGTGCTGAAGATGATCTCCTTATGTGGAGGAGATACAGACTGTACTGCAGCCGAGAATTCCCTGAGGAGCAGGGAACCTTGGATAGTACTGCAGCCAGTGGACACCTGAGGAGCAGGGACCACTGGCTGGGCTGCAGGAGAGAGAACTGAGTGAAAGAGAGGTATAATAGAACTGCAGCCAAGGATTCCCTGATGAGCAGGAAATCAGATGGTACTGCAGGCAGTGGACACCTGAGGGGCAGGGACCACTGACTGGGCTGCAAGAGTGGTAACTGGTGAAGTGAGAGATGTGATTGGGCTGCAGCCAAAGATTCCCTGAGGAGCAGGGAATCGGACTGTGCTGCAGCCAAGGATTCCCTGATGGACTGAGAATCAGACTGTACTGCAGCCAGTGTACTCCTGAGGGGTAGAGACCACTGACTGAGCTGCAGGATGGTCTTTCTGAGGTGCAGGTAAACCTTGCAGCTAATGAACACCTGGAGCAAGTGTCACGGACAGTACAGTAAGGCTGATCACCCAAGGAATGAGTGACAGCCAGAAAGGTCAGACAAGCCAGGTCGGCAACACATGGACAGATAAAGTACAGAGACGGAAGACTGATTCGGTATCCGGGTACAGACAAGGTTGGCAACAGGTTATCAGATAGGCAAAGGTACCGAATCAGTAAGCAGGAGAGTGGTCAGGAAAGCCAGAGATCATAACAGGTAACAGTATATATCTCAATCCTAATCTAGGTGTGAAGTCCTTGATTTCAACACCTGGGAACTAGTCTAACACATAAACAATAGCAATGTAGCAATCTCCTAGTCTTAGGTGTGAAGTCCTTGGTTTCAACACCTGGGAACTAGTCTACAGAATGGTAAGCAAGTCTCACAATACAATAATACTTTTAAGGCTATCAACGGAATCTGACTAAGTGTGAATTCCCAGCTCCGGCTGGTTCTAACACACTGTAAGATCTGACTGGTGTCTGAGCGCTCACACATAAGCATTCGCAACAGAAGACAACTTGCAACTAACAGGCAAGTCCTATATAAACCCAGAGCGCTCCACAGTGCCGCCCCAGTCACTCAGCCAATCCAGAGCATAGCTGGGATCAGCTGATCGGCATGATCAGCTGACTCCCCTTCTGCTAGCATAAAGGTCCTGTCGCCTGGCGCGCGCGCACGTAGCTCTCCATCTGTGTGCACTAGAAGGACCAGGCGAACCAGCAGCATGTTGCTGCACGGCAGAAGCTGCCGGCTGGAACGTGGAGATAGCCGCCCTGCCACTTGCCCATGCGGCGGAATCTCCGCTATTCATTACAGTACCCCCCTATGAGGAGTGGACTCCGGACACTTCCTACCTGGCTTCTCAGGGTGTAAGTCATGAAACTCTTTCTTTAATTCTTCAGCATGCATGCGACAATCCGTCACCCAAGTTCTCTCCTCCAGACCATACCCCTTTCAGTGGACCAGATACTGCACAGAATTTTGCACTAAGTGAGAATCTAGAATCTTCTCGATCTCATACTCAGGTTGATCATCAACCATCACAGGGGGGAGGGGGAGGAATCCACGTGCACTGCAGGCTTCAACAGAGACACATGGAATGATCTCACACCTCTAATGCTGGCTGGGAGATCAATCGCATAAGTGACATTATTAATCTTTCTGGCCACTGGGTATGGTCCTACAAATCTGGGTCCTAGCTTAGGTGATGGTTGTTTTAAAGCTAAATGCCAAGTAGATACCCACACCATGTCCCCTGGAGAAAACTTCCACTCTACAGACCGCCTTTTATCTGCCTGTTTCTTCTGAGTCTGGAAGGCTTTCCCCAAATTCCTCTTAACCATTCCCCAAATCTCCCTCAATGCCCTCTCCCAATCCTCCAGGGCCGGAAATGGGGTAGATGCCACAGGTAACGGAGCAAACTTGGGAGATCTTCCCGAAACTACCTGAAATGGGGAAAATCCAGAAGAGGAACTCTTCAGATTGTTATGTGCTAATTCCACGAATGGCAAAAACTTTACCCAATCGGACTGTGCATCTGCCACATAACATCTGAGAAACTGCTCAAGGGACTCTTTAACTCTCTCGGTCTGACCATTGGTCTGTGGGTGGTAGCCTGATGAAAATGAAAGGTCCATACCTAGCTGATGGCAAAAGGCTTTCCAAAATTTTGACACGAACTGAACTCCCCGATCTGACACCACATTCTCTGGAATGCCATGCAGCCGGAAAACGTGCTGGATGAAGAGATCAGCTAACTCCTGGGCCGAGGGTAGTCCTTTCAAAGGGACAAAATGAGCCATCTTACTGGACCTATCTACTACCACCCAAATGACAGTCTTGCCCTCAGACTTGGGGAGTTCTCCTACAAAGTCCATTGACAAATGTGTCCATGGTTCATTTGGCACTGGTAAGGGTTGTAGTGTACCCACTGGTGCCTGGTGAGAGGGCTTGCTTCTAGCACAAACTGCACACTCTCTTACAAACTCCTTACAATCTGTTGCTAGCGTAGGCCACCAAGCGCATCTAGCCAGCAAATCCTGAGTTCTGGCAGCCCCAGGATGCCCCGCATTTTTATGGGAATGGAACAGTTGTAAGAGTTGCAGGCGGAAAGGCAGTGGTACAAACAAAACTCCCTTAGGCTTCCGCTCTGGAACATCCTGTTGAAAAGGGCCCAGAGTAGCCGTCCAGTCCTTCCAGGTCTCAGTAGCTGCCAAGACTACTTTCTGAGGTAGGATGGTTTCAGGGGTTGAAGGTTGCACTGTCTCAGGCTCGAAACACCTAGATAGGGCGTCAGCTTTGACGTTTTTACTACCTGGTGTATACGTTATGACAAATCTGAATCTTGAAAAGAATAAAGACCAACGGGCCTGTCGAGGACTAAGTCTTTTGGCCCCTTCTATGTACTCCAAGACTTATAATCCGTATAGACTGTGATAGTATGCTCTGCCCCTTCCAAACAATGTCGCCATTCTTCAAAGGCTAATTTAATGGCCAAAAGCTCTCGGTTGCCAATATTGTAGTTCTTCTCTACAGGAGAGAACCTACGAGAAAAGTAGGCACACGGGTGAAGTTTTCCCTGCAAACCAGAGCGTTGAGACAGTACAGCCCCAACCCCGACCTCTGAGGCATCGACCTCTACTATAAAGGGGAAGGTGACATCCACATGTCTCAAAATGAGAGCAGAACAGAACAGTTTTTTCAGTGTAGAAAAAGCAGAATGTGCCTCTGCTGACCAGTGGTAAGTGTCAGCCCCTTTCTTGGTAAGAGTGGTGAGGGGTGACACTACCGAGGAGTACCCCTTGATGAATCTCCTGTAGTAATTGGCATAGCCCAAAAATCTTTCGAGTGCCTTCAAACCCACAGGTTGTGGCCACTCCAAAACAGCAGAGACTTTTTCTGGATCCATGGAGAGACCAGAAGTAGAAATAATATAACCCAAAAAAGGAACAGACGTAACCTCGAAAGGCACTTTTCTAACTTGGCATAGAGTGAGCTCTGTCTTAATTTCTTTAACACGAATTTGACATGTTTACGATGTTCCGTCAGATTAGGGGAAAAATTCAGTATGCCATCTAGATACACTAGCACAAATTTCCCCAGCACCTCCCTGAAAACCTCATTAATCAACTCCTGGAAGACAGCAGGGGCGTTACACAACCCGAAGGGCATAACCAGATACTCGTAGTGCCCGTCGGGCGTGTTGAACGCCGTCTTCCATTCATCACCATCTCTAATCCGTACCAGGTTGTATGCACCTCGTAAATTCAATTTAGAAAAAATACTGGCATTGGTCACCCGAGCGAACAAATCGTCAATCAACGGCAATGGGTAACGATTTTTCACTGTAATCTTATTTAAACCTCGGTAGTCAATGCAGGGTCGGAGGCCTCCATCTTTTTTCTGTACGAAAAAGAATCCTGCCCCAGCTGGTGAGTGGGAAGTGCGGATGAAGCCTTTGGCCAAATTCTCTTTGATGTACTGTTGCATTGCCACTTTCTCAGGTTCTGACAGATAATAGAGGTGACCCCTAGGAGGCATACAACCAGATCTTAAATCAATGGGACAATCGAAAGTACGGTGAGGTGGGAGTTTATCTGTGGATTTTGGACAGAACACATCAGAGAATTCCGCGTACTGTACTGGCACACCTTTAACCTGAATCTTGGTGGCACAAACGGTTACTTTCTCCAAACAATGATGATGTCAATGGGCCGACCAGCTCTTTAGCTGACCTGAAGCCCAGTCAATCTGAGGGGAGTGAAGTTGTAACCAAGGCATACCTAGAATAATGGTGGAGGTTGCCATATGCAGGACAAGGAATTGTAAACTCTTTTTGTGTAGCACCCCTACATTACACACCAACAAGGGGGTTTGAGAAAGAGGTTGTCTACTCTGCAAAGGAGAGTCATCAACTGCAGTGACCAAAATCTGTCGGTCTAACGGGAGCAAGGGAATTCCCAATCTTTTTACAAAATCATAATCTAAGTTAGCCGCAGAATCAGAGTCTATAAAGGCTTTTGTGGGAACAGTCTGACCTTCCCACGTGATAGAGCAGGGAAGGAGCAGACGATTATTGTTTAGAGGTAAAGACTGCTCGCCTAGGGTATTACGTCTGACGACACCTAGGCGGCAGCGTTTCCCGACTTTTTAGGACAATTCGGAACCATGTGACCCTCCTCCGCACAGTATAAACAGAGTCTTTCTGATTTCCTGTGATCCTTTTTCACCTGCGTCAATCTCGAGTGTTCGATTTGCATCGGCTCAGACGGAGGTGATGAGGTTGGAGAGGCGTAGGAGACAAATCTTACAGCATTTCTACCCCGGGTCTGTTTTTGATAACGTAAACGGCGATCTACCCGTACTGCCAAAGTGATTGCCTCGTCAATGGACTTGGGCTCAGGATGTCCTAACATTATATCAGAAACTGCATCAGATAAACCTGACAAAAAAACAGCCCAACAGTGCATAAGTTCCCCATCTAGCTGATACAGCCCATTTCCTGAATTCTGCTGCGTAAACCTCTACCGGATCTCGACCCTGGCGCAGGGTCTTTAGCTTCCATTCAGCGTTGGAAGCAATATCCGGATCATCATATACAATGGCCATGGCCTTAAAAAATTCGGGAACTGATGATAAAGCCTCATGCTCTGCAGGAAGACTATATACCCATGTTTGTGAGTCCCCTGATAAAAGGGTCTTTATAAATGTAACTCTCTGAGTTTCAGTTCCTGACAGGGTAGGCCTCAACTCAAAATATGATAGCACTCGATTTCTAAAATTCTGAAAGTCAGATCTATGTCCAGAAAACTTTTCAGGTACAGACATGCGAAGGTCTGTAACTGGAGGGGATCGCACTGCATTCACAGCCGTTTGGAGGACCTGTATTGACCCAGACAAAGCGGTGATCTGAGTCTGTTGGCCCTCAAGCACCCTGATGAGATTATCCACCGAAGTGGCTAATCCGTCAACTCGGCTGTGGAGTGCGTCCATATTGTTTTGGTCTGCTGTTCTGTAACGATTGGTGTCAGCAACACAGAGTTTTTTCTGATTATTGGTGATCTGCAGTATCACCAATAATACAGATGCTATACCTGATTATATGGTGATCTGCAGAATCAACAATAATACTAGTATAGCTAGACACAGGACACCCAATGTGATAAAGTGTTTGGTGCAACAGTAATCAGAGAAGTTATCTCCCGAGCGGGAGATACAGACAGTACTGCAGCCAGGGATTCCCTGAAGAGCAGGGAATCAGACTGCACTGCAGCCAGTGGACCCCTGAGGGGCAGGTTGCCACTGACTATGCTGAAGATGATCTTCTTATGTGGAGGAGATACAGACTGTACTGCAGCCGAGAATTCCCTGAGGAGCAGGGAACCTTGGATAGTACTGCAGCCAGTGGACACCTGAGGAGTAGGGACCACTGGCTGGGCTGCAGGAGAGAGAACTGAGTGAAAGAGAGGTATAATAGAACTGCAGACGAGGATTCCCAGATGAGCAGGAAATCAGATGGTACTGCAGCCAGTGGACACCGGAGGGGCAGGGACCACTGACTGGGCTGCAAGAGTTGTAACTGGTGAAGTGAGAGATGTGATCGGGCTGCAGCCAAAGATTCCCTGAGGAGCAGGGAATCGGACTGTGCTGCAGCCAAGGATTCCCTGATGGACTGAGAATCAGACTGTACTGCTGCCAGTGGACTCCTGAGGGGTAGAGACCACTGACTGAGCTGCAAGATGGTCTTTCTGAGGAGCAGGTGAACCTTGCAGCTAATGAACACCTGGAGCAAGTGTCACAGACAGTACAGTAAGGCTGATCACCCAAGGAATGAGTGACAGCCAGAAAGGTCAGACAAGCCAGGTCGGCAACACACGGACAGATAAAGTACAGAGACGGAAGACTGATTCGGTATTCGGGTACAGGCAAGGTTGGCAACAGGTTATCAGATAGGCAAAGGTACCGAATCAGTAAACAGGAGAGTGGTCAGGAAAGCCAGAGATCATAACAGGTAACAGTATATATCTCAATCCTAATCTAGGTGTGAAGTCCTTGATTTCAACACCTGGGAACTAGTCTAATACATAAACAGTAGCAATGTAGCATTTTCCTAGTCTTAGGTGTGAAGTCCTTGGTTTCAACACCTGGGAACTAGTCTACAGAATGGTAACCAAGTCTCACAATACAATAATACTTTTAAGGCTATCAACGGAATCTGACTAAGTGTGAATTCCCAGCTCCAGCTGGTTCTAAAACACTGTAAGATCTGACTGGAGTCTGAGCGCTCACACATAAGCATTCTCAACAGCAGACAACTTGCAACTGACAGGCAAGTCCTATATATACCCAGAGCGCTCCACAGTGCCGCCCCAGTCACTCAGCCAATCCGGAGCATAGCTGGGATCAGCTGATCGGCATGATCAGCTGACTCCCCTTCTGCTAGCATAAAGGTCCTGTCACCTGGCGCACACGCGCGTAGCTCTCAATTTTTGTGCACTGGAAGGACCAGGCGAACCAGCAGCATGTTGCTGCGCGGCAGAAGCCGCCGGCTGGAACGCGGAGATAGCCGCCCTGCTGCTTGCCCACGCGGCGGCATCTCCGCTATTCATTACACTACCTTAAGAAAAAAAAGGGCTTGTAATTAGTGATATGTTTATTTCCAAATTAAATATTGTCACCATACATTGTATTAGGGACATAATTAAAATGTTGTAATAACCAGGACAAATGGGCAAAATTAAAAGTGTGGACTATTTTCAAACTATAATGGCTGAAAACATTTTTTTTTCTTATTATTACCTATTAAAATGCATAGTAAATAAAATAAATCTTAGCAAAAAAGTACCACCCAAAAAGCCTAGTTTGTCCATCAAAAAACAATATATAGATCATTTAGGTGTGAAAAAATAGCAATACAGTTATTGATGAATGAATGGGAGAAGCATAATATGTGAAAATCGCTGTGGTTTTTAAAGGTATATAACATGTGGTAAGTAAGTTGTTAAATGTTATTTAATTTGGAAGATCTTAGTTTTCATAAAATCCTACATCATTTTGTAGAAGCCAGTTCATTTCAACAATGTTTCTTCCATTGTTTTTTGTTTTGGGTTATAAAGGACTAAGGGCCATATTCTACTGCTGAACTCGCCAACGCTAAGCACTGGCGAGTTCTTAACTTAGGCAATGGGGGCATCGCCTAATCTTATTAAACTTTAGACTCCCCAGGCAGAAAAGAACTCGCTTGGGCAATATAATGGCCCAGCAAGTTCTTAACACAGTATCCAGTTACCTTTTACATGCCTCCGGACATGAGCATTAGCTTAGACCTGCAAAAAGCAGGTCTAAACCAGCTAACGCACATCTTCGCCGCAGCATCTGGGGGTCTTCTTTAATAAGGAGACCCCCAGAGCTCCCCGACGGGACGCCGCACACTTTAGAAGCCCCCAGATGATGCGTTGGAAGATGGCGGTGATGTTCGGCGGGTGAATGCGCATGTTTGGGGAGTGAGGCCGTGGTGCTGAAGGACAGCACCACAGTGTAAACCTCACTCCCCATCGCCTGGTAAAAGGGAGCATCGCTCAGGCTTTCTCCTGAGTAATGCTCCCTAACGATCGGCCATCACGCGAAGAATATGGGCAATAGGATTTGCCGGTAATCCTCGTGCGATGGCAAGGTGATAAGTAGCTTGCATCTGCAAGCTACTTATCACCTTGAATAGGATATGGCCCAAAGTGTCACCGTTTGTGTGGTTTCTGAAAGTCTAAAGATCATTGTTTTTATTGTTAAAAAGATCATTGTTACAATTAAATAAAAAAGTCTTTAAGAGTATCCACTATGCAGCATCTATAAAATAAAGATTTACATTTTCGAGACAAAACCTCTTACTGGAATCTTTTTTCCCCCCCTTCAATCTCAAGAAACAGATAAAAATAGCTTTAGTTCATAGACACATCTTGCAAGGTCAGGATATGTGGTGTAAATGTAACTGCCAACATGGGGTCACTGGAGGTTTCAAAACTGTGCTGATGTTGTGAAGAACAAAAGATGAAAAGAAAAGAGAGCTGCAATTAAGACATTTTATTTTCTAAATCCTCACGTATCAGCATTCACCATCACTTTATATTAATATACCATTACTGTCAAAAATGCCACAGGTCCTATGCTTATAACTTTAGATTTAATTTCTGACTGTATTGTTTCTTTTTCAGGTATTGCACAAAAATTACAGTCAATTTTCTCATAATGTTCAGATTTCCGATGTCTAGCCGGTGCTCTACTTTTAGGTGCATAGTTCACTTTTCTCTTCTAACATTTATCTCCGACATTCCTTGCAACATCCCCATCATCCTGAAAATTCTTTTTAATACTATGACTAATGAAACAGCTTGTTCTGACATATGATATGGGTTCCCAGTTGAAAACTTGTTTGAGTCATCAAATATATTTAAGAGTTTCTGCTTTTCTTTCTCGTCATGAACTTTAACTTTGCAACACAGAGCTGTCTTAATTGTTCATCATGATAGCTGTGGAGAAAAGATTTGAAAAATAGAATTAATTACGCCAAGGATATAAGTTACAAGAAAATTAGAATATGACATACTTACTGAATTCTGGGTGTGCTCAATAACCAGATCTGTTCTAATAGAATGACAGCGATTCAGCATTAACATTGATTTTCCCTCCTTCTGTTTTAATGGGGCAATTATGAAAGTAGAGAAGTTTCATTCTACCAATCGATAGCAGATAACAAAGGAATGCTGATTTCTTTTCCAAATTGAAAATAATGGATATGATGTATGTGTAGGCGCATGAATACCGAAGAGCGGGAAACTGAAGCAAAAGTGGAGAACTAGTTTTAACCAAGCAATCAGGTTTCATGTTTCATTCATTTTGGTTATTGAAAGAAAGCATCTGATTATGTTCTGTGGATTACGACTTCACATTTATTTTGCTAATTATTTAAGTAGCATCAATTATACATACCCTCACGTCCTATCAAATCCAATCCCTACCTGACATGAAAACTCAGAGGGATCTGATTAAGAGTGCATAAATTACATTAAGGAAGACAAAACTTAGAATAAGTAAGACGTATAAACATACCTCTAAAAGACACATTCAATATTTTATCTAATTTTCCTGCTTTCTGCATCACAAACACTATATTATTATTTGTAACGATTGGTGTCAGCAAGAACAGATTATCTGCAGTATCACCAATAATACAGATACTATACCTGATTATGTGCTGATCTGCAGAATCACCAATAATGCGAGTATAGCGAGACACAGGACAACCAGATGTAAAGATAGGTGTTTGGTGCAACAGTAATACAGATAGAGATACCAACTCCCCCAGAGGAGCTGGTAGAGGGAGATATCTCTATAGAACACAGGGATCAGCACTCCAGCAAGCTGGAGATGCAGATGAACTAGTAATCAGTTCACCCGAGGAGCGGGTGGTGCACAGTAAGACAACGTATACTGATCACCCGTGGAGTGGGTGATTCAGACTGTACTGCAGCAGGTAATCACCTGAGGGGCAGGAGATCAAGACTGTACTGCAGCTCCTAATCACCTGAGGAGCAGGTGATGAGGACAGTACCGTAGTTTACTAGTCACCTGAGGAGCAGGTGATTAAGACTGTACTGCAGCTACTGGTCACCTGAGGAGCAGGTGATTAAGACTGTACTGCAGCTACTGGTCACCTGAGGAGCAGGTGATTAAGCTGTACAGAGAATCCCTCACCAGGGACTAGGCTCACTGGTAAGGGCAGAAGAGTCAGACAAGCAGGTTCGGCAACAAACGGAGAGATACGGTACAAAGACAGAAGGCTTAAATCAGAGTAGTGTTCAGGCTGAGTCAGCAACAGGATCAGATAGGCAGAAGCACAGAATCAGTAAGCAGAAGAGTAGTCAAGGCTAGCAGAAGGTCATAACAAATCATACAATTCAATTAGTACTTTAGCTATCAACAGAATCTGACTAAGTGTGGATCCCCAGCTCCTGCTGGTTCTAGCACACTTTGGGATCTGACTAAGGTCTGAGTGCTAACACGTAGCATTTGCAACAGCAGATGAGGAGCTGCTGACAGGCAGGTCCTATATATACTGAGAGTGCCCCACAGCGCCGCCCCAGTCACTCAGCCAATCAGGAGCACTGCTGGAGTCAGCTGACCGGCCGATCAGCTGACTCCCCTTCTATTCGCATAATGGTCCTGTCACCTGGCGCGCATGCGCGTAGCCCTCAGTCTATGTGCAACTGAAGGACCAGGCAAAACTCCACCATGTAACTGCGCGCTCACTGCTGCGGCGGCATCTCCGCTATCTATTATATTATTATTATTATTATTAATAAAGTAAAGTGCCAACATATTCCATGGCAATATATATACATATACATATTGTAGCTTTATACTGGTATGTAACCCCCCTACAAGTGATGCTTAGCATAGAATGTTTAGCTATATGAAATTCTCCTCCCAGAGCATTCTGGGAGACTAGACATCATTTCCACTGGCTTCGGAATTCACAGAAACAAACATTTTGCAGAGGTGCACCTGACAGGATTCAAAATGTTGCTACTTGTGATAAAATTTAAAATGTAAATCCGGGTGAGGAAAGGTTTTACAAAGCGTAAACACTGACTAAATAATGTATAAATGAGTATTATAAAAATAACTAATTTACATTATTTTCTCTACTATTCCTCTTTAAGTAGCACTCATGCACAAACATATTCTTTCAACAACACCAAAGACTGAACAAAATAAACAATAATATAAAAAGAATACATCAGGAGGACAGGTATATATAATTCCTCACTATGCAGAGTAATGCAACTACTATTAATTAATTAATATTAACAACAAGAACTATGCAATTCTTTCACTTTTTCATACAGACATTACTATCCACCCTGAGATAGATCATGTAGAAAAGTGGAATGATGGCTATATACAGCCTAACATTATATTATATGATATAGTATATGCAGAAACTAGCATATAAAAGCAAAAGCCAAAAACTATCCTCAGGAAGGATCCAGTATTTCTCTTTTATTTTTCACACCTCCAAATCTAGCTTGATTATTGTATCTTACTACCATATTTATAAATAAGTTGCCCATATCCACAATCACTACAATCAGGGCCGGATTTGTACTTTCCAGTGCCCTAGGCCTGCTGTCATCTACCGCCCCCCCCCCCCCCCCGCCACCACCACCACTACCAAAAAACATTCTGACCAACACTGACTATCGATCATTGGTTTGAATGGGCTCATTTCAGTTGTGCTGCTCTGCCTCCCATTCAGCCAAGAATCAGAGGATGCTGTGTCTGCTCAATAATTCCTGCAATTTGTGCTCTTGCCCGAAAGTGCACAGCAGCCAATAGTGTTCTGGGAATGCATACTTGAGAAATGACGCTGATATATGTACTTGTCAAGAATGCATAACACTATACTGGCGTTGGTTGCTGTGCACATCTGGGCAGGAGCAGAAAACTGGCGCAAGTCGCAAGTGGCCAGAGCATGCGCTGCTTCTTTGTCCTCTGTGCGACTGGCTGCAGTCATAGCCACATACAGGTGACAGTGAGTGTGAGTGGCCAGAGCATGCGCTGCTTCTTTGTCCTCTGTGAGACTGGCTGCAGTCATAGCCACAAACAGGTGACAGGGAGCGTGAGTGGCCAGAACATGCGCTGCTTCTTTGTCCTCTGTGAGACTGGTTGCAGTCAGAGCCACAAACAGGTGACAGGGAGCGTGAGTGGCCAGAGCATGCGCTGCTTCTTTGTCCTCTGTGCGACTGGCTGCAGTCAGAGCCACAAACAGGTGACAAGGAGCGTGAGTGGCCAGAGCATGTGCTGCTTCTTTGTCCTCTGTGAGACTGGCTGCAATCATAGCCACAAACAGGTGACAGGGAGCGTGAGTGGCCAGAACATGCGCTGCTTCTTTGTCCTCCGTGTGACTGGCTGCAGTCAGAGCCACAGACAGGTGGCAGGGAGCGCGAGTGGCCAGAACATGCGCTGCTTCTTTGTCCTCTGTGAGACTGGCTGCAGTCAGAGCCACAAACAGGTGACAGGGAGCGTGAGTGGCCAGAGCATGCGCTGCTTCTTTGTCCTCTGTGAGACTGGCTGCAGTCATAGCCACAAACAGGTGACAGGGAGCATGAGTGGCCAGAGCATGCGCTGCTTCTTTGTCCTCTGTGCGACTGGCTGCAGTCATAGCTACAAACAGGTGACAGGGAGCGTGAGTGGACAGAGCATGCACTGCTTCTTTGTCCTCTGTGAGACTGGCTGCAGTCATAGCCACAAACAGGTGACAGGGAGCGTGAGTGGCCAGAGCATGCGCTGCTTCTTTGTCCTCTGTGAGACTGGCTGCAGTCAGAGCCACAAACAGGTGACAGGGAGCGTGAGTGGCCAGAGCATGTGCTGCTTCTTTGTCCTCTGTGTGACTGGCTGCAGTCAGAGCCACAAACAGGTGACAGGGAGCGTGAGTGGCCAGAGCATGCGCTGCTTCTTTGTCCTCTGTGCGACTGGCTGCAGTCAGAGCCACAGACAGGTGGCAGGGAGCGCGAGTGGCCAGAGCATGCGCTGCTTCTTTGTCCTCTGTGCGACTGGCTGCAGTCAGAGCCACATACAGGAGACAGGGAGTGCGAGTGGCCAGAGCATGCGCTGCTTCTTTGTCCTCTGTGAGACTGGCTGCAGTCAGAGCCACAGACAGGTGGCAGGGAGCGCGAGTGGCCAGAGCATGCGCTGCTTCTTTGTCCTCTGTGCGACTGGCTGCAGTCAGAGCCACATACAGGAGACAGGGAGCGCGAGTGGCCAGAGCATGTGCTGCTTCTTTGTCCTCTGTGAGACTGGCTGCAGTCAGAGCCACAAACAGGTGACAGGACAGCTCAATGGAGAGAAACAGAGAACAGGTAAGTAGCAAACATCCTGTCAATACCCACTTTGGATGTTTGGTTGTAATTAGAGCGGACCTGAACTCAGAACTTCCTCTCTGCTTCAAAAGATACACAATAACATAATAACCTTTAAAAAAACATTTTTTTGTTACAGCTGATACAAATCCTGCAATAAATCGGCAGTGTCTACTTCCTGCTTTCATGGAAGCAGACATATTGTTAACATCCTGTGCTTTCAAATTAGCTTAGATGTTGTGGCAGTCAGGGGACACAGGAGAGATCAAATTACAACGTCAGATTAGACACAGATGAGGGGGAATTTCACAGGCTCTCTAAAAAAATACAAGGTAGATTTTTCTATGTTTTCCTTCTGTCCTGTGCAAGAGTTCAGCTCCACTTTAAAGCATCTGAATGATATTTATTTATATTTGAAAAATCTATGTATCTCTTTTGAATGCTGAAAGTACATATGGTGGTTTGCTCTAACATATTGACAGTATACAGGAACAAAGTCTTAAGAAGGCTTATTCACAGAAAGATTACTTTTTTTCTTTTAAGCCAATAAATAGTATCATCCTCATTCAAAACTCTCTGCTTTCGCTGTGGCTAAAATGGTACAATGCTTTCCTGCTACAGGAAAGGAGAAGGATGCCAAACTATACAGACTAGCATAGAGGTAGTAACAGCTCAGGTGACAGTGACAGTTTAGCAATGAAAGTAAAGCAAACAGCATTTTTATTCCTTTCATAGATGGTAGGAACACAAAATGAGTCAGGAAAGAGTTAACTGAGACCACTGCTGGCTAGGAAGAAAAAAAAAACCCTAAAGCCATAAATTTAAGTAGACCAGAGATAAGAAAGTGTAATTAACAGCTGCTGGGGTCAGTGTCACAAGTGTAAAGGAGAAAGTGAAGAAATTAGCAGGGTTCACTGATGTCTTTGAATGCCTGCATTAAAACTCAGCTGAACTTAGTTCTATCTGCTTTGTAATGTAAATCCCTGGTATTTCTCACATCAACTTGTATGATCATGATAAGAGGAATTGATCATCAGATGAGGTGACAGCAGATGTTGATTGAGAGAGAGACTTGCTGGAATTGGGGAACTTTGGAATTCAGCTATTAGTGCAGAGCAGGGCGCTGACTGGCTGCGCTGCGGGACCAGAAGAGGTGATTAATTTTGACATATGACCTCTTCTCTCTCCAAGTCATGCCGCCCTTCTTATCTTATCTGATTTTATTGCCCTAGGCCGTGGCCTTTGTGGCCTTTCCAGAAATCCGGCCCTGACTACAATATCCTGTGTTTGCTTTAACCCTCCATGCCCACTAGCTCTCTGTTTGGAGCCCATTTCCACTTTCATCCATCCCTTGCTCCCACAACCTAATACTGGAGTGTATAAAATGATAAGAGATAAAGAGATGCTTCATCTTCCACAACAGTTTGGTGACCATTCATTCCAATGTAAAATTACCACTGGCCATACATGAAACCAATATTTTGGTTGTGTTACCTTAGCTAATATTCCAGTCAATATCCAGCCTTTCACTGCTGCAGAAAGACTACCCTCTCTCAAGGAGAAAACCTCCAAACCAGTTGATATAAACTTAAGGTTGCTTATATAATGAAATATACACTGTCACAGAGAGATCTCCCAACCTGTTTCACTTCACTTATTCCTTCCAGTTCTAGTCAAGACAAAGGACCATTCTATTCTAGCAAGTCCCATACTTTTTTGGAGGGTGGAGGAGGGGGATTCTATCAAACAATTAATATTGAAATGACAAATTGGTCAAGTCTACCAACAGAAAATGTCATATAGCACTTACAGAAAAATGCCTTAAATCAGGCCAGAGCTGACCATATGAATACATGCAGAGGGAAGCAGGGAGGTGCTTAGTACAAACACAATAAGTAAACAAAACAGTCACTGCAATAAAAAGTTTTATTCCTTCCAGCCATATCATAACCACTTCAAGGATTTTTTGTTAATACTACAGAAATGATCTTATTGCCTCTCAAGCAAGGCCTAAGCATTATTTAGCTAGCTGATTTCCAAAAATCTGACCTTCTGTATATATGAATTTCTGCTTTCTTTTAAAGATGTTGAAGACAAACCAAACACTGTGGATTCAATTTCACAATGTTTTTTTTTGCATAATAATTTCTCAGAATGGGAAATCACAATGTTGCCCAAGAACACACCCAAAAACATTTGAAAAAAAAAAGAAGACTTGCATGCAGCATTGGCTAAATCTGATGCTAGTAGATCACTGAGCATGGATGATGTAGCGAACACAGCATACAAAATCATTGCATTTTTCCTTTCCATTTTTTCCATCATGTTCAGATACACTTGTGTTTTCAACTTACGTAAGCCTGGCAGTAATTTAAAGTATATGTGCTTCTCATATTCCTTCAGAGCCTAGACCAAAAATTTTTTAATTAAGCCCATTACTTACAAGGAACCATTTGTAGAAACATTTGTCAGTCTAGCTACAAGAGATTTAAGGGATGGACTAGTCTGTCTACAATTAAATCAAATTACCACTGATATGAGAAAACACCCTAATCTAAACCAGGTAGACTGTCAATGGATATCATTCATAAAAGTGAGTTCGGTAACAAAAATCTGTGCGGGAAAATACCGCTTTCTGTATTTTAGACTTCTGGGTGCTCATTCATAAAAATATTGCCAGTTGCAATAGCAGTGCAGTGATTTCTTGAACTAGGCTGTCAATAGGCTGGCAGTAGGCTGGCGTAACAGGAGAAGCTGCCTGAGTCCTTCCGTGCGCTGCTCTCACTACTGCTGCTTGGGAGGTCTGTCTCCATTAACTTAAATGTATTCCGCATGCTTATCGCTACTTCCAAGGGAACGGTATTCCCCATCCGCGTACCGCTTGCTCTAATCTTTATGAATTGACATTTTGTTACATTTGTTAAGATAAGATCACAGCAAAAGGCGGTAATTTATCGCTCTGCTCGGGAATGTCAGCTTTTCATGCGGAAACAGCCTTTATGAATACACATTTTGCTAGGTGCTCGGTAAAGTAAGCTGTTTTCAGCATTTCCACATGCGGAAATGCTTTATGAATGATAGCCAATGGAGGAGAAATAATAATCCAGAAGCAAAAAGATTGTATGTTAGAGGCATAGAGAAGTTTGGGAGATAAAGAAAATTAGTGTGTTCGCAGTATAAAGACCTGATTAGATAGCCCTTTGTGAACAGTAAATTGCAGAAAGATGAATTTGATTATTTGAAAGTGATCAACACAAACATGCTTTTTTTCTGCTGTGCATCAAAGGTTCTTATTAATAACATAAATAACGCACTGGAGAGGCCAATTATATTAAGCTTCAGATTCCTGTCAAGCTACATGGTGCATTATGTGTATTAGTATTTGCTGAAATGTCCTCAATATCTACCAGCATTTCTTAAAGATAGTGCACCGGAATTAGTAATCTACAAAAATGTATTTGGATTCTACCACCGTGTGGGTCACATTAGATTTCTAGTTCCTGTGTCACGGTAAAGGGGCCTAGGGGTTAAAGAACGCCTTTAAAATTCTAATCCTTTAGTGCTAGGCAAAACTGTTCATTTTGGTTGGTTTAAAGGTTATACGTATTACCATTTTTGTTTTTTGTTGTGGGGTTTGAACTTGAGTTACTGGGGCAGGTGGATGGCAAGGAAACAGGAGCAAACTATAAAGTCCGACAATACCCTTAGCTTCTCTGTAGCGGTAATAACAGAGGCATAAGAGTGGAAGAAAGTGGTCTGGGTTCAAAGTTTGTATGAGGAGCTGATCCAGGCTTATAGGATAGCAATGCAGGAGATGTCCAAAGGATCTGCAATACAGACACAGGTTGAAAGAAGGACATGACATGCTCAGTGTGTCAATGTTAAAGGAAAAGAGAGAGAGGGTGGAGAGTGAGGGTGGAGAGAGAGAGAGAGAGAGAGAGAGAGAGAGAGAGAGAGAGAGAGAGAGAGAGAGTGTTATTTAAAATAACTTTCTAGTACGGTTTGTTGCCAGATACGTTTTCCACAATGAACAATAAGTTCAAACTGCTCTTCTTTTCCACAATGGCAACAATACTCTGGAGTACCACTTGCAGCAAAATTTGACATCCCTATCTATTTTTGGTAGCAGTATGGAATGTCTGTAAGTCATATGCACATAAGAACAAATTAAGTTAAATTCAAGGTAAGGTTAATTTTTGAGTGGGTTTTCTCTGGGCACTATGGTTTCCTCCCACACCCCAAAAACATACATATAAGCTAATTGGCTTCCCTCTAAAATGGTCCTAGACTACAATACATGCACAATACATACATAGGCATATGACTATGGTAGGGATTAGATTGTGAGCCCCTCTGAGCGGCAGTTAAGTGACACATATTCTCTGTGCAATGCTGCAGATGATGTCACATGTCGGTGCAATTTAAATACTAAATAATACATAACAATAAATCATGTTTTCCATTAATTATTATTATTATTATTATTATTATTGATTTATAAAGCGCCAACATATTCTGTGGCGCTGTACAAAGTAAGAAACAAACATGGGGTACATAATAATACCGACAATGGTGTATACCAATATAAAAGATACATAATTAGTGACAAAATACAAAGAATGATACAAAATACAAATTATAGAATTGGTAATGACAGTGATAAAATTAACATGATGAATAAAATGTATAATGGTTACCAAGACACAAAAGGGGGAGAGAGCCCTGCCCTTGCGAGCTTACAATCTAAAGGGAATGGGGGGGGGACAGGAGGAGGGGTAGTATGCAGCAAATATATAGAGGCTTTGTGTTTTAGGATATCTAGTAGGAGTGCAATTTGGTCTTAGTACAAAGAGAAGTGGTCTAAGGTAGAGCATATGCTTGTCGGAACAAGTGTGTTTTTAGAGAGCGTTTAAAGGTAACAAAGGTTGGCGAGTGACGGATGTGTTGTGGGAGGGCATTCCAAAGGAGGGGTGAAGCGCGTGCGAAGTCCTGTAAACGTGAATGTGAGGAGTTGATTCTAGAGGAGGACAACAGAAGATCAATGCGATTGGGTTTGTATCTGGAGATTAGTGAGGATATGTACCGGGGAGAGAGATTGTGGAGAGCTTTGTAGGTTAGGGTTAGGAGTTTTAACTGAATCCTCTGGTTAATTTGCAGCCAGTGAAGAGCTTGACAAAGAGGGTCGGCAGAGGAAGATCGAGAAGAAAGATGAATGAGACGAGCAGCTGAGTTCAGTACTGACTGGAGCGGGGCCAGTTTGTTAGACGGTAGTCCACAAAGTAGTACGTTGCAGTAGTCCAGACGAGAAATTATGAGGGAATGTATTAACATTTTAGTTGTGTCTTGAGTGAGAAAGGGACGGATGCGAGATATGTTTTTGAGTTGGAGATGGCAGGAGCTGGTTATGGAGTGAACATGAGGAATAAAAGAGAGAGATGAGTCGAATATCACCCCCAAGCACCGAGCTTTGGGAACTGAAGTTATGGGAGTGTTATTAACATTTATTGTTACTTCAGGCAGGGAGGTGGACAGAGACGGTGGAAAAATTATTAGTTCTGTTTTACTCATATTAACCACTTGAGGACTGCAGGGCTAAACCCCCCTAGTGACCAGGCCATTTTTAGCTAAATTGGCCACTGCAGCTTTAAGGCCAAGCTGCAGGGCCGCACAACTCAGCACACAAGTTATTCCCCCCCCCCCCCCCGTTTTCACCCCACCAACAGAGCTCTCTGTTGGTGGGGTCTGATCGCTCCCCCCATGTTTATTTTTTTTAAAATAAATATTATTGTTTTTTTTTTTTTTTCTAAAACCCCCTGTTTCTTTAAATTTATTCCCTCCCTCCCTCCCTCCCCACAGCCGGCCAGTTATGGCGATCGGCTGTCATAGGCTTCTGCCTATGAGAGCCGATCGCTCTCTTGTCCCCCATGGGGACAGCCGTGTCACACGGCTGTCCCCAGTGCAGCGCTGCTGCTCATCGCAGCGCTGCACCAAGTAAATAGACGGCGTAATCGCCGGCTAACAGTCTCCCGAGCGGCAATAGCCGCTCGGAGACCGAAGGCGGGTCGGAGCTCCGCCCTCCGAGCATGAGATGTGCGCGCACCATGCGCGCAATCTCATGCTAAACAGAGCTCCAGGACTTTACGCCAATTGGCGTTAGGCGGTCCTGGGGCTGCCGCCGCGGCCACACCTACTGGCGTGACGCGGGCGGCAGAAGGTTAAGTTTTAGGAAGCGAGAGGACATGAAGGAGGATATAGCAGACAAGTAGTCAGGAACACGTTTAAGGAGGGAGTTAAGGTCTGGGGCAGAGAGGTACAGTTGTCTATCATCTGCATAGAGGTGGGATTGAAACCCGAATGAGTTGATTAAATCACCAAGACCATGCATGTAGATGGAAAAGAGGAGGGGGCCAAGGACAGAGCCTTGGGGAACCCCGACAGACAAAGCATGAGGAGAAGAGATCTGATCTGAGTAGGAGACTGTGAAGGACCTTCCAGAGAGGTAGGAAGATAACCATGTGAGAGAAAGGCCCTTTATTCCGACATTTGAAAGTATTTGTAGGAGTAAGGTGTGGTCGACAGTATCAAATGCTGATGACAAGTCAAGAAGGATGAGTATGAAAAATTGACCTTTGGATTTGGCTGTAAGAAGGTCATTGGCCACTTTGGTAAGGGCTGTTTCCGTGGAGTGGTTAGAGCGAAAACCAGACTGGAACTGATCAAATAGGGAGTTAGTAGATAAATAATGGCTTAATTCTGCATGTATATGGCGTTCAAGTAGTTTGGATGCAAATGGGAGAAGTGACACTGGGCGGTAGTTGGCAAGTGTGGTAGGATCTAGAGAAGGTTTTTTAAGTAGTGGTGTCACAACAGCTTTTTTGAGTGGGGACGGAAAGATGCCAGTAGAGAGGGACAGGTTAAATAGTGTTGTTAGTGCAGGCAAGAGAGATGAGGATAATTAATGCTCCTGGCACTAAATAAAACTAAATTCAAAGGACTTTTTTCAAAGATGGAATTTCCCTTTAAATGAAAACCATAAGAGTGAACCTGAAGTGAAAATAAACTTATGAGATAATGAATTGTATGTGTAGTATGGATGATAAATAGAACATGAGTGGTATAGAAAAAATATCATATTTTTATTTTCAGTATACTAATTTACACTCTGCTTTGTTTAGCTGAAAAGATACAAAACTAATAACCCTTTGAACTCTCCTGCAGCAAAACCTTTTTAGAATCCTTAGCTCACTGTTTCTAAGTTGCTTTGGCTTGTATTCACTGTTCAGGAAGCTGGACTGAATTTGACGAGCTGTCAACAAGCTTTTTTGCATAGATGTCAAATTAAGTTTTTAATCTCTTGTTGTCCTGAAAAACAGATGGAGACTTCAAATATTTTCTTAGTAGGGATAGTACACTGTGTGTGTATGTGTATCTCATCATGTCCCATTTCATTTCAGGTATGCTTTAAATCAGTTAAAAATCTAGAAAACCAGTTAAAGATCTAAAAATGTAATCTCTAAATGGCTAAATTCAGGATATATTCAGCCAAAACTTAATCTCCTTTAAGATAATTGTGTTATGCATGTATTTGATACAATTATTAGCTGTTAATGGTGGTAGAATGGTAAAAGACTCTTGCAGGGAAGCCCACTTCACACAGTCTTAGCCAAACACTCAGGAAAGATTATCTAGTCTCACATAATTATTCAAGCTGCTTAATACCATATATCAAAGAGAACTCATGAAGAATGCACTACAAAAGATGACAGTAGTTTTACTTTATACAACAGATGAGGAACAGATGTTATGAGGGTGTTAAATTGGTCTTGGCAATCACTGTGTATAGCAGCATATTTATACTCTACATATAAAACATTACTTTATATCATCTCTCCAATCATACTGGAAACTGTTAAGTTGAGACTTTGGTTTATAAAACTATGATTATGATTTCTTCACGTTGTTCCTAGTGTTCACTGATAATATTTACACATAGATCAGTTTTGGGATTGATACTGAGCTTTCATTGGCATTAAATGACTATGACATTGAATGAGACACAAGAGATATGGAGTTTCATAAACAAGATTGCTACCCATTCACCTTTTTAACGATCTTGCAAATAGTGATGGTCATGTCTAGGAGAACTCATGGAGTAACATGTGATCAATTTGGCCAAGTGATAACTGTGTAAATCTCTGATTTGCTAGTCATGATCATGTGCTAAAGCAGGATGTGATCACAGCAAATCATGCAAATATATGATTCTGATTTCTTCACGTTGTTCCTAGTGTTCACTGATAATATTTACACATAGATCAGTTTTGGGATTGATACTGAGCTTTCATTGGCATTAAATGACTATGACATTGAATGAGACACACTAGATATGGAGTTTCATAAACAAGATTGCTACCCATTCACCTTTTTAACGATCTTGCAAATAGTGATGGTCATGTCTAGGAGAAGTCATGGAGTAACATGTGATCAATTTGGCCAAGTGATAACTGTGTAAATCTCTGATTTGCTAGTCATGATCATGTGCTAAAGCAGGATGTGATCACAGCAAATCATGCAAATATATCAGCTGATTAAACAAATCCCATGCTTTTCCATGAATTTTTGTAGACATGACCATCACTTCATGCAAATCACATATCTGCACAGAAGCTTGAAAACCTAGGTTAGCCTTCAGTTATACTGAATTAAATACAAACACGCACAGTTTTAATTATTTATTTATTTTTGCACTGCACTGCATATTTCTAATTTTAGCCATAAACATAATTAAAATACCAGGTTGACCAGCAGCTCGAGCTCTGTTTTCTTTTGAGATAATCTTGCAATTTTATTGGAGAGATGGCTGTCCAAATTCCTCAACATCCCATCTTTACCGATAGGAAATACTCACAAATGAGATGTGAACTGGGATTGGCCACCAGCCAGTCTATCATTGTGTGCACAGATCACCTGACCCCATACTTCTCTTTTTGTGTGAATTTAACAATTTGTGGCTAGTAGGTCAGGACTGCAGCTAAGCAGAATCTTATCTCCCTGTCCCTCCTTGGTGAATGGAGAAAATAATGTAAGCCTCCCCCCCCCCCATACAAAACTACACCCACTGTACACAGTTAAACACAGGCATACACACGCACAGTTGAACACAATCACACAAACACAGTTGAGCACAGGCATACACACACAGTCTCAGTTGAACACAGGCACACACACACACACTCACATACACACACACACACACACACACACACACTTGAACACCGACACACACAAACACGCTTGAATGCATACACACTCCAACAACATAGAGACACAGAGACAGACACACTTGCTAAGACACAATGCTTGTTTTATTATTTCTTTAGGAAAAATATATGCTCACTACAGATGTCCCCTGTCCTGCACATCCCTTCCTCCCTCCAATGTAGAAATCCTATGTCATGTTGTGCAGATTTCCCCTCCTGTCCTCTCCTTCCCTCTCCTGTAGGATTCAAGCAGCTGCAGTAACTCACTATCTGTCCCGTTGACAGCGTCTGTGGACTACATTACAATGACGGCATTATCCTGTGTTGTGAGGGCCTCTCATCATCAAGCGGGGGCCCTTAAAGATACAGGAGAATGCCATCATTGTAATGTTCAACATAGCTGCTGTCAATGGGACTGAGGGTCAGTGAGAGCTGCTGCTTGAATCCTGCATGGGAGGGAGGGAGAGAGAGGACACAAGGGGATACTACATGGGAAGGGATGAGCAGGTCAGGGGATATCTTATCAAAAGTAGGGGAGTGCAGCATCTGTCACCGGCGGGATATGGGGGAGGGCTGTTCACCGGCCCTGGGTTAGTGATATTCCGTTAATAAGCAGGGGCCTCATGGAATAGCAGGGGGGGGGAGGAGAACAGTTGCCAAGGTCTGACAGCGCAGGGGCTCCTGGGGCAATTGCCCCCCTTTGCCTCTATGGCAGTGCTCACCCTGACCCCGTGTAATACCCTCCTACCACGCTAATTCCAATATCACTGCTTATTTCAACTTGCAAGTTCCAAAAGCCTTGTTAACATAATTTAAGTCCCTGGCTAATAATCACCAGAAAAGGACAGTGCTGATTTCCTCTACCCCTCAGTAGACAATGCACTCATTATTCTTGCACAGGTGCAGACACGAGCTCCTCTCTCCCTCAGTATGCAGCAGAGTCACTGGATGTTTTATGACTCTGTCTTCACAGTTGCCAAACATACCTGACTGCTGAATCCTCTGCCAGACTGGCTTCTAGCACTTCACTTTCTGAATGACTGAACTCTTGCAACCATCTGCTCCTCACTTCCCACCAGCACAGCCTGTGCAGTCTCTCTGCTGTATCCTTCAACCCCACAGTGAAATGTGCTGCAAACTCCTGTGCTGAACCTTAAAAACTAAATCGCTCAAATGTGTAAAACCACTTTATACGTTTTATTAAAACATGATGCAAACCTTGTTCATGAATAATACATGCAATCAATTCATAAATATTATGCATTATTCAGATGATAAAAAAATCAAACTGTGAAAGAAGACATTAAGCATCGTATTTATGAATTGACTGGTTATATCAGATTTATAACCTGGGTCTTGTAGCAATATATATCTTTGCTGTATAGTTAACTTGCATATGAATTGCTAGTACTAATAAAGGGGTCATTGAGATGGAGGAGATTTAATTAATACGATAAAGAGGCATGTTATTGTGATATATGTTGTCAACTTAAGTTGTGATGTTGCTCCTGACAAAACCTACGAGAATGTAATCACTCTAGAACAACGTTTGGGGGTTGATCTGCTTTCTTATATTTTATTTACATACAAGGCTAGCATCATGTTTTCATAAATTTTAGAAAGTGGTTTTACACATTTGAGCAATTTACGTTTTTAGGTTCACCACACTTCATCTTAGTTGTAACACTCAAGGTGAATTGTTTAACATGTTGTGCGAGGTTAGCCTCACTGATTTTGATAATAATAACTTTAATGGTGAATTGCTTATATGCAATCCCAGAAAAACAAATACAATGCATGTAGCACGGCTTTTATCTCTTGGAACTGCATCTGACCCAGGGAGTTTTTTCTAAAAATTACCAGAGGGTAGGTGTCCTTGACTTCGATCCTGGTCCAGTGGACCTCTCTTCTTGTCCAACCTAGCCAACCCTAAGCATAATTCAATCATGGATCCAAGATGACAGCAGGAATCCCATCAGCCTTATTTGTTGAATGCCATTTCTCATTAATACTAATATGAGGATCCCTGTCTTAAGCACCACCAGCAGGTTACCAGTAAGAGTTTTGCTGCAGCTCAGCAATGGTATTAACATGACATTAGGCAGGTCATAAGCTTGAGAGGCAAAGACTTAAAGACTTTCATATTCCACCATAACATTAACCCAACTTACTCCTTGAACTACACAGAAGATTCTTGCAAAGTAATCTATACCCAGTGTTGAAAGTCATGCTGTCTGGTATTGAGAGGTTGAGTAAATGGAAAAGAACAAACAAAATGGATGATGGTGGGGTCACTAATCCAAACACATTATAAGGCATGAATCCTGGTATAATATTGAAAGGGTGTCTAAACACTCAATGTCTTCACTATCCTGGTCACTCCGGTAGCATGCCTTAGAAAAGTATATCACCACCTGTAGTGTAAAACACAGTATTAAAAATAAATTGAGGATAAGTAAACAATCTCAAAATACAAAAGAAGCAAATACTAAAAGCCAGTAGTGTAATATGCCCTTACAAAGGGTAGCCCCAAACTCTACCAAGGCATCCACTGTGTAGAGTGGTTCGGAGACAATTATGTCCCCACTAATGTCCTTCAAATGTCCTCTCAATCTCAACTTCTTCTTATGGGAATATAAGTTATTTACAAAATGTATAAAATAGGATGGCAAGAGGTAACTTACCTCCCAGTAGACGGTCATATGCCACTAAAGGCAGAAGGACCATTTTATTAAGCATTTGATGACAATGCATTTGCAAGTATTCTTTCCACTTCTCCAGGTCTATTATGTGTGCATCTTAGGCCAACTATCATTATGAATAACTCATGCACTTATGCTGATATCCATATCAGGATATGCTGATATTTGGCCTAAGACTTGCACACAAAAACCTCGAAAAGAGGGAAGAAAACTTGTGAAACACAACAGCAGAAAATGTTTAATAAAAGTATTACATCCTTTGTTGGTGTCCTTAGTAGCAGTACCCTTAGTAGTGTCTGTGTGCCTCTGTTAGGAGGTAAGTTACATCTTGTAATTCCATCTTTGATGTGTAGGATCTAGAAACAATTTGTTGTGACTGTGTGAGTCTACACTCAATAGTGTTTGCATCTAGATCTGGCCCAAGGGGGAGTATCTGTACTTATGTAATTCAATATGTGTAATATAGATTTCAGAGCTAGAAGCACAGGGTGCCTGTTTTCAGGGGTTACGTATGCAACAAAAGTTTTTTTTCTGTCTGAAAGCAAGAAAAGAGCTTTTAGCTTCTTTCACCAACTGACTTGTGGAAGTAAAATGTTGCAGGTGAAAACTCTGCCAATCATGCTTCTATCATATTTAACCACTTTGTCCTCCTTGACGTATAAAAACGTCAAGGAGGACAGGCGCGCTCCCGCGCGCTCCCGCGGCCGATCGCGCGCGTGCACGCGCACTCCCGACCGCGGAGTCGGTAGCCACGGAATCAATGTATCGGGCTGGGGAGCCCGATCATTGATTCCTCTCCCCCGCTGAAAAAGCGACAGCTTCTCTCGGAAGCTTCGCTCTTTCTGAAGCTGTGTCCCTCTAAGCGTACATTGTACGCTTAGAGTGACGTCATGTAAAAAAAATCAAGATTGCCATCTTGTGGCCAAAAAGTAAAACTACATGTAAATGTCCAAAAACATTACAATACACCAGTATTTCCCCAAATAAAACACTTTTAAAACCCACCCTCCCAAAAATGCCCACATAAAATGTTTAATAAAAAAAACCAAAAAAAACATTACTATAAAAAAAACAAAAACACATAAATATTTACCTAAGGGTCTAAACTTTTTAAATATCTATGTAAAGATGAAATATTTCTCTCTATTTTTTTTTTATAAGCTTGTAAATAGTGATGTATGCAAAACGGAAAAAATGCTCTTTTATTTCCAAATAAAATATTGTCGCGATACATTGTGATAGGGACATAATTTAAATGGTGAAATAACCGTGACAAATGGGCAATAACAATACGTGGGTTTTAATTATGGAGGCATGTATTATTTTAAAACTATAATGGCCGAAAACTGACAAATAATGAATTTTTTCATTTTTTTTCTTATTCTTCCTGTTAAAATGCATTTACAGTAAAGTGGCTCTTAGCAAAATGTACCCCCCCAAAGAAAGCCTAATTGGTGGCGGAAAAAACAAGATATAGATCAGTTCATTGTGATAAGTAGTGATAAAGTTATAGGCTAATGAATGGGAGGTGAACATTGCTCGGATGCATAAGCTTAAAACGACTGAGATGTTAAGTGGTTAAAAACATCCCTTCTGCCAGAATGTCAAATTTAAAGGGGCACTACAGCGAAAAACTGTAAAATTTTAAATATGTGAAAACATATACAAGTAAGAAGTACGTTTATTCCAGAGTAAAATGAGCCATAAATTACTTTTCTCCTATAATGCTGTCACTTACAGTAGGTAGTAGAAATCTGACAGAAGTGACAGGATTTGGACTAGTCCATCTCTTCATAGGGGATTATCAGCAAGACTTTTATTCTTGATAAAGATATTTCCTAAAAGGGATTTAAACAATAATGCTGGCCAGCTTCCCTGCTCGCTACACAGTTTTTTGGCAGTTGGACAGAGCAACTGCCATTCACTAAGTGCTTTTGAAAATAAATATATCCCTGAGAATCCCCTATAAAGAGATGGACTAGTCCAAAACCTGTCACTTCTGTCAGATTTCTACAACCTACTGTAAGTGACGGCAACATAGGAGAAATGTCATTTATGGCTCATTTTACTCTGAAAAAAATGTACTTCTTATTTGTATATGTTTGCACATATTTTAAATTTTACAGTTTTTCGCTGTAGTGCCCCTTTAAGGAAAAAAAAAATGTTTAAAAAAATTAATTTGAGATATGCTCCCAAAATTTTTTTTGACAGCCCACACAATTTGGTAAATTAGTCAAATTTAAAACAACTGTTATATAGACAAATTTTAGTTTCAAACTATTTGTATTGGGCCAGAGGCCAGTTTTATGATATACATAAAGGCAATTAGTCATCCCATTGGGGCATGACAATGATACATTTTATGATAAAAACACAAAAGAAAATGAACAAAATGATTTACAACAGTGGTCATAGATCAACAGCAGTCAATATTTGTAAAAAATGTTAATATGAAGAATTGGAGCATGGGGAGAATTACAGCAAAATTGGGGGGTGAGCAGTGGGATTACACACATAGAGCACATGAGTGCAAAACTGAGAAGGTCTTTGCAAGACAACCGGGGATGTCACTTTTTAGTGTACATGTCCATCGTGTCATTAACAATCGCCAGTAATCTCTCATAGATGAGCATATCAGAAATTATAGAGTTTGTGAGTTCTAGACAAAGTATAGGTTGAAGCCACTTCCTAGCAATATGCAACCTGGCATCCTTAGCTGTACATTGGGCCAATCGGTGCTGTAGGTTTTTCCATTCAAATGCCAAGAAGAGAGGGCACTCATGTTTAGTGCCTTGTTTAATAGTAAACCTATGTACTCACCACCCAACGGGTCCAGCGATGTACCCTTGAAGACAGTCGTTAAGCAATGCCTCTTCCTGCTCCCAACATCATGTGAGTACATGATGGGTGCGAACAGGAAGTAAGCAATCACGGTGCTTTGCGTGGAGTAGTCGGGTATCTTAACAATCCGCCGTGTCTGTTGATTCCCAATGCACAATCACTGAGGGGGGCAACATGATTTAACATGCTTATGTTAAACAATGTTACCCGACGTCAGGTAAAATTGCCTCAAATATCGCCTTGTAGGTATGAGCCTTAAGTTGCGATGAGGTAGGGAGCTTTACGAAAGCAGTTCGTGCAGAGTACTAGCATTTCACTGCCTGAAGAAAGGTGGGAGGTTTAAGGTGAAGGCCTTGTCAGGGTTTAGATAGGGTATAAATAATTTCTGAAGAAAGGAGTCGATTGAGGGTGACTGTGGATCATTTTGTTTACTCGTATATCAGAATCAGAGTCATTTATGTTGCCAAGAACAAACAGGTGTTGTACCCAGAATTGCCTCCTAAAGGTTCTGGAAGGATAGGGGGTGGGGGGGGGGATAAAGTCTGAAAGCCAATGTAATGATTTTCCAATATAATTATTGGTAATACATTGCAAATTCCTATCAAATTTAAAATGGACCCAAGGTCTAAGATTCCCTATGTTTCCTAGATAGCCATGTATTAGTTTTTATTGAATTGAACATATACCCTGGACCAAGTCCAATGTATGGCCTTTTCAATTCTTGCCGTTGCCAACAACAGGACATTGATCTGTGTGAGGACTGCCTCAATCTGTCAGAACAAATACCAGGAAGGAGCCTGGAAATGCATACGTTTCAGCTGGGCTAATTTATGTTCTAGGTCTTCACCCTCTTGTTCTGAGATGCTATTTTAAGAAACCAAGATCATGGGCTTAGACACAACGTCTAAGCCCATTTTTTTGGCATGTGATTTTAATTACGTGTCTGAATAAGGAGCTATTTCTTCAAGAGTGGTGCTGCTGATCTTGGTTTCTTGAATTGGTGACCCTTGGGCATCAGGGTCATATCAGCTTTAGCACACTCCTATCTCCATTGGAATGCTTGGTCTAACACTGTGTGAATCTATGAGATGCTATTTTAATAAATTTGCCCTAATTTTGCTTTTATGTGTCGACCAGAGAATATCTGGTTTGACACGGCAGCTGTCATTGTTTTGAAAATATTGTATAAGCTGTTTTTCTATGTAACACTGTAATATCTGAAAGAAGATTTTTATTGAGCCTCCATGGCTGTCATGCAAGAGGGGTTCTGAGTGAGCAACAGGAGGTCCAGAGTATATCGTGATCTGACCATGAGCTGATAACAAGTCTAGAGAATGTAAGGTTTAGAAGTAAGGTCAAAGAAAGAAGAATCGCTAATGATTTAGGAGTAGATGTGATGAGCATTAGAATAAAAAAAATAACCTTTGCTGTGTGGGTGAAGTTGTCCCGAACGGTTCGGCAGCGAACTTATTTGCGCGAACATCGCTGGTTCACTTCGAAACGCAAACTTTATGGCGAGTTTACCCGCCCCTATACTACATCATAGGGCTAAACTTTGATCCTCTACATCACAGTCAGCAGACATATGGCAGCTAATCAGGGAGCACTCACTCCTGGAGCCCCGCTTATATAAGGCAGCAGCGTCAGCCATGATCTCACTCTGTCTGCTGCTGTAGTAGTGAGAGGAGCGAGAGGTTGCTGCAGAGACATAGGGAAAGCTTGGCTAGGCTCTTGTTAGGCTTGTTAGCTTGCTCCTTGCTGATACTTATTGCTAAAAAGCACCACCAAAGAAGCTCTTTTGAGAGCTAATGTTCTTGTGATGTGTTGTTGTTTTTTTTGTGTTTGTGTGGCCCACTGACACTGCATATGCAGCCCTGTCTGTCGCAGCTGGCCCTTGCTAATTGCTATATTGTGCCAGGCCCAGCACATACAGTGCCTACCTTTTCACTGCACCTTGTTATAATTGAAGTAGACCTCAGTTATTTGGACTGAGTTAGTCAAAAAGGCTTGAGGAGCAGACCTGCCCTTTAAGGGGATTTTCTCTTAGAGAGAAAATCTGCAGTTCTGTCAGCAGAACTAGAACATACCAAGAAGCTGTTCTATGGACAAGGCCACAGGTCTCCCTGACCTGGGCCTGTACGCCACTAGAACAATAAACATCAGCCATGTTTTATAAATACCCACATTCTTGTATGTATGTCAAAAGCCTCATTGAATATTAATCGAGTAGTTATGGATGATGACACCACGAGGGGGTCCACCAATAGTCTGGTCTAGGGGATGGCGAAGATGATGTCATATTTAACTCTTTCCTAGTCGGTATTAAAAGCTGAGTGAGCTATGGGAGCTCACTCTGCTTCTTACTTTCACACTAGCTCGCAATGCTGACTGGGACCTCTAAGTATGTTCATTTCTTTCTGTAATCTGATATAATGTATGCTGTACATAGGTAGTCTAGTGTAACGTAGGTTAGAAAGAAGGTACCTGATTGACTTCAGCAGGAAGTTTAATCAAGAAGCTTGTAACGCAACATGAAGATTGGCGTGGCTAGGATATGATGAACTGTATCTATCTGTATTTCTGTTTCCTGAATAAACTCCGTAAACATTGAAGAAGCCTGAGAAAAGTCTATCTCCTGCTTGCTGTGTTGAGAGTCAAATTATCTCACAGTCTGTGAGATGCAACTATAATAAGTTGATGGTGTCGAAGCAAGGTGATTTAGAACAGTTTCTAACACACCTGTGTGTGTGGCTGCACATATTATACAAGCAGTCAGTACCTTTCACTGCATCTGTGTGTGACTGCACATTTGTGCCATTGACACTGCATATTACAGCCCTGTGTGTTGCAGCTGGCCCTTGCTAATTGCTATACTGTGCCAGGCCCAGCACATTCAGTGTATACCATTCATTGCACCTGTGTGTGTGACTGCACATATTATACAAGCAGTCAGTACCTTTCACTGCATCTGTGTGTGACTGCACATTTGTGCCATTGACATACATAGCCCTGTGTGTCGCAGCTGGCCCTTGCTTATTGCTTTACTGTGGCAGGCCCAGCACAGTCCTTGCATACCTTTCACTGCACCTGTGTGATAGCACGCAGTTTTATATACCAGTCACTGCATACCTGTTCACTGTACATGTGTGTGTGTGACAGCTGCACATTTGTAATACCAGTCCGTGCATACCTTTCACTGCACCTGTGTAACAGCACACAGTTTTATATACCATTCACTGCATACCTGTTCACTGTACCTGTGTGTGTGACAGCAGCACATTTGTAATACCAGTCCATGCATACCTTTCACTGCACCTGTAGCACGCAGTTTTATATACCATTCACTGCATACCTGTTCACTGTACCTGTGTGTGTGACAGCAGCACATTTGTAATACCAGTCCGTGCATACCTTTCACTGCACCTGTGTTACAGCACACAGTTTTATATACCATTCACTGCATACCTGTTCACTGTACCTGTGTGTGTGACAGCAGCACATTTGTAATACCGGTCCGTGCATACCTTTCACTGCACCTGTGTAATAGCACGCAGTTTTATATACCATTCACTGCATACCTGTTCACTGTACCTGTGTGTGTGACAGCAGCACATTTGTAATACCAGTCCAGTGGCGGACACAGGCAGCAGTGGGCCCCTGTGCAAAATATCAATTGTGGGCCCCCCTGACCTGCGGCGGAAAAAATGGGTGCGGCTATAACCTGCGGCGCTTCGCGCGCCGTGGCAAAAGATGGGAGTGGATAGAACCTGCGGCGCTCAGCGCCGCGGCAAAATATGGGCGTTGCAATGACCAGATAAGGGCGGAGCTAACTGTAATTTAAAGTGATCCCGGGGTGAGAGTGATATGGAGGCTGCCATATTTATTTGCCTGGCAGCCCTGCTGATCTATTTGGCTGCAGTAATAAACTGAATTACACCAGCAACAAGCATGCAGCTTAATCTTCTCAGTTCTGACAATATTGTCAGAAACCCCTGACCTGCTGCATGCTTGTTCAGGGTCTATGGTTGAAAGAATAAGAGGCAGAGGACCAGAACGGCAACCAGGCAACTGGTATTGCTTAAAAGGAGAGAAATATGGCAGCCTCAATATTATTCTCACCTCAGGTTCCCTTGAAAAGTGCAACGCAAAGACAGTGGGCCCAAATTTTGGTGACCCTTTCCCCAGAAAATTCACATAATTGTGCAGGTTTTCTCAAGAAAATACACATAATGTGAGCAGATTTGCCCAGAAAATACATTCAATCATGTCGGCAGATTTGCCCAGAAAATACGTGCAATCATGTCGGCAGATATGCCCAGAAAATACGTGCAATGATGTCGGCAGATATGCCCAGAAAATACGTGCAATGATGTCGGCAGATATGCCCAGAAAATACGTGCAATAATGTCGGCAGATATGCCCAGAAAATACGTGCAATGATGTCGGCAGATATGCCCAGAAAATACGTGCAATGATGTCGGCAGATATGCCCAGAAAATACGTGCAATGATGTCGGCAGATATGCCCAGAAAATACGTGCAATGATGTCGGCAGATATGCCCAGAAAATACGTGCAATGATGTCGGCAGATATGCCCAGAAAATACGTGCAATGATGTCGGCAGATGTGCCCAGAAAATAAGTGCAATGATGTCGGCAGATATGCCCAGAAAATACCTGCAATGATGTCGGCAGATATGCCCAGAAAATACCTGCAATCATGTCGGCAGATATGCCTAGAAAATACCTGCAATCATGTCGGCAGATATGCCCAGAAAATATGTGCAATCATGTCGGCAGATTTGCCCAGAAAACACATGCAATCATGTAGCAAATTTGCCCAGAACATACATGCAATCATGTGGCAGACCTGCCCAGAACATACACGCAATCATGTGGCAGACCTGCCCAGAACATACACCTGCTAAAATAAATACTAAAAAAAAACATTTACTCACCTGCAGCAGCAGACCTCCTGTCCCAGCCTCCATCCGGCGCGCAGCTCCCATGGGTGGTTGGGTGGATAGGTAGCCTGGTGGGCAGGTAGGTAGGCAGCCGGGTGGGTAGGTAGGTAGCCCTTAGCCGGGTGGGTAAGTAGCCTGGTGGGTGGCTGGGTAGCCGGGTGGGTAGCCTGGTGGGTGGTTAGGTAGTTGGGTGGGTAGGTAGCCTGGTGGGTCTTTAGGTAGGTAGCCTGGTGGGTTGGTAGGTAGCCGGGTGAGTAGGTAGGTAGGTAGCCTGGTGGGTAGGTAGCCGGGTGGGTGTGTAGGTAGCCGGGTAGGTAGCCGGGTGGGTGGTTAGGTAGCCGGGTAGGTAGCCGGGTGGGTGGTTAGGTATCCGGGTGGGTAGGTAGCCGGGTGGGTGGGTAGGTAGCCGGGTAGGTAGCCGGGTGGGTGTGTAGGTATCCGGGTGGGTAGGTAGCCGGGTAGGTAGGTAACCGGCAGGGTGGTTAGGTAGCCGGGTGGGTAGCTAGGTAGCCGGGTGGGTTGCTAGGTAGCCGGGTGGGTGGGTAGGTAGCCGGGTGGGTGGGTAGGTAGCCGGGTGGGTAGGTAGCCGGGTGGGTAGGTAGGTAGCCGGGTAGGTAGCCGGCAGGGTGGTTAGGTAGCCGGGTGGGTAGCTAGGTAGCCGGGTGGGTAGGTAGCCGGGTGGGTGGGTAGGTAGCCGGCAGGGTGGGTAGGTAGCCGGGTGGGTGGGTAGGTAGCCGGGTAGCCGGGTAGGTAGGTAGCCGGCAGGGTGGTTAGGTAGCCGGGTGGGTAGCTAGGTAGCCGGGTGGGTAGGTAGCCGGGTGGGTGGGTAGGTAGCCGGGTAGGTAGGTAGCTGGCAGGGTGGTTAGGTAGCCGGGTGGGTAGCTAGGTAGCCAGGTGGGTAGGTAGCCGGGTGGGTGGGTAGGTAGCCGGGTAGGTAGCCGGCAGGGTGGTTAGGTAGCCGGGTGGGTAGCTAGGTAGCCAGGTGGGTAGGTAGCCGGGTGGGTGGGTAGGTAGCCGGCAGGGTGGTTAGGTAGCCGGGTGGGTGGTTAGGTAGTGGGGTAGGTAGCCGGGTGGGTGGTTAGGTAGCTAGGTAGCCGGGTGGGTAGGTAGCCGGGTGGGTGGGTAGGTAGCCGGGTAGGTAGCCGGCAGGGTGGTTAGGTAGCCGGGTGGGTGGGTAGGTAGCTGGCAGGGTGGTTAGGTAGCCGGGTAGGTAGCCGGGTGGGTGGTTAGGTAGCGGGGTAGGTAGCCGGGTGGGTAGCTATCCGGGTGGGGGGCCCGACTCCTATCCTCACTCACTTACCTCGGGGCCCCCCTCCCGGTATGCGCGGCGGCCGGCGGGAGAGCAGAAAATACAGGAAGTCTCCGGCCAGGGCTGCAGCAGACGCTAGAGGCAGCTGCTGCTTAGTTTCCGATATGTCTCCAAGTTGGAGACCAAGCGGCAGCTGCCGCCCTCTAGCGTCTGCTGCAGCCCCGGCCGGAGACTTCCTGTATTTTCCGCTCTCCCGCCGCATGAGGGGGGGGCCCGAGGTGAGGGGGGAGGACAGGAGTCGGGGCCCCCCAGGTTAAAAAAAAAAAAAAAAAAAACCTGCAATACTTAATAGGCCCCTGAAGCAGCGGAACTTCAGGGGCCCTCGTGCGGCGGCACGGCCTGCACGGCCGTATGTCCGCCACTGGTCCGTGCATACCTTTCACTGCACCTGTGTAACAGCACGCAGTTTTATATATCAGTCACTGCATACCTGTTCACTGCACCTGTGTAACTGCACATTGTTGTACTAGCAGTCACTGCAACCTTTTCACTGCACCTGTGTAACCCACAGCTGTACCAGCAGTCACCGGATCCACCCTCTACCAATGCCTCGACCGGCAGGTAGCCGACTACCTGGCCTTAAGTGTGGATGTAGACACTCTGAGCAGCGATGAACCCCAGGACTACTGGGTGCGCAGGCTTGACCTGTGGCTAGAGCTGTCCATCCAACTTCTGGCTTGCCCTGCCCCAAGCAGCCTGTCAGAAAGGACCATCAGCACAGCTGGAGACATTGTCAGTGAGAAGAGAAGTCGCGTGGGTCACAAAAGTGTTCAGTACCTCACCTTTATCAAAAAGAATGAGGCATGGATCCCGGAGGGCTAGTGCCCGCCCAAACATTAAGTCAGTTCCCACACACAGCATCTCTGCCTGCACACCGTGTGACTGCATACCCCAAGACTAAGTTGGTCCCCACACAGCATCTCTGCCTGCAGGTCGCTTGAATGCCTTCTCCGCCACCACCAACAGGGTCCAGGACTCCAGGCGGATTCCTGAATTTTTAAGGCCACCGCTAGCAGCGGCCGCTAACAAAAACAATAATATTTTTTCTGGTGTGTGTACATACCTGCCTAATTCTTCAGGCTGCACTGCGGCTGCAACAACAAAAACAAAAGGAATGTATGTGTGTCAATTCCCCTTTGTGATCGTTGCCTTGCCGCAGTGAAGGGGCTTGCATATAACAATGAAGCAATGACCGACTAAATGAGTGTGTTGGGGGGTACACCCAAGATAATAAGGTCATTGCTTCATTGTGGACAGACCAAATTCGATTAGCTGGACACTCAGTTACTGTTGTTCTATCATTGAGCTACCTCAGCCCAACCATATGGGTTTGAAAACCGCCATGGCCTGCACTCTTGCCATGGTGCGCACCAGTCCAGCACGACCATTACAATACAAACAGCAGAGTTTGGTGTGTCAGTGTGAACAGTACTCTAATTACACTACCTGATTGATGTATACACATGCAAGATGTTTTAAAGCACTTTAGGCCTCCAATTTAGCAATGCAATGGGATTTGTGCCCTTAAACCCTGCTGTGCGTCAAATCTGGATTTTCCCCTGGACTTTTGGCATGTATCCCATTCCGCCATGCCCCCCTACAGTTGTTAGACCCCTTGAAACATCTTTTCCATCACTTATGTGGCCGGAATTAGTGTTTGTAGTTTTGAAAGTTCGCCTGCCCATTGAAGTCTATGGCGGTTCGCAAAGTTTGCTGGTTCATGAACTGTTTTCGCATGTTCGCGTTTGAGGTTTGCGAACCTAAAATCGGAGGTTCGATACAACTCTATGTGTGGGTTGAGTTCTCTTCATGAATCTACCATATGGGCAAATTTCAGTAGGTTCGCTAGGGCTGATACTTGCTGGCACTGTCATGGCGAGGTAGAAGTGTGCAACCAATCTAGGGAGTGATTGGGGACAATGTTGAAGTTGCTCCCCCAGATCACCAGTGTATTGGTCAAATTAGATATAACTTTCAGCACCTCCATCAGAGGAGCAAAAGGGTATTCAGGGAGGCCTACAAATTAACCAGTCACAATTCAGTGTTTTGCAAATAGCCAATGAGCATCACATATCTCCCATCACCATCAGATATACATCTATCAACTTTCAGGTGGAGGGCATTGTGTATTAATAACAAGACACCCCTGTGTTTCTTAGCAGCAGAGGAAATACTTGGGGGTTGAGGTTTTCGAGAAATGTGACTCCTGAAGATCTATGATATCCGGGAAGTATTTCAGGTATTCCAGGAATGCCTTTGATCCATTTCAGGGGGATAAAGCCCCTTAGTATTGTGGGATATTTCATTAAAGGAGGCCATACATGGGTATTGAGTTTATGGAAAAGCTAATTAGGTAATTAAATGGAAATTTAATACCAAGATACCGTGTCTCCCATGCATTGTGACTAAGTAATCTATGACCATATCATTGGAGAAGTAAACAGAGCAATAAGTACAAAACAAGGTAACATATGACCTCAATGGTAGAGGGGGCACTAAGGCTCCAAATGAGGCAAAACACCTCCAGGTGATGTTGTGCTACACCAGGGTCAATATTATGCCATCCAGACAGATCATCAGGGGTGAGGTAGCAAACTTTCGGCCTGCTCTATCCTGCACAATATCAGTTAAAGGAAAACAAAGTATATAAGCCCAATTTATAGGCCAACAGACTCAACTTAATGTAAACAACTAATAAGACATTTGGGTTGTGTACTATTAAGGCAGGAGTACCACCAGCACTTTTAAATTACCACGTTCAACAATGTTATTTTTGATTTTGAATATATATTTTAATATATATTGTGTAAGGCTTGGTGGTGTATTCTCCACAGTCAGCATGCAACGCATGAGCTGGCGTGGAGGAGGTACACACACTAGCACCAGGAAACAGGCTATCCCTAGTATAGTGGAGGGGAGGACTGACTCCAATAGGAGATTGTGGCGCACAGAGCCGGTGCAGATCTGACAGCCACAAACAATGCTTTCGTTATAACGTCTCAGCGCAAAGTAGCGCTGAGCGCACAAACCAGAACTGAGGAGATCAGGACAGGTAGACAGAATGAACGCTTGCTAGCAAGCGGCTACTTAGCGACAGCAAGCGTCCAAAACCAGACAGACTGGAATGAGGCAGCCAATGCGCTGCGGCGATGGCGTGCCTCACAAAGACAGGACAGGACAGTCAGGAAACAGCAGGATTAAGATAGATGAACGTAACACAGATAAATATACAATTAGTATGTTTTCCTAGCGTATTACAATTACAGCTATCAATGAAACTATTTGTAACGTCTGACTAACATATGTATATATCGGCAATGAACCGATATATGACATAAGCAGGAACGCTGACTAGGACTGGAGTAATACAGGGAACAGGACTCAGAAGGATTCGCTATCTCTTCGCAGAGATGAACGCAATCCACAAACAGTAACAGGACAGGATTCAGAAGGATTCGTTATCTCTTCGCAGAGATGAACGCAATCCACAAACAGTAACAGAACAGGATTCAGAGGGATTCGTTATCTCTTCGCAGAGATGAACGCAATCCACAAACAGTAACAGAACAGGATTCAGAAGGATTCGTTATCTCTTCGCAGAGATGAACGCAATCCACAAACAGAACCAGGAGCAGGGTAACTACCTCAGCACGGGTGGTCACGGTACGCACAACCTACCAAAACGTGCTGGAAAGCTGACTAACTGCACACAGGATATAAACAGTTCGTGTACGTATACATCAGCGACACTGATGTATTAACGTAACACAAATACAAGGAAAATAATAAACGTGCTGGTATGCATATATATTGGCAATGAACCAATATATGATGCAAAGACCAGCAAAGTATCTTTATAACAAGAAACACGATCGGGGGCTAAAGCGACAGCAAGACTGGCTTACACTGAAGCTATGAAAACCCCAGGAAACCCTGCAGGAAGCAGATCTTTATACTGAGGTCATCCAATGGGAGCAGACATGCAGATTCCCACACAGGTGAATGATAATCAGTCACAAGCTGACAGCAGGGAAAGACAGACAAATCTATGCAGCTTGCATGGAAATAGATCAGAACTGCCTGAGCTGCAGCACTACTACTTCCAGCAATAGCTGCTGCAGCAGCGATCATTACAGTACCCCCGCCCTTAAAAGCGGATTCCAGACGCTTTTCAAAACTGAAATTCCCAACAAAACAGTCTGACTGATAATTCATGATGACCGGGACAGCCCGGCAAGACCGAATTCCAGAATCAGTCCCCACAAGACTGGACCCATCAGAACCAGAACCTACAGAACCATGCCCATCAGTACTACAAGCCCCAGTGTGACACCCATCAGAACCATGATTTCCAGAAGAAAGCCCTCCGAAATTCCCTGAGCGATACCCACCGCCTTCCAGGAACCGTTCAGAAACGCCAAAGCCTTTGCAATGCCCACCGGTACTGTCTTTACCAAGACAAAACCCACTGTTGAACCAGTCCAAGGCACCAGGACAAGTTTTCTCAGAGACCTCCCAGAACACCTTGAAGCTCCAAAGAGATCCCCATAGGTCAGAATGCCCCTTAGGCTCACATGGAGAACTATCAAGAACCCCTATGGAACCTAGGGCAATTCCCGAGTCAGGGCCACAAGGACAAACATCAATATCAGGGCTTTCAGGGACCAGAACCATCTCTGGGCATGCAGGCAGACTGGCAACATCAGAACGTGTTCCCACTAAGGAAGCATCAGAGCACGCTAACACCTTAGACACACTTGGGCATTCTGGCACACAAAGAACATCTGGGCACACCGGCACAAGAGAAACCTCTGGGCATGTCAAGGAACTGTGAGCCTCAGGGTCAGCCAAGACAGGACCAAAACCAGGACTGGCCAAAAAAAAATCATCATGACTAAACTTCGCAACTACTGGACTTTTACACGAGAATGCTGGATCAGACTTAGATGTCGCTGATTCCAGCAAAGTCAGTAACAAATCAGATTCAGGGGCACTAACAAGACAGGACAAATCTTCTGATGTATGCACTGAACCAGATAGGGACTCCACAACTACCTCTGGACTGGACAGAGACTCATTTAATACACTGGATTGGAGCTCATGAGGCGCTGCAGAACAAGTCAGTATTGCAGCAGCCCCCACTGGACTAGGCAAAACTGAGGAATTCCCTGGACAGGAAGGGGACTCTGGAACCTCTGCCACAGCGGCCAGAGAACCAGAATCTTTCAGGATACAGGGCTGGGTTTCAGGAACACTCATCAGACCGGACTGAAATTCTGAGATTTCTATTATTTTGACCAGAGAATCAGAATTATCCATGTTACAGGGCAAGACTTCTGAAACATTCAGAGGACAGGGCTGGAGTTCCTCGGCTGTTACAACACTGGAGAGGGACTCAACATTGGTTAAATCAGACTGTGTACAGGGCAAGGTATCTAACACACTTGCTGACGAGGACAATATTTCAATGGCTTCTGCTTTGCTGGGCAGAAATTCATCAAGTTTTATTAGAGCAGACTGTAATTCCAAAACAGCTGCTAGACAAGTGAATATTACTGCAACACCAACTGAGGTAAGCAGTGCCTCAGACCCTTCTGCTAGAGGGTTTGAAATATCCAAAGTACTGGGTGAAGCATAAGACTCTGCGACCACAGCTTCACTGGACAGGATCACTGAACAGTCCATATTGCAGGGCAAAACCATGGAAGCACCTGCTGGACAGCATAATGATTCTGTGACCTGAGTTTCATTGGAGAGATCTACTGCACAATTCATGGTACAGGGCAAATTTATTGGAACATTTTCTGAACAAGGTAATAATTCTGCGATTTCAGGTTCACAGAGCAGATGCTCTGAGCTATTCACGAAACTAGAGCGAGGTGTAGAAACAGGAAGATCAAGACACAATGTTTGCGCATCTGAATCACCATTCATTTGTAAAATTGGAAAATTCAGATGCTGGGGTTCTGAGGTGTCTAGACAGGATTGCTGGGACTCGGAAACTGATGTAGTGCATCTATTGGCATCTGCTGGATCAGACAGGAGTTGAACTTTATTAACACAGGTAATTTCTGCAGAAGTGTTTGCAGAGACAGGCAAGATTTTTCTGGTGTCTGTTTCACTGAACAAAGAGTCATGAGTACTGGCTAAGCTGGACTCGGAAGTCAGCAGGACCTCTGGATTCTCTGCTGAGAAATTTGCGCAGGGCAAGGTTAAGAATGTATCAGTGGCTTCTGTTTTACTGGTAAGTAACACTGAGTTATCCATGGTACAGGGTGGAATTGCAGGAACTTCAATTTCACCCAAAAAGAGCTCCGAATCACCTGCTGAATCAGCGAAAGGTGCTGAAGCAGGCGGGTCAGAACGCCATATTTGTGAATTCGGAGTCACATAAAAATCATCCAAAATCAGTTCCCACACATCAATCAATGGAGCCACAAAGTCATACCCACACACACCAGTTTTTATTAGGTTATAGGCAGACTTAATGCATGCATTCAATACTAATTCACTTTTTGCACTGTAAAATTGACAAAATGAACTTGAATCATTCTTCCATTCATTGACCAGAGCTTCCATCTCTCCTTTCTCAAATGGAGGATTCCAAGCATACTTAACAGGCAGATCATGGTTTGCAGATATGATTGTAGCAGGGACATATATTGGGTTAATTAGCAGGTGATTGGCAGATTCCTTATTCCTAAGAATCTCCAATACCTGTAGCAAGTGCTGAACTGTAGTGTATGCAAACTTTCCTTGCTTCACAAATAAGTTGATTTGTTCAATACTCTGTAATATCTCCTCATAATCATACTCAGATAATTCTTTTAAACAAAAATCTTTATTTTCCCTAGCCAGGGAGGAAAGTTCATTAGTAGTTTCATAAGTCCATTTAACTCCCCTGAAAGACAATTGCATTTCATTATCTGTTAATGGCAGAATCTCATTATAGGTCTCAGTCGCTAAGGATAACGACTCTGCAGATCGGACACGTTTCTTAGAACGTTTGCGTTTGGCCTTAGACCCTGCTGTTTTCCCTGCTGTTCTTGGTGATTTATTCAAGGCTGCAGGAAAATTATCATTAACACTTTCTGCTTGCTGAACATTTTTGCAAGCAATTGAAGGAGTAGCTGATTGACCTGCTGCCAGGAGTTCATTAAGAGGAAAAGGCAATGGATCTATGCGCAACCAGTTATGGATCACAAACGCTAGAAATTCCAGCGGTCTCTCTTTCAAATCGGAATGATTGAGAACATCAAATGCCCACTGGAATAATTCCCCTTTAAACAAAATATAACTTAGTTGGAGTGCCCAGGTTGAAACAGGAGTCGCTTGGAGATCAGGATTGGTCAGGAACCTGGCACATTCAGAGAAAAACTCATTTTCTGTTTCAGAGCTAAGTTCTTCAAATTCCTTAAAGGAACAGGAACCATAATTAACAGTGTCATACTTTCTGGGAATCCCCCCCACAATGGGGATTGGTAATGGGGTTTTCATAATGTAAGGCTTGGTGGTGTATTCTCCACAGTCAGCATGCAACGCATGAGCTGGCGTGGAGGAGGTACACACACTAGCACCAGGAAACAGGCTATCCCTAGTATAGTGGAGGGGAGGACTGACTCCAATAGGAGATTGTGGCGCACAGAGCCGGTGCAGATCTGACAGCCACAAACAATGCTTTCGTTATAACGTCTCAGCGCAAAGTAGCGCTGAGCGCACAAACCAGAACTGAGGAGATCAGGACAGGTAGACAGAATGAACGCTTGCTAGCAAGCGGCTACTTAGCGACAGCAAGCGTCCAAAACCAGACAGACTGGAATGAGGCAGCCAATGCGCTGCGGCGATGGCGTGCCTCACAAAGACAGGACAGGACAGTCAGGAAACAGCAGGATTAAGATAGATGAACGTAACACAGATAAATATACAATAAGTATGTTTTCCTAGCGTATTACAATTACAGCTATCAATGAAACTATTTGTAACGTCTGACTAACATATGTATATATCGGCAATGAACCGATATATGACATAAGCAGGAACGCTGACTAGGACTGGAGTAATACAGGGAACAGGACTCAGAAGGATTCGCTATCTCTTCGCAGAGATGAACGCAATCCACAAACAGTAACAGGACAGGATTCAGAAGGATTCGTTATCTCTTCGCAGAGATGAACGCAATCCACAAACAGTAACAGAACAGGATTCAGAGGGATTCGTTATCTCTTCGCAGAGATGAACGCAATCCACAAACAGTAACAGAACAGGATTCAGAAGGATTCGTTATCTCTTCGCAGAGATGAACGCAATCCACAAACAGAACCAGGAGCAGGGTAACTACCTCAGCACGGGTGGTCACGGTACGCGCAACCTACCAAAACGTGCTGGAAAGCTGACTAACTGCACACAGGATATAAACAGTTCGTGTACGTATACATCAGCGACACTGATGTATTAACGTAACACAAATACAAGGAAAATAATAAACGTGCTGGTATGCATATATATTGGCAATGAACCAATATATGATGCAAAGACCAGCAAAGTATCTTTATAACAAGAAACACGATCGGGGGCTAAAGCGACAGCAAGACTGGCTTACACTGAAGCTATGAAAACCCCAGGAAACCCTACAGGAAGCATACTGAGGTCATCCAATGGGAGCAGACATGCAGATTCCCACACAGGTGAATGATAATCAGTCACAAGCTGACAGCAGGGAAAGACAGACAAATCTATGCAGCTTGCATGGAAATAGATCAGAACTGCCTGAGCTGCAGCACTACTACTTCCAGCAATAGCTGCTGCAGCAGCGATCATTACATATTGTCAATGAAAACGATTATCAGAAAGTAGCTGTTAAATTGTGAATTTCTGCGAAAATGCAAATTAATACTTACTCTAATAATATATTCATTCTCAGTCCTGGTCAGTTGAAGAGTAATTTTGCTGCTTTGTGCTTGCTGCTTCTGCTGCTGTTCCCCAGCTTTGTAGTCTGTTTCTGACTCTGTCCCACTCTGGCTGCAGACAAGAAGTCTGTGCTCTACTTCTGCTTTGGAAGGCAGGCATTACGATCAATGATGCATAGCCATGTTGAGGTGTGTGTACGTGATACAAGAGCATGCTCTGTACTGCCTTGCCATTTGAGATAACAGCAAATTACATTTTAACCACTTAAGGACCAGGGGATTTTTGGATGATCTGTGCTGCGTGAGCTCTCCAGCCCGCAGCACAGATCGGGTAAAAGGCAGGGCGATCCTTAAAGCCCCCCTCCGCAGCGATTTTACTACCTCCCTCTCCTTCCCTCCCTCTCGCTCAGGCTATGGGCGGCACAGGACGGCGATCCGTCCTGCGCCGCCTCTAATAGGCCTTAGCCTATCAGATGCCGGTGATCCCCCGCCAATCAGAGGCTGGGGATCGCCGATCTCCCTTATGGCGCTGCTGCGCAGCAGTGCCGGTTTGATGTAAACAGCGGGGATTTCTTCCCCGCGTGTTTACAATTAGCCTGCAAGCCACGGAGAGACACCCTCCGTGAACTGACATGGAACGGCCACTCGAACGAGCGGCCGTTTCCATGGAAACACCACTTCGACCTGCCGATGCCTATCGGCGTTAGGCAGTCGTTAATTAAACCACAAAAATATGGGAACTTTTTAAAAATGATTTTCAAAGGCATTTTTTCTCAAAAGTTGAATTTTTTATTATTTTTAGGAAACTTAAAGTGAAATGATTATCGACATTTTCATTAATCACTGATAGCCAGTTACACAAATAGCGTAACTCACTTTCTACAGGCAACACTTACTGTAGCTTTCTTGTATACCAGGCAATGTAAGTCTTGCATATACAGTATAAAGCGAGTCTGCACACATTCAGTTTACTGATCTTTTGGAAATAAACCCCATAGTTAAGACCTCAAAATATGAATAAATAAAAAAATAGATGCATAAGAAGACTTTGCATGTAAAGAATTTATTTTGATTCTTCAATTTGGTTATCATTATTTTTCTGAGTATAAATAGATTTGTTTATATTTTTAATCCAGTCATTTTATATTTTTTATGTTAAATTGCTTGGAGTTTTCTTCCCACATACCTTCAGCTTAGTTAAATTGCAGGCTGAAAAAACTTCTGCTGAGTCAGCCATATAATTACTGTCCTCTGTTCCATGGACCTGCTTTTTACAGCAGTAATTGTTAGTTGCAAAACTTTTTCGATCTTAAGTCTCTTTCATTCCATGAGTTAAGCATACCATTTAATTTGATGTTAAAATGTTATTTGGCTAAATGTCCGCTATGTATAGCAGAGGTCGTAGCAAAAAGGATTATGAGACCATTCAACAAAAGAATACTCATTTTTTTCTTTTTGGTCACCTGGGAACTCTGACATTTTTATCTGTAAGTTTGTTTATTTTTAGTGCATAAACACAGTGCACAGAAAAAAATAATGATATTTTACATAAATCAAAATTGCATTGACTTATAAAAGGAGTTGTAGAATGACTTGGTTTTCAAGTACCTTCCTATTGTATCCACATAGCCTAACATACTGCTTCCTACACCCACCAGCAATAAATTGTACTTTACTAAATCAATACCAGTCACTTTTGTGCATGAGTGGGTCATTTGAGAGTTCAATGGGAGGAGTGTACTTCAATGTCTATGGACATAATCATTTGTGCCGAGCACCTATACCTGGTGGTTTGGTGCCATGTTGTACTTCTTGTGCGGACTTTGACCCATGTGTTCCACACATGCAAAGAGGCATCTGATCTCAGTGAAGGTCATTGTACAGCACCATATATCAATTAATAACATGGGGATTTACAATTTGATCTATGTAATATAGACAGATCATGGGGGAGGACTGATGACTAGTGTTTTTCCACTGAAGTTGGAAAATCACTTTAAAGTGTACCAGAAATGGGGATAATAAAAAAAGATATATATCTTCCTCCAGCCCCCTCCAGGCTTATTGCTCCCTCGCTGTCCTCCTCTGCTGCCTGGTTCATCCGCAACTGACCCCAGGAAATGTCTCCAGTCAGGGCCAGTTGGTGCAGGCATAGTCTGGATGCCTGTGCAGTTGGCCCCAGACCAGAGGACTTCCCAGGGATAATTGCAGACGGACCAGGAGGTGGAAGAGGACAACAAGGGATCAATGAGCCTGGAGGGGGCTGGAGAAAGCCCCAGCAGGTATGCATATTTTTTTTTATTATTCCCATATCAGGTTTACTTTAAAGACAGTAGAATTTAAGACAGTAGAATTCAAGGTTGTTTTTACAGAGTTTAAAAGTAGATTACAAACAAGAAAATGCCTGGTATACTATTATTCCCCACACTCTGGAACTGTAAATCTTATAAACTAGTTACAGTTTCTAAACTTTAAAGAGAGCCCCACATAATTAGGTGGATCTCTAATATAAAATAATACTTTCTGAAAAGATTAAAAAGGAAAGGGAGGAAATTGAAAATATATAAAATAGGTGGTAGTGATGGTGGTGTATGTGTGTGTAGGTGGGTAGGTTGTTGTAATCCAAACACATTATTAAGAGCAAGAGTCAGTCCTAACATACTGTTTCAGGTGGATTACTTATTGTCCATATCCCACGGTGTCCACATTTCATCATATTTTTTGTGCAGGTCTTATTTAAAATAAATTAAAAAGAAACATACAGATTGCTAAAAAAAAAAAATTGTGATTAACTCAATCATAGTAAGTACATCCTTTTGCTTTTGACAAAACAAAATCTGACATTCTATATAAAGACGTACCAGAAAAGACACATCTCCTGTTTGGTAAAGGTTTCCAGTGGCATTGCAAAAGGGGATGCAGAGGTTGTGACTGCTCCGGGGCCTTTGGACTAGAGAGCCCACTAGGGGTCCGCCTTCATTCATCTTATTAGCTTTTTATTGGTGCTATGCTGATCATTAACACCTCTATATCTGCATTAAATAGTGGTGATCCTTAACAAGCTATTTTTTTTTACTCTGATTACACCTCTTTGACACTGTATCTGTCCTTGGCCGGTTTGGGGGCTCAATAGAATCCTTGGGGAACTATGCAAAACTTGCACTGGGTCCCAAGCTCCTTAGTTACGCCATCGAATGTTTCATAAAATGAAACAAAACAGGTCTCTGTGAGCTCAGGGCCTCTTCCGTGAGAGATGCTGAGCCTCCCAACAACCTAATCTCAGACACTACCATATTTTTGCCTGAAGGAGCAGGGTTTTTTTCCTGGTAAATGTGTCACAGAAGTTTAGTTGCACCAAAATTAAGCTGTTTTTGAATGAGACTGTCAGTGTCCTTCTTTGGGGAGGTAAGTCCACTGCTACCTCCCTTTTTTAAACTGTTTTTAGCGTATTTTATACTTGTTGGGGCCTCTGTTTTCATCGATTGTTCCAGTATTCATTGTTTTTGATGTCCACGCTTGGTGGAGGGGTGCTAACCCATGATTCCAGTTTAATACAAAGAGCGGTTTCTTAACCTGAGTGGGGTTGGGTTTGTTTTCCCCACCTGCTTATACAGAGGTTGCCTATGAGATGACTCCCATTTGTGAGTTCTATGTACGTTGCAAATACTCTTTGATCACTTTTGTGGGCTCCCCCCCCCCCCCCCTCTCATTCCCCTCTTTTTGTTTTGCAAACTTAAATTTAGTGCATTTTTTTTCTTTTGGAAAGTGCTGAAAAGTAATCTTACAGACAACGTAAGAAAAAAAGTAGGGAGAGGTAATTCATAATGTAGCTTTTGTGAATCGCTTCTATAGTTTGCTGTCACAATGCAGACTCTGTGAACAGTATAAAAGTAGATAACTACATTAACAATAACACATCTAAACTCCCAGTCCCCACACACTTTTGTTCCTATGGACACAGCTTGAATGATCTTTGGGTCACTGTCCTGCAGGGTGGCTTTACATCACAAAATGAGAGACTGACAGCAGAGACAAAATTTATACATTGGTTCAAATCTGTAAATGTAAGATTGAACAAGGATGCCAATTTTCTTAAATTGGTATGAGGTTGATGATATTTAATGTCATAATAATTTTTCTTTCTCAGCCCAGACAAACTGAACTCTTGAACTAGGAATGCACGATACCTGTGTGCCTGGCAGTGTCTCAGGTGTGTGAGCACTTAGTAAACAAAGGGTGTTATCTGTTTGTAATAACAACCTAACAACCTCTGGCACTGTTTTGGATGTTTTGTTTTAATGAAGGCATTATACATTTATAATGACATGTATTTATGTTTCCTAAAAAATCAATGTATCCCCTTTGATGCTGCATGTCTAAAGCTTTCTTATAAGTATACAGGGTTCAGTATGACGAAGACCCGGGGGCCGAAAGCTTACTCTTTTATATATACTTTTAAGTTCACCAATAAATGGTATCGTCCTGATTCAAAATTTATTACATTTATTACAGAAACACTCAACTCACTTATTTTTGTTTTTCTATTGTTCCCACAAATAACGCATGCCTTTTTCTCATTCACAGTTGTGCAGCAATTTTTCCACTGTCCCTCCTGCTCTAGCCAACCTAAAACCTTACCCCAGATACCCAATAACTTGATTACCAGTCAGTAATCCATGTACTTGGAATAGCAGCAGGGAGGTTGGCAGCACCAGTTTTAGTAGGTGATGGGGTGATGGCACTTGCAGCAGCTGATACAGGTAATTGGGTGGCTGGAGTTTCACCAACATCACCCTTATGTGTCCCCAAGAGGAAGCACCTTTGTTTAGAACAAGTTTACAGCAACTGGTTCTGCCATAAATAAGAAAAAACCCTTTGAGAGCTTTAGAAAGATAGATTTTGTAATGGTTGTTAGTGAAAGGTATATGTAGGGTTAAAGGCAGGGCTGCTATAATAAACTTTAAATGTAGGGGTCTATTTAAATAGCAGCAATGTATGTCACACACATACAACACACATACAACACACACACACACACACACACGCACACACATACACAGGGATGCTGATCCGGATTCCGGATATCCATGTAACCCGGATATCCAAACTTTTTTACGCTATCCGATTCGGATTCCGGATTTTGTTTTTAAATCCGGATAGCTATCTGTGGATATTTGCCCGCATAACGCGGATATCCGCGGATATTGCGGATATCCGGATCCAAAATACTGTAACTAAGGAGAGGACGTCCTGGAGCCAATCAGAGGGCTCCCAGCAGAAGTAGCAACCAATCACAGAGGGTAACCCTGGCCAGCCCCACCTGACCTCATTGAGCCAATCAGAGGGCTCCCAGTCTAAACCCTGGCACCCAATCACAGAAAGGAACACTGGCCAGGCCCCCTGTATAATAAGGCGGGCTGCCATGATGAGACATATCATCTTAGCTTGCTGAATGCTCACTGAGAGACATCCTCCAGTGCTACTGGCCTAGCAAGGGCTGTACATAGTTACAAACCTAAAGCTGTTTAGTGATTAACCCCTTCGCTACTATCACTACACTATTGTTAAATTGTTAATTAGCTTGATTGATGTCATAGTGTGACAGTCAGAGTGTGTGCTCCAGTGCTGCTGGGCCCAGCAAGGGCTGTACACAGTGATAAGCTGATAAACCAAAAGCTGTTCAGTGATTAACCCCTTCACTATCACTACACTATTGTTAAATCATTCATTAGCTTGATGTCATTTGTGTGACAGTCAGAGTGTGTGCTGCAGGCAGCTGCTATGTGTCTGTGTGTGTGCTGTGCACAGACCAGGCCAGCTGCTGCCTGCTGTCCAGCTATTAGCCTTAGGTATAGGTTAGGTTAGGGATTAGGGGATAGGATTACTGTGTTATTGTGTAGTTAGTACTGTAGTACTGCAGTCAGTGCTAGTAGTTGTTAGAGTAGTAGTTAGATTTCTAAAGAAATGCTGTGCTGTGAACAGTGACAGTGTGACAGTTAGTGTGCACTAGTGTCTTCTCCTCTGCTGTCTGACTGTCACTCAGCACTTTGCACGTGTCACGTGGCACTTGCCATGTGTCACGTGGCACTTGCTACGTGCCACGTGTCACGTGGCACTTGCTACGTGCCACGTGACACGTGGCAAGTGCCACATGACAAGTGACACTTGGCAAGTGCCACGTGATACGTGGCAATTTCCACGTTGGCAAGTTCCACGTGGCTATCAAAGCGCTTAGGCTCTCTCAGATTCAGTATTTAGTAGGATGAAGTATTCACACAACAAAAGTTATATTTCTGCAAATGCCAGACTGAACAGGTGGGTTTTCAGTCTGGATTTAAACACGTCCAGGGATGGGGCTGTCCTGATCTGTTGAGGTAAGGAGTTCCAAAACGTAGGGGCAGCATGACAGAAGGCTCTTGGACCAAAAGTTTCCAAGTGGACTCTGGGTATGACTAGATTATTAGAACCTGTGGATCTGAGAATGCGGGGATTGCTACGCAGCTGTAACATATCTTTCATGTATCCAGGGCCTAGATTTTTCAGGGATTTAAATGTCAGTAGGCCGATCTTGAATAGGACCCTCCATTCTATAGGTAGCCAGTGAAGGGAATGCAGGACTGGCGTTATGTGGCAGTGACAGGGTTGGTTGGTTAGCAGTCTGGCAGCAGTATTCTGTATCAGCTGTAGGCGGTACAAGACCTTTTTTGGAAGGCCAGTGTAGAGAGCATTGCAGTAGTCCAGTCGGGATGTGATGAAGGCGTGGACTAAGGTTGGCAGATCTTCTGGGGGTATGAGGTGCTTGATTTTTGCAATGTTCTTCAGGTGAAAATAGGATGATTTCACCACAGCAGAGATTTGAGTTCTGAAGTTTAAATCCCCATCAATTAGAACTCCCAGACTACGCACATGATCAGAGCTGCATAGATCCGTGCCTCCTATTCCCAGTGGTGAAGACTGCAAGTTAAGTTGTTTTGTTATCATGCTCTGCCCTCCAATCAGAAGGACTTCAGTTTTGTCTGCATTTAGTTTCAGCCAGTTGTCATTCATCCATTGCTGTAGTTCACGTAAGCAGGCGTTTATAGTTAGAGTTGGGTCTGTCACACCAGGCTTGAAGGAAAGATATAGTTGGGTGTCGTCTGCATAGCAGTGGTATGTCAGGCCATGTTTTTGGATTAGTTTTCCCAACGGTAGCATGTAAATCGTGAAAAGCAGGGGAGAGAGGATTGAGCCCTGGGGCACCCCATACTTAAGTGTTACAGGGGTGGACAGGAAGGGCCCCATAGACACTTTGTGGGTTCTGCCACTCAAGAAGGATTGGAACCACTGAAGTACTATGCCATCAATGCCTCAGTATTCCTGTAGCCTGTTTATCAAGATGTCATGGTCAACTGTGTCAAAGGCTGCAGAAAGGTCTAGCAGTATGAGGATCGAGCACTCTCCTCTGTCTCTTGCCATGAGCAGGTGGTTGCATATTTGGATGAGGGCAGTTTCAGTGCTGTGGTGTTTCCTGAAGCCAGACTGGAATGGGTCATAACTGTTATTTTGTAGGATTCTGGCTTCTAGCTGGAGGTATACAGCTTTTTTAATTAGCTTGCCCAGAAAGGGGAGGTTAGAGACAGGTCTGTAGCTGGTCATTGCATCTGGGTACAGGGAGAGTTTTTTGAGGAGAGGCCTGATGATTGCTTCCTTCAGTAAAGCAGGAAATTACACCTGCTGCTACTGCATTGCCCTGCTCCTGCTGCCTGTGTAGCTCCCACTGCCAGGCCAGGGTGCCACAGGCCACTGATACTACCTATATTTAACCCAAAACACAATTGCTGCATAATTTTTTGGAGGTGTCTTGGCTGAAAACTGTCATGTCCCAGTTGAGCGGTTGGACTTTCGACACAATGTGGGCTGCACGACCACTGTCGGGAATCTAGGCCTAATGTTAATTGACAGCCATTTTTTTTGGCGGGGGAGGGGATGTTAAGTCCCCACATCATCAATTAGTGTTCCCCTTTAACAAATAATGATGCTACAGTACATGCCTCATTTACTCTAAAAAAGTTTTTAAAGCAATTTAAAGGGCACTTCTGTTTTTTCTATCTGGATATCCGAATCCACCCGGATAGCCCAGATAATGCGTTCAGATATCAGAAAGTTCAGGTCCAGATATCCGATTTAAAAGGGGTTTCTGAGCACACACACACACACACACACACACACACACACACACACACACACACACACACACACACACACACACACACACACACACACACACACACACACACACACACACACACACACACACACACACACACACGTTATTTGCATCATAAAATGAAACTTTCATGAAACCCCAGTACTTTTGATAACATGAAAATACGCTCTGATATGTACTGCTGTTCCTTTACTGTAACTGTCTCTTCATTGGCTGAATCAGGTCACATGATGTTGTTAGAGGAAATGTGACCTGGCTGCCCAATGAGAGAGAACATTCAAGTCCAACACATCACTGAAAAGAAATGTCATAAATGGTGACCTGACCAGTTGAATGGTCCCTCTCCTTAGTGGGAGGGGGTTGTACTTACTGCTAAGCCAAGTTCCTCCTTATTATTCATAATAAAAAAAAAAAAGATTGTTACCAGAAAGGTAAAAAAAAAACATTGTTCTCGCAGGAAAAAAAATATTTATGATTGAAGCAGCAGAGCATCTTTAGCATACAATACATCTGTTTTAATAGCTCCCTAGACGTTATCTTTCTTTTCCTCCCTCTGATCTTTTAACACATAAATACTACTTATATCTTGTCTACTTATTATCTTGTCAGAGACAGCATTTAGCTTTCTTTCTGACTATTTCATTTTTTGTACAAATCATTTAAAGCAAACATTAAAAAATAAGTGAACTTACAACCTAAATACGCTAAATGAATCTCATTTTTTCCCCATTATCAGTAATGCAGTTACAATCTGTAATGGTTTTTCTTTCTAGAAAGACTTCAAACACAAAAGAAAGGAAAGTGCTCACTCCCAAGCAGCACCTGACTATTTAAATAGTCTGCAGGTTAAGCCTTCCAGCAAATTTAAAGGCACAGCAAGTGCACCTGCATTACCATATCTCACAAGGGCTGAACTGATTAAACTATCTCCTCTGTCCTGGACATCAATTTCACATAGTAATGCAATTACTTGTTTAACAGGTGCTGCTTAGGGATGAGTATTTTCTTTTATTTTGTGTTTGTGTTTTTCTTTTGGATAGCAGTTTTGGGTGGTTTTCCTTGAAGTGAGGGGCTACCTGCTCTTTCCCCTGTAGTGTAGCATGCAGGTGTAGTAGTGTAGTAGTGTAGTGTAGCTTGCTTACCTCTGTTTGCAGCTTTCTAGAAAAGACTTTACACCTAACTCGCTGCTAACTGTTTACAAACCCTTACCTTTAGGATATAAAGAATGGATTAGGCTTTGAGAACCTCTGAGCGTCGGACAGTTAAGTGACAAGACAATATGCTCTGTACAGCGCTATGGAAGATGTCAGTGTTAAATAAATACTAAATAATAATAATAATAAAAGGGGTGCATGCATGGTAGGGTCGTAATCAAATCCCATAAATTAAGGAATGGCAATATCAAATGGTCAAACTTTAAGCAGAACATAACAAAACAAAAAGCTGGAATATGGTGTGAATAACTCACTTATATATTATTTAACTTACAAAAAATGCATGAATGCATTAATCAGATCACAATTAACTTTGTCCCATACAGCCATAAAATTACAGTACAACACACACAGAAGAACCTAAAGAATAAAAGCACTTAAAACCAGTCTGAGTCTTATGTTGAATGATGGGATGGACTTCAAGCACACTCATGTTTAGTAAAATATCAAACTGAAGTATAAAACACACACCACAAGTGCAACCTTAAGGTATCCAGCATTAGATATGTGCAAATCTGTAAAAATCAGATTCATGAGGTTTTTCCACTAATATTCTGCATTTTTATTTACAATAAAATCGTACTGAAGAAAGAGTTTATACAACAGAACACACCACATATGGCACTTGACAAATTCAACGAATAGAACATTAACTGAAATGGCAGATTAAAGATACAAAAAAACTATATATATCTTGTTTTTTCCGCCACCAATTAGGCTTTCTTTAGGTGGGACATTATGCCAAGAATTATTTTATTCTAAATATGTTTTAATGGGAAAATAGGAAAAATGTGGGAAAAAATTCATTATTTTTCAGTTTTCGGCCATTATAGTTTTTAAATAACGCGTGCTACTGTAATTAAAACCCATGACATTTATTTGCCCATTTGTCCCGGTTATAAAACCATTTAAATGATGTCCCTATCACAATGTTTGGCGCCAATATTTTATTTGGAAATAAAGGTGCATTTTTTTCAGTTTTGCGTCCATCCCTAATTACAAGCCCATATTTTATAAAGTAACATAAATATTTAAAAAGTTCAGTCATTAAGGTAACTATTTATGTATTTTTTAATAGTAATTTTTTTTATTTTTTTTTAATTACAAAAAAAAATTGGGGAGTGTGGGAGCTAATGAGTTAATTTGTTGTGTAAAACTAATGTATTTGTATGTGAAAAATGCTTTAGAGTGTAGTTTTACTATTTGCAAGGATACAGAGGCGCCAGTAGGATAAAACAAGATAAAAGGTTTAAAACGGTTTAGGTGGCGGTGGTGGACCGTCCACACACAAACAGACAAAAAATCGCTGTTGATTGTAGAAAAAAAATTCACAATTTATTCACATACTCCTACATAAAAGTGCCACTTTTATGTAGGAGTATGTGAATAAATTGTGAATTTTTTTTCTACAATCAACAGCGATTTTTTGTCTGTTTGTGTGTGGACGGTCCACCACCGCCACCTAAACCGTTTTAAACCTTTTATCTTGTTTTATCCTACTGGCGCCTCTGTATCCTTGCATATTAAGTTGTCCACCCTTGGTGGAAGGGTGATATACCCTCTTTTCCTATCTACAGAGAGCGACATCTTAGTCCTGAGTGGGGTCAGGCTTAATCTCCCCACCTGCGTATACAGTGGTTGCCTTAGAGCAACCCAGGTTTGTAAGTATAATACTTACTTTTAACATTTTTCTCTATTTATACAACATACTACACTATATTGGGCTCTCGGTCTCCCTTTTCTCATCTTAGTTTTACTATTTGGCCACAAGATGGCCACAGTAACATTTTGTTTATGCAACCTGCAAGCGTCCGGAAGTGCTATGAGGCTGGGAAAGTTGTTTTTTTTTTCACAATGATCGCGCTGCTTCTCATAGAAGCAGCAGATCATTGCGGGGCTTAGATCAACGAACGGAATGGTTTTTCCCATTCATTGATCTCCGGGCGAGCGGGCGGCGCGCATGAGCGAGCAGGAGCACGGGCAGCGGCGGAAGCGCGGGAAGTACGGATTTCTCCGTCCCTGGTGGTAAAATGATGGAAAAAGGGACGGAGAAATCCGTACGGCTAGGGGTAAAGTGGTTAAAATATATAGTGCTGATTTCCACGGTTAATTACAAAACCTTTATATGTGTTTTATCCCTAAATTTGCTGAGTAGATCAGGGCTTATAGCAGAAATATGTATTTTTTAACTACTTTTCCCCACAGGCTATTTTACCTTTCAGCTCTTCTCCCATTCATTTGACCATAACGTTATCACTGCTTATCACACCTAAATTATCTATATCTTGCTTTTTTTGGCACATATTGGACGTTTTGTGGGTGATACTTGTTTTTCAGTAATACTGTCTCTTGTTTTTTTGTTTTTGTTTTTCATTTACTATTGATTTATTTTTATTACTGGGGTTGGGAAGTTGGAAGGGATTCATAACTACATTAAATACATTTTTTATGTTTTTGTTTTTGTCAGTTTTACTTTTTGGCCACAAGGCATTGCTACACACTATCCTGGGTTGCTAAGAAGTGTTTAATCTTTTTATTACACGACTTTATATTTTCATTTTAAAGAATGAACATAGCTTATAAGTGAAGCCATGTTTATTCTTAAACAGGCACTCTGATTGACTCAGGTAACATATGTGCCCATTCACCAACCTCCCAAATGCAAGTCTTGTCGTGAATGAGTGGCAGGAGTGTATGCACACCAACTGCTGATTGACAGGATGTAACTGTACATCCTGATTATGCTAGTGATACTCAGACTGGATGTGTATATAATATATCCATTTTGAGTTAACTAGTTAAAGGACCTTGTTGTTTTTAAGAAAGATGATTTTACAGTTTTTTTCCTGATTCAACGGTAAAACTTTCAAAAGTTAAAGTGAAGGTACCCATTTTTTTTAACAGTTGGAGAAAGGACAGCATATTGCCCCCTCCCAAGCACTGTTAATCCCTTTTCCCATCATGCAGTTTTCCATTGCCCAGATAATTCAGACTCTAACAGCATGGGGCACCACCACCTAAATAATACCAATCCATATGGTCCATAAGGTCCGGCGTAACCTTGCAGAGCAGAGGTGACAAAGTTCCCCATCTCCTTCCATTAAAGATATGGATATAGGGCTCCTTCCTATCTCTGGTGTTAGGAAAGAGGTGGGGATAACTATGGCATTGCACTAAGGCACAGCTGAGTCCTTCATCACCTCTGTAGCTTCTGCTGACTGGGAAGCCTTGGCCACACTCTTTGTCAGTTAATACAGTGTTTCTCGAAAATAAGACACTATTTTATATTAATATTACCCCCAAAATATGTGCTAGGGCTTATTTTTGGATAGGGCTTAACATTTTGAGGGGTGATGCTATGTGTTCCCTGCTCTCTACTGCATATATAGCTGCAATGGACTCTCCAAATTATTCTGAATTATTTTGGATAGCACTAGTAGCTCATGTGGTAAATCATCAAATAAATATGATTTACTAAAATGGTGTAGTATGAAGCTCTAAATTTATGATATTGTGTAAATGGTTGATTTAGCTTGGTCCCTAGTTGTTGATAACTTTTGTTACTGATTCAGTATGAACTTAAGCTTGTGCATATGGACAGCATTTTGCCAAGCTGCATCAAATGCTTACATATGTTTTTATTTTTATCAAGCACCAGTAAAATACAGCTTACAATTCCCACAGACACAACAGCATGTAAAATAACACATTTATTTTCAAGCATGTCTAAATGTTAGTGTTTTCATTATCTTTTAGTGGCTATATTTTAGCTTATGGCAAACAAATGATGCCAGTTTGAGGATAATTGTGTGTGAGCATCTGTTAAATCCATATATCTTTTTGTAACATTCCTGAAAAAAAAGTGTTAGATGATCATAATGGAAATATGTTCATCATATAGTATAGTATAACAGGTTCACATAGCATATGGAAAAAAAGTAACCTCTTTTACTTTAATTATGGCAAAGTAGCAACATTTAATCCATAATAACAGAAACGTTTTTGTTGTCAGAATGAATTGCCTATCATTTTTGAACAATTCACGGGACAATTTTATCATATTAAAAATAATAATAATAATAATAATTCCATTTATTTGAGACTGAGGCCCCTTGTTTAATTAACTTTAGTTCAGTGTTTTCTTTCAGGAAAATTTTATTTTATCTTATCTACAATTATATAACATCCAAAACAAATAAAAAAAAGTGCAAAAAGGTAGGTAAAACATAATGTCAAAAGTATTTTTAGTATTTCATTGTTTGCTGGGGGCTTGAATTGTATTCAATTGATAATGTGTGAAGACTTTTCCTGTGAGAAAACTCAGGAGAAAAGTTTATTGGATAGTGACCACAATGTCCAAATGTTTGTAAAGACTAAATAGGTTTAGGACTAGGTTAGGATGCTGCATATGAGAGGAATGAAAGTGAAAACATTAAGGGCTAGTTCACAGAGCTCAGTTGCATTGCAGAATAATTATGCATGTCAACTCACTGCCCTAGTTCTATGCACCTGTTCACAGTACTGCATTATGTTATTCTAACTCGTTGCATTCAAGCTTTGTATTTAAGTCTATGTCCAGTCTCCATTGCACTTACACACTCATTATAACGCATGCATTATGCAACTGACCACTGTAAATCCAGCCTACTCTAAGTGCACTTTGATTTGGCACTGCAAAGGGAAAAGGAAGATTGCCCACTGGCTGGATGTACATGCGAAAGGAGCTGATGCACATTAACAGGTTGCACTTGGATGAAGAGGCAAAATTAAGGGATGCCAGCCTCATATAACATGCATATGTAAATGAGGGAACTAGCATCCTCTCCTTGATACATTATTATTATAATATTATTTATTGTATTCATAAAGCGCCAACATATTATGCACAATACATACATACAATAGTACAAAGGATGACAGATGTAACCTAACAAGGTTATACAACATAGGACAAAGTTATAAAAGGCAAACAGGGTTCAAGATACTTGATCATGCAATTTGGGGCTGGTTAGGCAAGTCCAGTAATTGAAGTACGAGGCAGTCATAGGAAATGAGCACAATGATGGGGGCACACAATAATGTAATATGCACTAGGGAATGGAGGACCCTGCCAAAGGCACACAATCTAAGGGAAGGGGGATGTACACACTAGGTAGGGCTATAGAATAAGTACTGCATGGTAGGGGATGGGTAGGCCATCTTGAAAAGGTAGGTTTTGAAGTCTTGCTTGAATATGTTGGAGGAGGGGGCAAGTCTGATGGGTGGTAGAAGGAAAGGGGGCACGCTTGAGAAATTCTGTAGACATGCATTGGAGTAGGAAATCAGTGGGGCAGTTAGGCAAAGGACGTTGGATGACCGGAGGGGGCAGCCTGGTGTATATGTGATGTAGGTAGGGCAGGTTTTGTGCACACATTAAGAAGCCAGGCACAGAATTTCAAAACTTATCCTGAATCGGATAGGGAGCCAATATAGTAACAAAGGACAGAAGGCAGTGCTGATTAGCCAATTAGCATAGCTTTTATTTAGGAATAAAATCAATCTTGCTATGATAGTTAGACAGAAATACTGACCAATCAGCATTGGAACACAGCAAAGAAACAGAATAGATTTCTGTAGTAAAGAAATAAATATCACCATAAAGTCTGATTCCAAGAAATCAAATATAGATGCACATCTATAAATACCTGTAATTGAAAAACAGAGAAGAGACTGATCACAGTGAAGTAAAAACACAAAAGTTTGAAGATATATATAAATATTTTCCCCCAGCTCTTTTTAATCAATGCAACTTATAACAGCCAAGTAAACAATTTAATAATGACAGTTCAGACAAAAAGTAAAAAGTGGAATCACTGAGATGGATAAAGGACTACCCACTCCTATAATATACTTGAGAAGTCAAGTATGTGGTGGAAGATCGTATTCTCATTGCTTGCCCTGAAGGTATCAATGAAGAACTGTGAGAAAGTTAAAAAAAACATAATAAGAAAATATTTTTTATCATAAACTTGATTCTAGTAACCAAATGTTCATGAAAACATAGCACAGTAGGTAGACCAAAACAAAGAAATGGAAGCAGGGAAATACAACAGCTTATTTAGACAGTACAAAGCAGGTGTGAACAGCTCAGTTGGTGAGTATCCTTAGACGAGTGTCATGGAAGGCAATTGCCACAAAACAAATGATGCAAAAAACCATTTAATCATAGTCATATGTATGGGCAGTCATGCATCAATAAACCCAGAAAAGTTGCCAAAAACAAAAATACATGAACAACGGAATACATTTACAAATAACATTATTTATCAAAAAGATAAAAACATTGAAAAACAATAAAATCTCCCCATTTATGTACCATGTAAGGTAAGTAAGCTCTCTGACCATGGCTGCATCACATGGATTCTATCTCTTCCTACACTCTTTGCATGCCCCACGCTGCCAGGTAAGAGCACATTGTACTTAAAGGACACCCAAAGCGAAAATAAACAAATAAAATAAATGATTGTATCTATCTTCCTTCTCCTAAAAATGATTTTATTAAGATATTCGCCAGTTTTATTTTATGTTTAAATCTACATTTTAAGTTTTAACTGTTTTATTGTTTTTACTCAATGACACATTCATTGAAGTATGCCATAGCTAAAATCTTTGAACTATTCACCCTTTTTATCTCTGTCTCGCTCTCAGAAGCCATTTTCTGCTAGGAAAGTGTTTTATAGTTGGAATTTCTTAACAGTGAGGGTCACACTGTAGTCACTTCTTGTTTGAGTCAGGACTGAGTCAGCCACTTATATACCTGATATTTAACTCTTTCAGGCTGAGAAAAAAAAAAAAAAGGAACACACCATAGTTATTAGTGTGCTTGGCTCTTTACATACACATGTCTATCTCATCATGTCACATGTCACATCGGGTATCCTTTAATGCACATTGCACCTTGTGCTTTTTTTTTTTGCATAATTAGGACTAATTTCAAATACTTCAATACATACCAGAAGTGCTGTGTCTGTAATTAGTTAATTTACATTGCTACAAGCATTCATATGGTATTCACAGTAATAGCATTCAGCACCTCATTGCATTTTATTGATATTGATTCTGAGAGTTCAAGCACTTTTTAACAGCCTTAATATATAGGGCTTGATTCACAAAGCGGTGCTAACCTACTTAGCATGTCTAAAGTCTTTAGACGCGCTAACCAGGGTGCTAAGTAGGTTAGCACCGGATTTCTCAATCAGATCGTGCGCTAACTTTGCGCGCATAAAGTTTTACGCGCGCAAAGTTTTACGCGCGCTAAGTCCCATAGGCTTTAATGGGCACTTCGCGCGGAGCGCCCTGCGCTCTGTGCAGTACATAAAGTTTTGCGCGCGTAAAGTTTTATGCGCGAAAAGCTTGTTTAGACGTGCTAAGGGGGTTTTCACAGGCGTGCTAACACTTAGCACCGCTTTGTGAATCAAGCCCAAAGTGTATTTGTCTATTTATTTTTGACTTATTACCTTTCACAATATGTTTTATACATACTAGTTCTTATCCAATTGTTGCCTATTTATTCATAACAATTAACTGCAGCTTTTTGTACTTCATGCACATTGCACCTTGTGCTTTTTTTTTTTTTTTTTTTTTGCACAATTAGGACTTGATAATTTGAAATACTGCAATACACACCAGCAGTGCTGTGTCTGTAATTCGTTAATTTACATTGTTACAAGCATTCATATGGTATTTACAGTAATATCATTCAGCACCTCATTGCCTTTTATTGATACTGATTCTGAGAGTTCAAAAACTTTTTTGCAACCTTAATATATATTGTATTTGTCTATTTATTTTCGACTTATTACCTTTCACATATTTTTACACATACCAGTCCCTATACATTTATTGCCTATTTATTAAAGCGGAATATAACTGTAACGATTGTGGAACTTTCTCCGTGATCAGCGCACAACGCGTGCGCTGACACGGCGGAAATCCTCCACAAGCGTCTATTTGCAGGCACCCAGCAAAAGGTGCTACGCACCTGTAGAGGGAAATTCTTGTCGGCAGATGGCGCTGAGGAGTGCAGAGGAACCAATCCTCTGTACCTCCACAAATGCCAGACAGGAATTGTACGAAGCACAGAACGCAATCACAAGAGAGGCGATTGCGAATGAGATTGAGCAAAGGGACAGGTTGTATGTGTGCGCGCCAATCCAGTCGCCACCCCGCGACCGCGCACACACAACAGCAGATATGAAATAGGAACGCGATCGCGAGAGGTGCGATCGCCAGACGTGACACAAGGCAGATCAGAATAGAATACGAGGGTAGCAAAGGCACAGCAAATAATACAATGAGAAGATGCGGAAAATAACAAACGCTAGCTAACCACGAACACCGCACTCATTCGCAACAGTGCACGCGGTTATGCGCGGTCTCCACGTGATAAGCACAATAGAGACAAGCACGCCTAACTAACCATCGACAGACAAACATGAAACAGAGGACGCGAGCGCTTGCTTAATGGTTACCTCACCGAGCCTCCAGCAAGCGTAGCAGACAAGAAAGACACACGAAAACAGGGACAAGCGAGAGATAGGATCCACAGCACTAGCGAAAAGTGGCTAGCGCAATCCAGGTACAGAGTAGCAGAACAGAAGGATCTCCAGCGCTAGCGAAAAGTGGCCAGCGCGATCCCAGAAGACAGAACAGAAGGATCCCCAGTGCTAGCGAAAAGTAGCTAGCGCGATCCCAGAAGACAGAACAGAAGGATCCCCAGCGCTAGCGAAAAGTAGCTAGCGCGATCCCAGAAGACAGAACAGAAGGATCCCCAGAGCTAGCGAAAAGTGGCTAGCGCGATCCCAGAAGACAGAACAGAAGGATCCCCAGCGCTAGCGAAAAGTAGCTAGCGCGATCCCAGAAGACAGAACAGAAGGATCCCCAGCGCTAGCAAAAAGTAGCTAGCGCGATCCCAGAAGACAGAACAGAAGGATCCCCAGCGCTAGCGAAAAGTAGCTAGCGCGATCCCAGGAGACAGAACAGAAGAGATAGCTGGTAGCAACCGCTGCACCAGCTATACTCCAAGAACAGAGATCAGAACCATTTCCTGTCGACCACCGTTGGGACAGGACAATGGCAACAGGCAAGACAAGACAGAACAGGCAATACAGATAATACAACCTGACTGGGCTAGAAGGGGAGCCTAAAGCAACCCCCAGGAATTAACTATACTAGATAGCAATGGCTGACACTCCAGCAGTGTCCATCAGGAACAGACCATGGAAGGGAAATGACCAGCAAAGCCTTCTGGGAAACATAAAGCTCTTATAGTGCCAGTCATCAAAGAAAGCAGGTAGGGGATTTGCATAACGAATGTATGCAAATTCCCCAGCAAGAGAACAGACTAGAACTTGCAATGGAAAGACAGGTCTCTGTTCCAGAGTCCTGCAGCATGCAAACCTAAACAATGGTCAAAAGGCTGCTTGCCTGCGCAGGCAGCTGAGCAGATTCTCACAGTACCCCCCCCCCCCCCCTCTAGGGATGGATTCCAGACATCCCTCAAAACTGGTATCATCACAAAACTCGAACTGAAGACTCATGAAGGTCGGGACAGCCCGACAAGGCCCAATTCCAGAGTCAGTCCATCCGAAACCGACCTCATCGGAAGCAGAAGCCACCGAAACATGCCCATCAGCACTACAAGTCTCAGCGTAACACCCATCAGGACTGTGGACACCAGAGAAGAAGCCATCGACACCCTCCAGACAATACCCACCACCTTACAAGGAGCGTCCAAGAATACCAAACCTGCCACAATACCTGTTCGAAGTGTCCCTTACAACACAAAAGCCACCGTTGATCTTATTCAGGGTATCAAGCAAAATTTCTCCAGGAATCTCCCAGAACCTTTTGAAGCTCCACAGAGATCCCAAGAGGACAGAACAATCACCAGGCTCACATGGAGAATTACCAAGAACCCCCATGGAACCAATGACAATTCCGGATTCAGAATTACGAGGACACCCATCAAGATCAAGACTTTCAGGGATCACTTCTGGGCATGCAAGCAGGCAGGCCATATCAGAGCATGTCTCCACCGAGGAAGCATCTGAGTACGCTGGTAACCGAGGCACACTTGGGCTTTCTGGGTCACAGAGCACACTGGGGTACACCAGCACAGGAGAAACCTCAGGACATGTCGGGGAACTGCCAACCTCAGAGTCCGGCAAGACAATACTAAAACCAGTACCGGACAGAGAATCATCATGAGTGGAGGTCACAGGCACTGGACTTTCAAAAGAAGACTCGGATACAAATTCAGAAATTTCTGTGACAATAATATCATCATTGACTACATATGAGTGAAGCTCCATCAGAGCTGAAAAGGTAGCCAGCAAGGCAGCAATGCCTACGGAAGAGGGTAACACCTCAGAAGGACTTGGGGGGCAGGAGACATCTCCTACAAGTTCTGCACCCTTTGGGAGGAACTCGGAGACCTCCAAAACATCAAACAAGACCTCAGGAACATCATTTTTCAAGTTTTCTAAGAAGGATTCTGTACTATCCATGTTACAGGGCAAAACTGGAACTTTATTTTGAGAACAGGGCAGATGTCCCAGGGAAGGTTCCACCATAAACTGAGACTGAATTTCATCATCATGAGTGGAACGTACAGGAATATTCACTGGACCACACACTGACTCCCTAACTTTAATCTCGCTGCACCCAGAATTCTGCGTAGCAGTCAAACTAGCTTGCAACTCCAAAACTGCAGAAAGACAGGTAAAAATAGCAGCAATACCTAGACGAGCCTCTAGGGGCAGGGCAGGAGATATTGTACAAGGCAATATTGACTCATCCAGAGTACAGGGTGGAGAGTCAGAACTTTCTTCAAAGCAAGAAAGGGACTCCCAAATGTCAGTGTGATTGGACATCGTTTTGTTATTCATGGTACAGGGCAGGCTCAGAGAAAGCGTCTCTGAATAAGGCAAAGAAGGTTCAGCATCAGATTCGCAAAACCAAAGCGCTGTCTCACTCTTAGATTCGGCTAACAATGTCGAATCCGAGGATTCAGAACGCAAAACCTGCGAATCAAAATTCACTTTTGGTTGTGAAACTGATGCTTCCATAGCGCAAACCTCCGCGATCTGCGGAGCAGACTGCAAGGCATCTAGGACCGAAACACTGGAGCAACTGTCTCCAGGCAACGGGCCCTTACAGGTGAGAACAGGGTGAGACAGGGAATCATTTGCAGAAGAAATAGCGACACCAACAGGATAAACTTTATTAGGCATATTAATTTTACTTTTGACGCTGCACAGTCGAGAAACTTTTCCCATAGCAGGGTCACAGATGGAAGATCTCAAAGATCTGTTTCTAAATGACAAAGGATCCCACACATCCTTGAGGAAACCGGCAGACTCATGCCGATCACAATCTGCAGGAACATCCGAAAAACAGGCATCAGATCGCACAGATTCAAACTGCACACTGTCAGGAGAGAATCCTTCAGGATTCGCACAGGAATCAACCACAGCGGCATACTCATTCATTTCAGATTGCACAAAGTCAAGACTCTCATGCTCTACCCCAGAAAGGCAGGAACAATCATCCAACAACGATGTCTCTTTATTGGAATCAATTGGTTGGTGTGTGTGCAACTCATCCAAAATCGTTTGCCATACATAGATCACCAGATCCACATCATCCTTGTCACATTCATCGGAATCAATCAGAAGGTACATAGAATCAAGACAAGCATTCAAGACATCTTCGCTTTTTGCGATGTAAAAATCGCAAAAGGCTTTCCAATCAAAATCGAATTCCTCCAGCAAGGCCCCAACATCCCAGGAAGCAAATGGGGGTTCAAACAGGCCAGTATCCAGATAATCTCCATAGGGGTGGAGTTCAGGAACAAGAACAGATTTTTTAACTGCTTTAATATAATGTGCGATCCTACCCACAGTAGGATCCACATAAGCTTTGGATTGGGGCAAAAAACCTGGAGATTGAGCAACATCATCATACACATCATTAGGGAGTGTTTTATTCAGATGCTTGCGCTTTTTAGTTTTTCCCTTTTTTGCAACTTTGCATGTCTGCTGTTTAAAACCTGAAGTGGCAACAGACACATTGAATTGATTGTCATACTGAAAGGTTTTGCATGGAAGGGAAAGATCAGCTGACCTATCAGCAGCTACACACTCAATCAGAGCAGGTGGCAAGCCAGGCAGTTTAAACCAGTGAGACAATATCACTGCAAGAAACTGATACAGATTATCATTCCAGGAATTGATTTTTAACAGATCATATGCCCAGGTGAACAAATCGTCTTTTAAGAGCACATAAGCAAAAAGAAGAGCCGACGTGGACGGATCAGAAATCTGAAAGGTGGGATTCAGACAAAACCTCACACATTCAGAAAACAATTTCGCCTTGGTCTCTGAATTAAGTCTTTTAAAGCTCTTAAAGACACAGGACCCAAACTCGACAAAATCGTACAAATCGGAATTTCCGTCTACACTGGGGTTTTGGGTTGGGCTGGTCATTCTGTAACGATTGTGGAACTTTCTCCGTGATCAGCGCACAACGCGTGCGCTGACACGGCGGAAATCCTCCACAAGCGTCTATTTGCAGGCACCCAGCAAAAGGTGCTACGCACCTGTAGAGGGAAATTCCTGTCGGCAGATGGCGCTGAGGAGTGCAGAGGAACCAATCCTCTGTACCTCCACAAATGCCAGACAGGAATTGTACGAAGCGCAGAACGCAATCGCAAGAGAGGCGATTGCGAATGAGATTGAGCAAAGGGACAGGTTGTATGTGTGTGCGCCAATCCAGTCGCCACCCCGCGACCGCGCACACACAACAGCAGATATGAAATAGGAACGCGATCGCGAGAGGTGTGATCGCCAGACGTGACACAAGGCAGATCAGAATAGAATACGAGGGTAGCAAAGGCACAGCAAATAATACAATGAGAAGATGCGGAAAATAACAAACGCTAGCTAACCGCGAACACCGCACTCATTCGCAACAGTGCACGCGGTTATGCGCGGTCTCCACGTGATAAGCACAATAGAGACAAGCACCCCTAACTAACCATCGACAGACAAACATGAAACAGAGGACGCGAGCGCTTTCTTAACGGTTACCTCACCGAGCCTCCAGACACATGAAAACAGGGACAAGCGAGAGATAGGATCCACAGCGCTAGCGAAAAGTGGCTAGCGCGATCCCAGAAGACAGAACAGAAGGATCCCCAGCGCTAGCAAAAAGTAGCTAGCGCGATCCCAGAAGACAGAACAGAAGGATCCCCAGCGCTAGCGAAAAGTAGCTAGCGCGATCCCAGAGGACAGAACAGAAGGATCCCCAGCGCTAGCGAAAAGTAGCTAGCGCGATCCCAGAAGACAGAACAGAAGGATCCCCAGCGCTAGCGAAAAGTAGCTAGCGCGATCCCAGAAGACAGAACAGAAGGATCCCCAGCGCTAGCGAAAAGTAGCTAGCGCGATCCCAGAAGACAGAACAGAAGGATCCCCAGCGCTAGCGAAAAGTAGCTAGCGCGATCCCAGAAGACAGAACAGAAGGATCCCCAGCGCTAGCGAAAAGTAGCTAGCGCGATCCCAGGAGACAGAACAGAAGAGATAGCTGGTAGCAACCGCTGCACCATCTATACTCCAAGAACAGAGATCAGAACCATTTCCTGTCGACCACCGTTGGGACAGGACAATGGCAACAGGCAAGACAAGACAGAACAGGCAATACAGATAATACAACCTGACTGGGCTAGAAGGGGAGCCTAAAGCAACCCCCAGGAATTAACTATACTAGATAGCAATGGCTGACACTCCAGCAGTGTCCATCAGGAACAGACCATGGAAGGGAAATGACCAGCAAAGCCTTCTGGGAAACATAAAGCTCTTTTAGTGCCAGTCATCAAAGAAGTCAGGTAGGGGATTTGCATAACGAATGTATGCAAATTCCCCAGCAAGAGAACAGACCAGAACTTGCAATGGAAAGACAGGTCTCTGTTCCAGAGTCCCGCAGCATGCAAACCTAAACAATGGTCAAAAGGCTGCTTGCCTGCGCAGGCAGCTGAGCGGATTCTCACAATAACCCTGCATTTCAACTTTGCTCTAAAACATTATTTACAGCATATTATATGCAACCAGCATTTTTTTTTTTTTACTAGACCAGCATTGGAAGGGTTACACACAGAGGTTTAAAGTTCCGTGGAGAGATATGCAGAAGTTCAGATAGATACATTTAACTAAATAGAATGTAACAAGTGATAAATGTTACACACTCTTTGGCTGTCCTCCAGCTCCTGTACAGTCAGAGAGAGTGAGTCACTTTTCACACTTAGATACATTTATGTAAACAAAATGTATCTATGTAAGCTTCGGATGTGTCTGCAGTTCTCTCCAGGAACTTTAAAGCTCTGTGTAACTCTTCCAATGCTGGTCTAGTAAAAAAAAATGCTGGTTGCATATAATATACTGTAAATAATGTTTTAGAGCAAAGTTGAAATGCAGGGTTATATTCAGCTTTCATTATAATTAACTGCAGCTTTTTGTTCTTCATGCACATTGCACCTTGTGCTTTTTTGCATAGTTAGGATTTTACATTCTGCAATACACACCAGCAGTGCTGTGTCTTTGATTAGTTGAGTGAGATTGTTGCAAGCAGTGGTATAGTGTTTACTAGCACTACGCACCTTACTGCATTAAAAAACATGTATATTGCCTTTAACAGTTCAAGCACTTTTTGCAAGTGGGGAAACCATCCTATTTTCACCTGAAGAACATCGCAAAAATCAAGCACCTCATCCCCTCAGAAGATCTACCAACTTTAGTTTATGCCTTCATTACATCCCAAGTGGTCTATTGTAATGCTCTCTACATCTGCCTTCCAAACAAGGACTTGTAACGCCAGACACAGAATATTGCTGCCAGACTGTTAACCAACCAACCCCGTCACTGTTGCATAACACCAGTCCTGCAGTCCCTTCACTGGCTACCTAAAAAATGGAGGATCCTATTCAAGATCGGCCTACTGACATTTCAATCACTACGTAATCTTGGCCCTGGATACATGAAAGAAATGTTGCAGCTGCGTAGCAATCCCTTCTATCTCAGACCCGCAAGTTGTAATAATCTAGTCATGCGCAGAGTCCACCTGAAAACTTTTGGTTCCAGAGCCTTCTGTCATGCCGCTCCTACATTATAGAACTCCTTACCTCAGCAGATCTGGACAGCTCCATCCCTGGATGTGTTTAAATCTAGACTGTAAACCCACCTGTTCAGTCATTTGCAGAATTATAATTTTGTTGTGTTAATAATGTAACACTTCATCCTACTTCCAATTACTGAATCTGAGAGAGCCTAAGAGCTTTGAGTGCTATGGAAGAAAAGCGCTATAGAAATGTTATTGTTGTTGCTATAATATGTATTTGTGTATTATCTTCGACTTATTACCTTTTACATAGTTTTTGTACATACTAGCTCTTATCCTATTTCTTGTTGCACACGTATACATTAAGTTTTTTTGAATCAGGATTATATCATTTTTTGGCTTACTTAAAAGAATAGGAGAAAGCTTTCGGCTGTACAGCCTTTGTCAAATTCAATCCCGTTCGCTTACAAGATATTGGAACAAACAGGTTTATACATGTAACTTCAAAAGAAATACATAGATTTTTTTGCAAACAGGAATACGTCATTATATATACATATACTAGAGATGGGCAGAACTCTTCTGCCGGCGAATAGTTTGCAGCGAACATGGGGTGTTCGAAATTATCGTCTAACCCTATTTTTATTTCTTGAAAATTTGTGTTAACAGTTTTTCCATAGACTTTAATGGCAGGCAAGCGGCCGCCGACATTAGCGGTTAATAAATTGATTGCTCTTTCTTTTGATATATGTAAACTTACACTACCATTAGGTTTGTTGCATTATCTGTCATTTACCACATTTACATGTAATCTTTTTTTCCTATGACATTTTAAAATCAATTTCCTCAAAAACTATAAGGTCTTTTTGAAAAAAAAAGTCCTCTTGTACCCACTGTCCCCCTCCACATACCCTGTAAATGTGCTATTAACCACTAAAGTTGGCCGCCATTTGCCTGCTATTGAAATCTATGGAGGTTCTCAGATTCACCAGATTGCACATTTTTGCGGAGATTCGCATTTGAAGTTCAGGAACCCAAAATTTGATATTCGACCCTTCACGTTAAGATGCCTTAAATGAAACAGAACATCTAAATGGGGTGAGAGGTTGTTAGTTGATGCTGATTTGTGACTAATAGATACGACTCCTTGTTTACTCAATACTCACACAATTGGGACCCAGACTGTCACAGGGGCATTGTAATTTCTGAGTTCACAAGTTTTAGATACAGGCAGAGTGGATGCAATATTTTTCTAAAATGAGAAAGAGTTATGGCATTCAATATCATCAACCTCATACCAATATAAAAAATATGACAACATTGCACACATTTTTTTTATGATATTTAATGCCGTATTATATTTATATAAAAACAATGAGGAGTTGCAGCACACTGCTCTCTTTATTGAGCACAAGCAGAAATATACACGGCAGACAGTTTCGCTCATCCCAGACCTTTATCAATGCCAAGGAATGAATGCATCACATGTCATATTTATACACGCCTAGACAGTAAGTGACTACATAGTAAAGGGTATATGTCCAACAACAAAGAAATAAGCAAGGAAGTGTTAATACACACTTATCTCCAGTAAAAATACTCCTGTAGTCCCAGTAATTCAAGTTCACATTATTCTGTGGGCAGGATGCATGATTAGGTTGGATACACAAGCAGGGAGGGCCCTGCCACAGCCTTACAATGTAAAGGGAGTGGACTGTGACATGATAGGAGTGGGCTGAGAGAAAATTACCTTGGTGTGATGTAGAAATTTGGAGAACTGCTGGTGAATTCTGGTTTCTAGTTTGCTTGACCATGCTACCATTTAAACACAAACTGACATCAGCAGAGCTGCCTACAGGCCTTCCTCATATGCACAGCCGGAGCACATGTCTAATCAGGATGGCCAACTCAACTGAGTGAATTAGGATATTAAGCAGTGTGTGTGAGAGTGTAGTCTATGCATGGCTCATGCAAATCAATCTGGGTGTAAGGCTATTAGGCTAACAGAACCTGTTAGATGTTGCAGATAAGCCACTAGGTAATAAGTGAAATAGAATACAGCACCACGGAATATGTTGCCACTTTATAAATAAATAATAGTAATACCCAAGTCACTCAGGGTGACCTAAAACTACTAGGTAATTAGTGAGAAGCAATTGAATGCCAGAACTGCAAACAGAACTTAGTAATGAAAATCCTACTATGCAACTTTGCAATTGAAAAATATGGTAAAAGCAGCTCATAACAGATGGAATAGGACATACACAGGCAATAATCGCAAGGTAGAATTTGTTGCCAGATTCTTGTGCAAGTCAGATGTAATGGGGCATATACAGGCAATACTCAAAGATGCAGTTGGTTGTCAGATTTGTGTGCAAGTCGGATGAAATGGGACTTATCTGTGAGGGAAGAGATGAAGATGATCAGAAGATGTGAAGAGCTGTTGAGTCATGAAATGCAGTAGTCCTGTCAGTGTAGCGAACGGTTCGCCGGCGAACGGTTCCAGGCAAACTTTGGTGGTTCGCGTTCTCCTGCACCAGGCGAACTTTTGCGGAAGTTTGATTCACCCCATAATGCACTATGATGGTCAACTTTGATCCTCTGCATTACAGTCAGCAGGCACATTGTAGCCATTCAGGCTACACTAAGCCCTGGAGCCCCACCCCCCCTTATATAAGGCAGGCTTGCCGGCCATAAGAGTCACTCGTCTGCCTGCTATTAGACAGACTAGGGCGAGCTGCTGCAGATTGTTCTCCTAAGGACAGATTAGTTAGGTTCTTGGCTGCTTAGCTTGCTCCTGGCTGATTATTATTGCTTTTATAGCACCCCTCAACTGCTCTTTTCAGAGCTAATCCTGTTCTTTTTTTTTTTTGTCAAACTGACACTTTTGTTGCAGACACAGGCTTGCTAATTCATACTGTGTGTGCCACTGCCAGCAACCCAGCACATTCAGTGACTACCTGTGTGTGTGACAGGGAGCTGCACATTGTACTACCCAGTACTGCATATACCCAGTACCTGTTGTGTTTACTTAACCCACCTCATCACTTCATATACCTAGCTTTGTGTTGAGTGAACCCAGCTCGCTGCATCTAACTACCTGTTGTGTTGAGTGAACCCAGCTCACTGCATCTAACTACCTGTTGTGTTGAGTGAACCCAGCTCACTGCATCTAACTACCTGTTGTGTTGAGTGAACCCACCTCACTGCATATAACTACCTGTTGTGTTGAGTGAACCCAGCTCACTGCATATAACTACCTGTTGTGTTGAGTGAACCCAGGTCACTGCATCTAACTACCTTTACTGTTCAGTGAACCTACCTCACTGCATCTAATTACCTGTTGTGTTGAGTGAACCCAGCTCACTGCATATAACTACCTTTATTGTTCAGTGAACCCACCTCACTGCATATAACTACCTGTTGTGTTGAGTGAACCCACCTCACTGCATATAACTACCTTTACTGTTCAGTGAACCCACCTCACTGCATATAACTACCTTTATTGTTCAGTGAACCCACCTCACTGCATATAACTACCTTTACTGTTGAGTGAACCCACCTCACAGCATATAACTACCTGTTTTGTTGAGTGAACCCAGCTCACTGCATCTAACTACCTTTACTGTTCAGTGAACCCACCTCACTGCATCTAACTACCTGTTGTGTTGAGTGTACCCACCTCACTGCATATAACTACCTTTACTGTTCAGTGAACCCACCTCACTGCATATAAACTACCTTTATTGTTCAGTGAACCCACCTCACTGCATATAACTACCTTTACTGTTGAGTGAACCCACCTCACAGCATATAACTACCTGTTTTGTTGAGTGAACCCAGCTCACTGCATCTAACTACCTTTACTGTTCAGTGAACCCACCTCACTGCATCTAACTACCTGTTGTGTTGAGTGTACCCAGCTCACTGCATCTAACTACCTTTACTGTTCAGTGAACCCACCTCACTGCATCTAACTACCTGTTGTGTTGAGTGAACCCACCTCACTGCATCTAACTATCTGTTGTGTTGAGTGAACCCAGCTCACTGCATATAACTACCTGTTGTGTTGAGTGAACCCACCTCACTGCATATAACTACCTTTATTGTTCAGTGAACCCACCTCACTGCATATAACTACCTTTACTGTTCTGTGAACCCACCTCACTGCATATAACTACCTTTACTGTTGAGTGAACCCACCTCACTGCATCTAATTACCTGTTGTGTTGAGTAAACCCAGCTCACTACATATACCTAGCATCCCCCCAAGATGGACAAAATGGACAAAGCAGGTAGAGGAAGAGATAGAGGCAGACCCAGAGGAAGGCCACCTGGCACCGGCAGGTCTGTGCGAGGTGGTGTTGCTGTGATTTCGTGCGGACCTGGCCCAAAATACAGTGCTCAGAAGAAGGCACGTGCCATCACTTCCCAAAATTGTGAGGACGTGGTTGAGTATTTAACACAGAACACCTCATCTCCCGCAGCCAGTGCCACCAGCGCTAGTACAAGCACCACATCCACTGCATTTGACACTTCACAGGAGTTATTTGGTGGTGGTGGTGGTGAAATCACTGATTCACAGCCACTACTGCAACAACAAGAAGAAGGCGCAGGTACACCACCTCATACGTCTGAGTTAGGTAGCGATAGTATGGATGTAATGTGTGAGGAGGGGGATGATGAACCACCTGAAGTTGGTGCAGTTGTGGAGGTGTCTGTGGAAAGTGAAGCTGGGCAAGAGGATTATGATGACGATTATACGGATGCCACGTATGTTCCCAGTAGAGGAGATGACCAGGGGGATAGTTCAGAGAGGGGAGTCAGAGAGGAGTAGGAGGAGACGACTCCATGATAGAAGCAGTGGGAGCTCATCCTCAGAAAAAGCTGGGGGCAGTGTCCGGCGCCATGTATCGCCAGCTATTGACACCCAGCCAACATGCCCTTCAACGTCAGCTGCTAATGCCACCGTAGTGCCATCACCCCAGGGGGGCTCAGCGGTTTGGAAATTTTTTACATGTGTGTCTCAGATCAGAGCAAAGCCATCTGTTCTCTCTGCCAGCAAAAATTGAGCCGTAAAAAGGCCAACTCTCACGTAGGGACAAGTGCCTTATGAAGGCACCTGGAGAAAAGGCACAAACAGCTATGGCAAGAACATCTGAGGAAAAGCAGCATCCAAAAGACAAGCCACCCTCCTTCTCCTCTTCCTCTTTCAGGTGCATTTTCTTCATCTGCTTTCTCCCTTGCACCTTCACAGCCACCCTCCTCCACACCGACTCTGCCCTTGAGCGGTTCCTTCTCCTCTGCCCACAGCAGTACCCAGCTGTCCGTAAAGGAAGTATTTGAGCGTAAGAAGCAAATGTCTGCCAGTCACCCTCTTCCCCGGCGTCTGACAGTTGGTGTGGCGGAACTATTAGCTCACCAGCTACTACCATACAAGCTGGTGGAGTCAGAGGCTTTCCGTAAGTTTGTGGCCATTAGTACACCACAGTGGAAGATACCAGGCCGCAATTATCTTTCACAAAAGGCCATACCCAAACTGTACCATGCAGTTGAGAGGCAAGTGGTGTCATCTATTGCGAAGAGCGTTGGGTCAAGGGTCCACCTGACCATGGATGCCTGGTCTGTCAAGCAAGGGCAGGGCCGCTACATTACATACACAGCCCGTTGGGTCAACCTGGTGACCGATGGCAGCAAGCAGGGAGTACGTGGCTGCGCAGCGGACCGACTTGTCACACCTCCACGGCTTGCAGGCAGGCCTCCTGCCACCTCCTCTCCGCCTGCTACATCCCCTTCGCTGTCATCCTCCTCCTCCTTGGCTGGTGCCGCGATCTCCTCTCCAGCTACACAGCCCCAGCACCCCAGGGCCTATGCTGCATGCCAGGTACGCAGGGTCACGCAGTCTTAGACATGTCTTGCCTCAAAGCGGAGAGTCACACTGGAGCAGCTCTCCTGGCTGCTCTTAACAAACAGGTGGAGCAATGGCTGACCCTGCACAAGCTGGAGATTGGCAACGTGGTGTGTGACAGCAGCAGCAATCTCATTTCCGCTTTGAATTTGTGAAAGCTGACACATGTACCCTGCATGGCACATGTGCTGAATCTAGTCATGCAAAGATTTGTGTCCAAGTACCCAGGCTTAGAGGACGTCCTGAAGCAGGCCAGAAAGTTGTGTGGGCATTTCAGGCAATCTTACACGGCCATGGCACGCTTTGCGGACATTCAACGTAGAAACAACTTGCCGGTGAGACGCCTGATTTGCGATAGCCCGACTCACTGGAATTCCCCCCTGCTCATGTTCTCTCACCTGCTAGACCAGTAGAAAGCCGTCACCAAGTACCTGTATAATTACAGTACAAGGACACAATTTGGGAAGATGGGGATGTTGTGGCCCAACAACTGGACACTGATGCGAAATGCATGCAGGGTCATGGAGCCCTTTGAGGAGGTGACCAAACTGGTGAGTCGCGCTGAGGGCACCATCAGCGACTTGCTCCCCTATGCTTACTTCCTGGAGCGTGCCATGCGTAGAGTGGTGGATACAGCTGTGGAGGAGCGTGAACGAGAACAGTTACGGCAGGAGGAGTCGTGGGAGCGATTTTCATCTGAACCAGATGTTTCCTCAATACCTGCGGCAGCACAGAGGGGGGAGGAGGAGGAAGAAGAGGAGTCGTGTGGGGAAGGAGAGAAGTCAGACTCTGATGATGATGATGAGGAAGGTGTTTCTGTAGAGGAGGAAGATGCGGCGGAAGAAGAACAACCGCGGCAGTCGTCACAGGGGGCTTCTGCTGCTCCACGTTCCCGTGGTATTGTTCGTGGCTGGGGGAGGAAGAGGAGTTGCGTGCCATCACTGAGGAAGAGCAAGAGGAGATGGAGAGTATGTCTGCATCCAGCTTTGTGCAGATGGCCCCTTTCATGTTGTCCAGCCTGTTGAGGGACCCCCGTATCAAAAAACTCAAGGGGAATGACCTGTACTGGGTGGCCACGCTACTAGACCCTCGGTACAGGCACAAAGTACGGAAAGGATGCAGCACTTGCAGAACAAGCTGTCAATGATGCTTTACAATGTGTTTAAAGGGGTTCTGTGGGGGTTCCTGAGGTGAAAAACTGCCACTTACCTGGGGCTTCTCTCAGCCCCCTGCAGTGTTAATGTCCCACGCCGTCCTGCTCCCATCCGCCGTTCCCCGCAGCCAGCACTGGGCTATTATTCGTCTGTCACACAGACGAATAATGCGCATTGCCACGCCTCCGCTCGCGTCATCTGAGGCTTACTGCGCAGGCGCAGTACAATGAAGCCTTGTACTGCGCTTGCGCAGTAATCTTCCGATGACGCAGGCGGAACCGAGCGGGTGCGCGGCCACTGTAGCGCAGCCGCAGTTGGATCCCATGCTGCGCTAGACCGGGCCGGCGGTGGAGAACGGCAGATGGGAGGACGCCGCCGTGGGACATTACTGCTGCAGGGGGCTGATAAACGCCCAAGGTAAGTGTCTGTTTTTCTCCTCAGAAACCCCTAACAGAACTCCTTTAAGGGTGATGTGGCAGCACAACACAATCAAGGTACCACTGGCAGTAATCCTCCTCCTCCCAAGTCCACGCAGGCAAGGACAGGATGCTCCAGCGATCTCAGGGTGATGTCGGACATGCGGACATTCTTTAGTCCAACTCCTCGCCATAGTCCTTCCGGATCCACATTCCACCAACGCCTGGACCAGCAGGTAGCCGACTACCTGGCCTTGAGTGTGGATGTAGACACTGCGAGCAGCGATGATAAACCCTTGGACTACTGGTTGCGCAGGCTTTACCTGTGGCCAGAGCTGTCCCAATTTGCCATACAACTTCTCTCTTGCCCTGCCACAAGTGTCCTGTCAGAAAGGACCTTCAGTGCAGCTGGAGGCATTGTCACTGAGAAGAGAAGTCGCCTAGGTCACGACAGTGTTCAGTACCTGACCTTTATCTAAATGAATGAGGCATGGATCACGGAGGGCTACTGCACGACCGAAGACTAAGTCAGTCCCCACACACAGCATCTCTGCCTGCAGGCCACTTGCCTTCTCCACCACCACCAACAGTGTCCAGGACTCTAGGCGGATTCCTGAATTTTTAAGGCCGCTGCTAGCAGCGGCCGCTACACTAATTTTTCTGGTGCGTGTACATGCCTGCCTAATTTTTCTGGCTGCACTGTGGGCGGCTGCAACAAAAAAACAAAAGGCATGTACATGTGCCCATCCCACTTCGTGATCATTACCTTGCCGCGGTGAAGGGGCTTGCGTATCACAATGAAGCAATGACTGCCGGCTATTTGAGTGTCTCGGGTGGGGGTGGCACACAAAAGATAATAAGGTCGTTGCTTCATTGTGGTCAGACCAAATTTGATCAGCTGGACAGTCACCGTTGTTCTATAATTGAGCTACCACAGCCCGGCGACCATATGGGCTTGAAAACCGCCACGGCCTACACTCTCGCCACGGTGCGCACTAGTCGTCCGGCACGGCCGTCACTACGCAAACAGTTGTTTGCGGTGCGTTACACAGGGAGTTTGGTGTGTCAGTGTGAAGCAGAACTCTAATTACACTGCCTGATTGATGTATACACATGCAAGATGTTTTAAAGTACTTTAGGCCTGCAATTTAGCATTCAGTGTGATTTCTGCCCTTAAAACGCTGCTTTGCATCAAATCCAGATTTTTCCCCGGGACTTTGGGCATGTATCCCACTCCGCCATGCCCCCCTCCAGGTGTTAGACCCCTTGAAACATGTTTTCCATCACTTTTGTGGCCAGCATAATTTTTTCTATTTTTCAAAGCTTGCCTCCCCATTGAAGTCTATTGTGGTTCGCAAACTTTTCCGTGAATCGAACCTTCCGCGGAAGTTCGCGAATGGTGTTCGCGAACCGAAAATCGGAGGTTCGCGACATCTCTACCTGTCAGTTACTCAATGTAGTAACGTAGTAATTTCCTCATTCTGGTAAATTTGTTTGCTTGACCCTTAAAAAGCTAACCTTTAAACGAGAACTCATGTTTTTTAGAGTCATGCGGAAATGTTTGTCATCATATAATGTTAAAATATGCCTATTTAATCTCCGTTTACCAGACGTATAACATTTTTCAGAACCACATGAATTTTGTGTTTTTTTTATGTACAATTAAAATAAAGGAGAGAAGATAAAACGCATGTTGGTCTTCAGCTTGCAAAGACAACAGAGGCTCTTACAAAACTGCCACTAAAAAAATACATATTCTTCCATTGATTGATGACCTCTTTAACCAGGTAGCTTAAGTCAAAGTGTTCACTAAATTAGTCCTCTGCAAGGATTGTAATCACATCTGCATCTAGGAGAGTGATGAATGAAAGACCGCCTTGATTAATAAAGATGAGCGTTACAAGTATCTTATGATGCACTATTGACTGTATGATGCTCCAGCAGTCTTGCAAGACTTTGTAAATTATGTTTTCAGGCTTTTACTGGAAAGTTTATGGTAATATACCTTGATGATCTTCTCATTTTCTTAGCTTCACTGACACAGTGTCGTGATCACGCAAACCCTGTTATGCAGCGACTCCAACAGAACTATTTGTATGGAACACTGTTTTTTTGAGGCTACTAGGGTGTCCACTAAATAGTTTCTAGTCTTATTATGGATCCATCCAGGGTAAAGCAAATTTAAACTAGGTGCACCTATTTTATCTTGAGGGGTTAAAGAGCTTAAGATCAGGTGACTTGGTGGCCGATTGACCATCCAATTCGATTATTATAATCAAATTGGATGAAAATCGGTGCCGCCAATGCATGTCCAACCAACAATGTAACCAATTTTGGGATGAAAATTGATTGTATTCTTGATCACGCCTGCTGCAAGATGATATGTTCGATCGGCTGCATGGTGGAAACACCATGCAATTTACCTACAATTGAGAAACCCCCAACGCTGTCTCCCCTAATGTCATCGTACCCTGTGCCCTGTGTAAGGTGTATACATTACCTGTCCGCGGCCTGCGCTTGTCCCTCTGCTGCTTTGGGCACATTCTCCTCTCCATACACGCATGCCCCACATGGTTTCCTAGTAAGGGTGTGCATGTGACATCACACACGCACACCCTTACTAGGAAACCACCTGGGGCATCCGTGTATGGAGAGGAGGAATCCCAGAAGCCAGCAAGGGACAAGCAGAGACTGCAGAGAGGAAATGTATATACTTTACACGGGGCACTGGGGGACATTCACTTAAGGGGACAGCGTCGGGACGGCGAGGCGGAAGTATGCGGCCCACAAGGCCGATTCCCTAGAGATTTCATGCTGAAATTGATCGGGAATCTGCCTGTGGTGTATGGGTAGCTGACAGATCTCTCTCTTATCAGATTCGATTAGAGAGAGTTGTGACCATTACTCGAATCGGTGTACTATTATACATTGCCTGGTTACCACTGTATAAACATTGCTTATATACGTCTAATGGAACAGACAATTCAGAATTTCTTGCTTTTCAAATGTATTAATTTGAAAATAAACAGTTTTACTGTTGATAAAGTGTGCTTCACATTCGGCTACTTGTCCCAATTATCAATTCGTTTTCCAGCAGGAGCATAACAAAAGCCCCCATGACACCCTCTATTGCAGGGGGCTTAGGTGATTTACAAAGTAACAGTAGTGGAACATCCTAGTTTACCTACTTTCAGAGGTGGTGCAGGTCCTTACTTCTCTATTCATTGTAGTCACATGCCACACAGCCTTGTGACTCTGGATGCAGAGACAGGAGCAACAAGGAGATGGGCTGCACAGTGCATGGCTATGATAAAGCAAAGAGTGAGGACATGTCTTATTGCTGAAAGTAGGTAAAGTATGATGCTCTACTGCTGCTACTTTGCTTTATCTTGGGGAGTTGCATTTCTGCACATTTTACATCTCGAGAGGAGGAGGAGCTTTTCAAACAGGCTACTTCTGGGGAAGGAGGGGTTGGGTGCACAAAGGCTACTGCTGGGGTGAGGGGGTTAGGCATGTGCACAAAGGCTACTTCTGGAGGGGGTAATATGCAGTACTGTAAATTTGTTTGGGGGTCTTACTGGCAGGGGTTTGCAGTGGGGGCCTAGCAGATTCTAATTAGTTATGGCCCTGGTTGCAGTCACAATGCATAGTGATGATAATGGCTCTTGTAACAACAATTCTTTCGACTTTGTGTACTTGTAGTGTAACAATAATAAGAAAATCTATAATGGTAATATAGATAAGAAGAGGGTAATACATGGATGAATTGGTTATTTATACTTTGCAGAGGATGTGACTTTAAACGTATTTGTGGTTAATAGGACTTTTGTTTTAACAGTGCCCATATGCAGCTCTGTTCCGCACTTCCCAATACTGTGCCCCTATTACACTTCCTCAGTGGCCTCTATTATATGAGCTGTCGTCCTCCATCATAGTGCCTCCCCCAGCACAGTGTCCTGTAAATGCCTTCTATTCTAGTGCCCTCTATAAGTGTCTACTGTAAATTATCCTTACCCCCTCCCTATAACGCCCCCCTGACAGAGTTATTGATTACATTGTCCCCCAATAGCAGCTCTTTATAGCATTTCCTCCCTCCCTTATATGTCCCCTTAAAGCAAATCTGTAGCAAAAATAAACTTATGAAATAATGAATTGCATGTTTAGTATGGATAATAAATAGAACATTATAATAGAAAAAGTTATAATGTTATATTAATTTGCATAGCTTTATTTCACAGATGCAGCTTAGAATCTGTGTTTTAAACTGTAAAACAGAGCAGAGTGAATGACCCTCTGAGGTTTTCTGCAGTAAAACCTTATCTCAAGCTGTCTCTCACTATTTCTTAGCCATTCAAGTTCTTTAGAAAACAGGACTGAGTTTGACCAAGGTTTTTTTTTTAACTCTTTCTGTACTGGAAAACAACGTGAGACTATTTTCTTTGCTACTAATGTTCTATTTATTATCCATACTACACATACTAGACATTATCTCATATGTTTATTTTTGCTAAATGCTATCCTTTAGTGCCTCTATTTAGAACACCCACCATATAGGCCTTAATTCATAAAGCATTACTGCATGTGGTAATGCTGAAAACAGCAGACTTTCCTGAGCACTTAGCAAAGTGTCAATTCATAAAGGCTGTTACCGCATGAAAAACTGAAATTACAGAGCAGTGAGGTAAATTACTAATTACCAACACATGTCAGTAAATTGTCACCAAATGTCAATTCATAAAGCCTTCAACAGGCGGTAAGTCAGACAATAATTACCGACACCTCTGGTGTGGTCTTAACAATGCGAAGTCTCCTTCTGTGCAGGGAGCTGACGTCTCTGTGATTCTGTGCAGGGAGCCGAAGTCTCTGTGAGTCTGTGCAGGGAGCCAAAGTCTCTGTGAGCCTGTGCAGGGAGCCAAAGTCTCTGTGAGTCTGCAGGAAGCCGAAGTCTCTGTGAGCAGAAGTCTCTGAGTCTGTGCAGGGAACCGGAGTATCTGTGAGTCTGTGCAGGGAACCGGAGTCTCTCTGAGTCTGTGCAGGGACCCAAAGTCTCTGTGAGTCTGTGCAGGGAGACAAAGTCTCTGTGAGTAGAAGTCTCTGTGAGTCTGTGAAGGGAACCAGAGTCTCTGTGAGTCTGTGCAGGGACCCAAAGTCTCTGTGAGTCGAAGTCTCTGTGAGTCTGTGCAGGGAACCGGAGTCTCTGTGAGTCTGTGCAGAGAGCCGACGTCTCTGTGAGCCTGTGCAGGGAGCCGAAGTCTCTGTGAGTCGAAGTCTCTGTGAGTCGAAGTCTCTGTGAGTCAAAGTCTTTGTGAGTCAAAGTCTCTGTGAGTCAAAGTCTCTGTGAGTCTGTGCAGGGAACCAGAGTCTCTGTGAGTCTGTGCAGGGAGCCGAAGTCTCTGTGAGTCTGTGCAGGGAACCGTATTTACAGATTGTAACAAAAGAGAGATATCGCCACAATTCTGCTGTACCGCTCAATGGGCTGCGGTAATTTATCGAACTTCAAAGGCAGCTTTGAAAATATTTATGTATTAGCACACAAAGGTCTAAAATACCGAATGTAGATTTTTTTTTACTGCAAAGCCTTTTATGAATTGAGGCCATAGTGTCCTCTTATAATGCTTCTTTTTAGCTTCCTTCTACTATAGTGGTTGACAGATAGAAGAAAAAAAAAACACAAGGACAATGAGAGCTCAACCTGGTGTAGTATCATTAACAGATGTTAGACTAGGCATGGACAAACTTGGCCCTCCAGTTGTTGAGGAACTACAAGTCCCACAATGCATTGCAGGAATCTGACAGCCACAGTCATGACTCATAAAGGCAAATGCATTGTGGGATTTGTAGTTCCCTAACAGCTGCAGGGCCAAGTTTGCCCATGCCTGTGTTAGACAATACACAAGGTGAATTCATAAAATGTGAACCCCAACAGGGGGACAAACATGCAAAGAAAACCACAAGACAACCCCCCCCCCCCCCAAAAAAAAAAAAACAGGGTTGAAACTAATAAAATCATTAAAAAACAAGGTAAGTGTGAGCTTACCTTCAATGATTCACTGAACAACATTTTCTGACTTTTATTCTGCACAAAAAAATGACAACGTGTTTCAAGGTTAGCAGCCGCTTCATCGGTTCAATAAGTAGTTCCTTGCAACATAAAACACACATGGGGCACTTTACTCCATGAGAAGATAGGATCTCTGATGTCTTAAAACAAAAAAACAAACAGGCTTTCTTTTTTCTGGCTGCTAAAATGATGATGGCAAATAACTGGAAGAAAGCTATCTATCTATATATATAATAGGCTAAGTGCCTCAACTTTCAATCAAGAAGAGGAAGTAGCGGCCTGCCCCCAGGGGCGGTCCTACACTTGCCGCCGAGCTGGAGGGGGTAGCGGGCAGGAAGGGGGTATTGGGCACAGCGGCATGGAGGGGGGGGTCGGACCCCCTCTCTCACCTGGCTCCTCCATCTGCACTCCCCCTCTAGCTTAAGTTCAGGAGCATCCGCCGCTATTAGTAAGAGGCAGTGGGCATGGATGACTCACCTCTTCCGCGTTCCAGCGTGCGTTCCACTGTCGTCACTTTCCGCAATGCTGTCCACATACAATACAGTGCCTCTTACTAATGGCGGCAGCTGCTGCTGAGCTTAAGCTGGAGGGGGAGCGCAGATTGGGGACCCAGGTGAGGGAGGGGGGGTCCGATCCCCTCCCCGCCGCTTAAGCTGGAGGGGGAGCGCAGATGGGGGACCCAGGTGAGGGAAGGGGGGTCTGACCCGCCTCCCTGCCGCTTAAGCTGGAGGGGGAGCGCAGATGGGGACCCAGGTGAGGGAGGGGGGGGTCCAACTCCCCTCCCCGCCGCTTAAGCTGGAGGGGGAGCGCAGATGGGGGACCCAGGTAAGGGAGGGGGGTCCGACCCCCCTCCCCGCCGCTTAAGCTGGAGGGGGAGTGCAGATGGGGGACTTAGGTGAGGGAGGGGGGTCTGATTCCCCTTTCCACCACTGTGCCCAATACCCCCTTCCTGCCTGCTACCCTCTTATGCGGCCACGGGTCCGCTAGTTATTAAAATTAACATAACAGAGGTTAAGTTAAATTTTTGTTACATGTGAAATTAACCAGTTTCCTTAAAGATTCCAGGAAATTTAGAATCATTGTATACAACGTGTGTTTCCTAATCTGGATGATATAGTGTTAAACGACAACTGAAGTGAGAGTGATATACAGGCTGCCATATTTATTTCCTTTTAAGCAATACTAGTTGCCTGGCTGTCCTGCTGATCCTCTGCCTCTAATACTTTTAGCCATATACCCTAAACAAGCATATGCAGATCAGGTGTCTGACATTATTGACAGATTTGACCAGATTAGTCACATGCTTGTTTCTGGTGGGATTCAGACACTACTGCAACCACATAGATCAGCAAGGCTGCCATGCAACAGGTATTGGTTAAAATGAAATAAATATGGCAGCCTCCACATTCTTCTCACTTCAGTTGTCTTTTAACCCCCCCCCCCCAGGACCGCCTCACGCCAATGGGCGTGGCCGCTGTGGCAGCCCCAGGACTGCCTAACTCCAATTGGCGTCAAGTCCTGGGGCTGCAGTTTACATGAGATCGCCACGCAGGCTGCGCGCACATCTCCTGCTCGGGGGCGGAGCTTTGCCCCGACTTCAGTCTCCGAGCAGCGATTGCCGTTTCGGGAGACTGTTAGACGGCAAAATCGTCCTCTAATTAACATGTACAGCGCTGCGAACAGCAGCAGCACTGTACTAGGGACAGCCGTGTGACACGGCTGTCCCCTCCTGAGGCTGGTGAGTGATAGGCTGTCATAGGCTGAAGCTGATCACGCTGATTGGCTGATGGGGGGAGGGAGGGAGCAGGGTAGAGGATATTAAAAAAATAGGTATTTTTATTAAAAAACAAGTTGTATAAATATTGATTAAACAAATAAACACGGGGGGGGGGGGGTGATCAGACCCCACCAACAGACAGCTCTGTTGGTGGGGAGAAAGGGGGGGGGGATCACTGGTGTACTATGTTGTGCAGCCCTGCAGCCTGGCCTTAAAGCTGCAGTGGCCAATTTAACTAAAAATACCCTGGTCTTTAGGGGGATTTAGCACTGTGGTCCTGAAGTGGTTAAGCAGACTTTGGACAATTAAGCAACCCTAGCCAATCCTTTCTCCTCCTTCCCCACCTCAGTCTAAAAATATGTTTCATGTTGAAAAACCTCTACTGTTTACTGCCTCTACTGTGCCTGGCTGACCGAATAGGAACACAGCCTTGGCCCCTGATGTCTCAAATTCAAAAATGACTAAAACAGAACATATAGGAAGAAGACATTTGTAAAAAAACAAACAAACAGTGGCCTATATGGCACCTCTTATTTTGTATTTTACCAAGGAGATACCAAACAAAATCGCCTAATTGGTTTACATGTATGCATACACGTAAATTAATAATAAATATACATCTTACTATAACCTTGAATTAGTGGTTGTTTGCAGTCCTGAAGATAGTTTATACTGTGTTTTTATAAAAAGAAAATGAAAAATCTACACTCAAAAAAGACCTTGATGATTCATGAATGCATTTGTGCAGTCAGTGCACAAAAGCTACTGGAACATTGTACAAAATACAAGAAGGAATATCACATTGTTTGGCTGCTTTTGAAAAAAAGAGAAATAAAGGCTCAATTAGACAATAGCTGGCAGACACTGCAATCAGCATACGTCAATACATGCAAGGGGATGAAGTAAAATCAGCATTACAAGTCAAAAAAGAAACAAAAGAATTAATAGCTTATTATATTCTGTCATTTTGGAATCCGAAAGTCAGTGATTACAGTAACACATTATCCAATCAAGGTTATAGATATTAAGCTGTTATTTTTTTCTGCCTAGAAAAATTACTTACTGTGCAATTATTTGAATATTGTCTTAGCTTAACACAATTAACCATGGTTTTGCCATACTTTTCACTTCATATATGCTTATGGTAAAATCATTACTATACCAAAACTGAGTAATATAAAGTCATGCAAAACAAATAAATGCGTCTTCCTTAAAACTTGAGTATTTTTTTCTCTAATAAGCGATGTAAAATCTGAAAAGGCAGCCCTTTTGTGGAAACAAGACTAGTGATACCAACATGCCTCTTTCATCAGACACGTCACAGCTATGAACTTTGGGTATATCAGGGTCATATCTACCTAGTTCACTATCCCATTTTAAATACCTATTATGGTAGTTAATTTGTATTTATTAGTAATGCACATATCTATACGTTTTGCAGTGCATATACATACAATGTTTGTCTACTGGTTGGCTCATATAGTTTCTTAATATCAGCAGAGGGGAATTTAATTTATTAGCATAGAGCAGATCATCCAACCTGGCTCACCCCCTCCTGCTGCTATTGGAAATACACTCTTTGTGGCCAGCACTACAGCAAGAGATATTCTCTAGTGGTGCAGTTCTGCTGATAAACAGGTTAATACTGAAAAAAAGGAGGAGACTGTTTTAGCCAGATTATCAGAGTTCACAGTTGTATGTGGCCTGGTGTTAATCATGAAGAGAATCGAAAGACATAGCAGCAACATTTTTCAAGGTAATAGGAGGTAAAATGTTTAAAAATAGAGGCGGTAAGTCTACCTCGACCTCCTTTATATTTAAACATTTTAGCTTTTTTATCTTATTGGCGCCTCTGTTTACTTCTACGTTGTACAAGTCCACCCTTGGTGGAGGGGTTACATGGTTACTTGGGTTGAAAAAAAGACATACATCCATTGAGTTCAACTAGAGAACAAAGTACAACACCAGCCTGCTCCCTCACATATCCCTGTTGATCCAGAGGAAGGTGAAAAACCCTTACAAGGCATGGTCCAATTAGCCCCAAAAGGGAAAAAATGTCTTACCGACTCCAGATGGCAATCAGATAAAATCCCTGGAACAACATCATTGAGCATTCCTAGTAATTGAAGCCATGGATGTCTTTTCTCTCAAGAAAAGCATCTAAGCCCCCTTTAAATGCAGGTATAGAATTTGCCATAACTACTTCCTGCGGCAATGCATTCCACATCTTAATCACTCTTACTGTAAAGAATCCTTTCCTAACTAGCAAAAATAGCAACATCGCTTACTAGTGCATCTACCAGGTCACTAATAAATACATTGAAGAGCACTGGACCCAGTACAGACCCCAGTGGGACCCCACTGCTTACAGTCACCCATTTTGAGAATGATCCATTGACTACAACTCTTTGTTTTCTGTCCATTAGCCAGTTCCCTATCCATGCACACAGACTCTTCCCCAGTCCTTGCATCCGCAACTTTTGCACCAGACTTTTGTGTGGAACAGTGTTGAAGGCCTTTGCAAAGTCCAAGTATATCACATCTACAGCATTCCCAATATCCACATTAGTGTTCACTACCTAATAAAAGCTGAGCATGTTAGTCAAACAGGACCTGTCTTTAGTAAACCCATGTTGATGCTGAAGAATAAGATTATTTTCTACTATGAAGTCATGTATAGCATCTCTTAGTAACCCCTCAAATAGTTTGCATACAACTGATGTTAAGCTTACAGGTCTATAATTTCCTGGATCTGTTTTTTTGCCCTTCTTAAATAATGGGAAAAATGGGAAAACTTAGCTGAACGCCAATCCACTGGGACTCTGCCAGTTGAAAGAGAGTCACAAAAGATAAGATAAAGGGGTTTATCTATAACTGAACTTAATTCCCTTAGGACCCGAGGGTGCATGCCATCCGGGCCAGGTGCCTTGTCTATTTTTAATTTATTTAGTCTTGCCTTCACTTCTTCCTGTGATATGTATTTAATATTACAGTTGGAAGATTGAGACTCTTCTGCCTCTGTGATTTGCAACAGTGATGTTTCCCTTGTGAAGACAGAAGCAAAGAAAGCATTTAATAACTTTGCCTTACCTTGGTCATCCACCATTGAGTTCCCACCCTCATCCTTTAGGAGTCCAATACAGTCAACCTTTCTTTTTTTAGAGTTGATGTACTTGTTTTTTACAACTTTTATTGCACTCCTTATAATTGCTTAATGCAGCCTCGGTCCCCTCCTGTTTTAGGATCCTATAGGCAATCTTTTTCCCCTTCATTTTATCTCTAACCTTACTATTCATCCATAGAGGCCTTTTATTATTCCTAGACATTTGTTTCCATATGGGATATACATACTACAATATTGATTGAGAATAAGCTCATAAGCTTGCCATTTTCCTTCAGTGTCTTCCCCTTTTAGTACATTATCCCTGTTCACCAAACGTAGTGCCTGCCTGAGTTGATTGAAGTTTGCTTTTCTAAAATTCATAGTTTTAGTGGTCCCGCTGCCCCGCGGCCTATCAGTCACCAGATCAAATGTTATCATGATGTGATCACTATTTCCCAAATGTTCTTGAACCTGCACATTTCATACATGATCTGGTCTATTTGAAATGATCAAATCCTGTAACGCATTCCCCCTAGTTGGTTCCGTTACCATTTGAGTCAAGTAATTGTCCTGTAGTGATGCCAGAAATCTGCTGCTTTTACCAGAATAGGTAGCCTCAATACTCCAGTCAATGTCTGGAAAGTTGAAGTCACCCATAACTATGGGTGACCTCATTTTTACTTGCAGTTTTTTTCAATCTGCTGTAGTAATTGCAGTTCTGCCGCTTCATGAATATGTGGTGGCTTGTAGCATACCCCAATAAGCAATTGGCAACCTCTATTCCCACCATGAATACTTACCCAAATGGACTCCACATCTTCACAATCTTCCTCCATCTCATCATTCAGGATAGCTGTAAAAGAATTCTTAACAAAGAGACAAACCCCTCCACCTTTTTTCCCTGTTCTATCGTTCCTAAACACATTTAAACCTCTAAATTTGCTATCCAGTCATCGCTTTCATCCATCCATGTCTCGGTTATTCCCACAATGTCATAGCCTTTGTCAATCATAATGAACTCTAGTTTTTCCATTTTACTTGCAAGGCTCCTAGCATTGGTTACCATGCACTTATCATTTTTACCTCCACATTTTCTAATTTTGGTTACATGAAATGGGCTACTTGAAGTTTTACCAACCTCCTTACTCTTTACACTGTCCCCACCCCCCTCTCCACCCCCCATAATGTTAGGCTCCCACTGTCTTTTTACCTTATCTTGTCTACATATTGAGACTTTACCCTCCCGCCTCCCCCCTGATCCTAGTTTAAAATCTCATCCAACCATTTAGAATTCTTCTCCCCCAATACAGCTGCACCCTCCCCATTAAGGTGCAGCCCATCCCTGCTGTAGAACCTGTAGCTGACTGCAAAGTCTGCCCATTTCTCCAGGAACCCAAACCCCTCCTTCCTACACCAATTTCTCAGCCACTTATTTAACTCCCTAAGCTACCTCTGTCTCTCGCATGGCACTGGCAGTATTTCAGAAAACACCACCTTGGAGGTCCCTGCTTTAAGTTTATCTTCAAGTACCTGAAAATCCTTTTTGAGGACCTTCCATCTCCCACTAACTTTGTCATTGGTTCCAATGTGTACCATGACAGCCGGGTCTTCAACAGCCCCACCCAATAATCTGTCAATTATTTCTGCTACATGCCGAACCCGAGCACCCAGGAGACAACAGACTGTACGGCATTCACGGTTTCTTCGACAGATTACCCTATCTGTGTGCCTAATAATTGAATCCCCTACCACCAGTATCTGTCTAGCCTTAGCTGCACTCCTATTCCCTTTATCGTTGCAGCAGTCTGCCCCTTGGTTGCTAAGGGACACATCCTGTTGCAGCATTGCTACTCCAGAATCATCCTCCCCAATATTATGCAAACAAGCATACTTATTAGGGAGTAGGGATGCTCGGGTAGTACTTTTCAATACCCAAATTAATTCGGATCCTGGTACCCAGATATCTGGATCCGATTCGGATATCCAGATCCGACCTTGCGGATATCCGCGTGAACGCGGATATCCGACCGCATTACCTGCGGATACCCGACCTATTCGGATATCCGGATAGAAAAAATGAAAGTGCCCTTTAAATAGCTTTAAAAAGGGTTTTTAGGGTAAATGATGCATGTAGCATCATGTTTTTTTAAAGGGAAACACTAATTTAATATTTGGTGGACATAAAATTAAAAGAAAAAAAGGCCTGTAAGTTATTAACATCAGGATAGGTTCCAGACAGCGGTCGACGGTTGTGCAGCCCACATTGGCCTCGATTCATAAAAGTGCTGTCGGGAAGGTAAAGTCGAGCGGGGAAACAGCGCTGTCGGTATTTCCGCCTTCAGGGTGGTAATTCATAAAAATTTTGCTAGTTGTGACAGGCGTGCGGAGATATTCCGCTGTAGGCAGGCGTTAGGCTGTCGGGAGACATGCGGAAACAGGGGAAGCAGGCGGAATCCCTCCGTGCGGTGTTCTCTCTGCAGCTGCTTGGGAGATCTATCCCATTCACTGCAATGTATTCCGCACGCTTCTCGCCACATCAGAGGTAGCGGTAATACCCGTCCGCATACCGCTACCTCTAATCTTTATGAATTGACTACTTGTTACTTTTGTTATGATAATCACCGCGCAAGGCGGTGATTTATCACTCTGCTCGCGAAAGTCGGCTTTTCATGCGGAAAAAGCCTTTATGAATAAAGATTCTGCTGTGTGGTCGGTATTGTGTGCCATTTTCAGCATTCCCGCATGCGGGAATGCTTTATGAATCGAGGCCATTGTGTCCAAACTCCAACCGCACAACTGGGACATGATAGTTTTCAGCCCAGACACCTCCAAAAAATGACACTGCAATTGTGTTTTGGGTTGAATATAGGTGGTGGTATCAGCAGCAGTGGCCTGTGGCACCATGGCGGTGGGAGCCAGCGCCAGCTTGCTTCAGCCTCTTGAACTCCTCATGCTCAACAACATGTTTTTGGCCAGATGGGTGATGAAGCTGGCGGTGCCATACTTTTAGGGGTCACAACCTCTGCTCATCTGTAGTTAGCACACATTGCACATTGCATATGGCAAACTTGCTGTGCTGTCTAATGAGGACAGAGTGAAAAACCGCCAGATTGGGGAGGTGAAGATTCCCCTGCGGCCTGAATGGGATGCTGCTGCTTTTCTCCCTGTGGCGGTTGGGGGTTGAGTGGTGCGGCTGGTGGTAGCGGCAAAAGGATGTGGGTCCCACATTCCACGGCCACTGTCTGCAATGCTGATCCTCCATGCCAAACCCACCGACACATACTCGTCCTCAGAGTCAGAGCTCACATCCCCATCCTGTGAATGGTAGTCACGGTCCTTCATCCCATCATCAACATCATACCACCCTCCTCAAAACCCAGAACATCCTCCTCAAACTCCTTGCGGCTAACAGCCCTGAGCTCAATTGTGGTGCCTGGAGCGAAAATCTCGCTGACTGAGGGTAGGCTGCCTGCTGGGGTCGACACTGACACGGCAGACCTTCTGAGGGTGGCCGTAATGTTTCTCCCTGTCCTCTTGCCCTTGCTGCCCCTCCCCCGGCTGCCGGTGCCAGCAGACATAGTACAACTTATACGTGATGATGTCACCAGATGATGTGGGGTACTTTTACTTTAATAAAATCTCGGTTGGACTTTAAATCAAATCAGCACGGAGTGACAGACCGCAGAGTAGAGGACAGACAGTGCACACTATCTGTCTAACTGTCACACTGACAATGCTCAGCACAGCAGCACTGCAGTAATCTGTAGTAATCTAACACAGTACTACTCTCTAACAACTAACTGCAGTACTAACTATATACAATACAACAACACAGTAATCCTATTCCCTAACCTATACTGTCCTGCTGGCCTGCACAGCACACACAGACACAGACAGGACCTAACTGAGTGAATGAAATCAAACAATTACAAGCTAGCTAGCTAAAAAACAATAGAACAATAGTGTAGTGAAGGTGTTTAGCACTCAAAGCTTTAGTATCACTGTATACAGCACTTGCTAAGCCAACAGCACTGGAGCAAGTATGTCAGTGAGCAGCCAGCTAGCCACACAAAGCAAGGACGATCTGCCTCATCATGCCAGCCCTCCTTATTATACAGGGGGGCTGGCCAGGGTTCCCTTCTGTGATTGGGTGCTAGGGCTTAGTCTGGGAGCCCTCTGGTTGGCTCAATTAGGTCGGGGGGGGGGGGGGCTGGCCATAGTTCCCCTCTGTGATTGGTTGCTAGGGCTTCTGCTGGGAGCCCTATGATTGGCTCAATGACATTATCTCCTTAGTACAGTACCCGGATCCGGATATCCGATGGATATCCGCGGGTATCCGGATTATGCGGCCATATATCCGCATAGAGCAATCCGACCGGATAGCGGAAAAATGGTCAGATATCCGGGTTACCCAGGTATCCAGGATCCGGATGAGCATCCCTGTTAGGGAGGGACAATTCAGGACTAGCCTCCCTGCCACTTTTTCCCCTACCCCTTCTAACTGTGACCCAACTAGCGGCTACCTCTGCTTCTTGCTCCAGCTGTAGTCCACCCAGCTCATCTTCACCGGTTGCCTCCAGTGTCTAGACCGTGAGATCCAAGCTCTTCTCCATGTTGTGTATGTGTCTCAGTGTTGCAAGATGCTCATTTAGCTCTGTGACGTCAGCCTCTAATTGAGTTAGGGGTGTTACCCCTTTTTCTGATCTATGGACAGCGATTTCTTAATCCTGAGTGGGGACAGTTCTAATCTCCTCACCTGCATTTACAGTGGTTGCCTGAGCGGTAACCCTTGTTTGTGAGTATGACAATCATTAATTTGTCATTTACCACCCATTACCAGTACATACTACACTATATTGAGCTCTCTGTGTCCTTTTTTTGTACAGTTAGTTTTTAAAGGTCTTACCTAACAACTCTTGTTGTTATGTCTTCTGTGTTCACAGTCAAAAAGTGGCTGCTGCCCATTCCCATTGCTCCATCCTGACTTCTGAAGTTCCTCAAGTGGGTTATGATGAGATACAGGGAGGTTGGTCAGCTGTTTCTCCAGTAAGATTGTACTGTCATTTTAGCATTAAATAGAGCCAGACCAGGGAGCTAGGCTATGTATTTTAAATATATTGATTGAAAACAGATATACAATACACAAAATACTAGTTTGCCTTTATAAAGTAGACTATGTTTGCAAATTTCACCTCCAAATGAACAAGAAGTAGGGCCAGTACGAATCAATTAAGGGCAATAACTGGAAGATGTAAAAAAAAAAAAAACATTTGATCTGAAGGTTAAAAGTCACCAAAAAGATTGCACTTGATCCCCAGATAAAAAGGTGCTAAAGGGGCATGACTCAAGTCAAGCCGTACATATTCTTAATAGAAACAGATACTGCCTTCTTAAAACAGTTCTCTTTAGTCTCTTTAGTAATTCTTTAGTAAGATGGCTTCTTGGTCCTCTTTAGCAGTGCTGCTCAACAGGATACCGGATATCCGAATAGACTCGGATATCCGACTTTTTTAGGCCTATCCGATCGGATCCGGATTCCGGATAGCTGGTCCAGTATCCGGATAGCTATCTGCGGATAGTTGGCTGGGCTATACGGATATCCGCGGATAGTACGGATATCCGCGGATATCTGGACCAGTGAAACACGGCATGAGGTCCAGACGTCATGGGAGCCAATCAGAGGGCTCCCAGCAGAAGCACCAGAAACCAATCACAGAGGGGAACCCTGGCCAGCCCCACCTGACCTCATTAAGCCAATCAGAGGCCTCCCAGCCTAAACCCTGGCTCCCAATCACAGAAAGGAACACTGGCCAGCCCCCCTGGTATAATAAGGAGGGCTGCCATGATGAGACAGATCGTCCTGGCTTGCTGAATGCTTCCTGAGAGACATGCTCCTGCTTCATTGCTGGTGCCCTACAAAGGGCTGTACATAGTTATAAACCTAAGCTGTTCAGTGATTAACCACTTCACTATCACTACAGTATAGTTAAATCATTCATTTGCTTGATTGATGTCATAAATGTGACATTAAGAGTGTGTGCTGCAGTGCTGCTGCAGCTGCCTGCTATGTGATTGTGTGTGTGTTATACACACACCAGGCCAGGTGCTGCCTCCCTGCCACGAGCAAACACGTGCAAAGTGCCACGTGCAAACACATGCACAGTGCAAACACGTGCAAAGTGCAAACACGTGCAAACTGCAAAAATGTGCAAACACGTGAAAACACGTGCAAAAATGTGCACACGTGCAAACCACTTTGCACATGGCACTTTGAACGTGTTTGCACGTGTTTGCACTTTCCACATTTTTGCACTTTGCACGTGTTTGCACTTTGCACATTTTTGCACGTGTTTGCACGTGTTTGCACATTTTTGCATGTGTTTGCACATTTTTGCATGTGTTTGCGTGTGTTTGCACATTTTTGCATGTGTTTGCACGTGTTTGCACTTTGCACATTTTTGCATGTGTTTGCACATTTTTGCATGTTTGCGCGTGTTTGTACATTTTTGCATGTGTTTGCACATTTTTGCATGTGTTTGCGCGTGTTTGCACATTTTTGCATGCGTTTGCACGTGTTTGCACTTTGCACATTTTTGCACTTTGCACATGGCACATGGCACTTTGCCCTTGGCACTTTGCATTTGGCACTTGGCCCTTTGCACTTGACACTTGGCCCTTTGAACTTGGCCCTTTGCATTAGGCACTTGGCCCTTTGCACTTGACACTTGGCCCTTTAAACTTGGCACTTTGCATTAGGCACTTGGCCCTTTGCACTTGACACTTGGCCCTTTGAACTTGGCCCTTTGCATTAGGCACTTGGCCCTTTGCACTTGACACTTGGCCCTTTAAACTTGGCCCTTTGCATTTGGCACTTTGCACTTGGCCCTTTGCACTTGACACTTGGCCCTTTGCACTTGGCCCTTTGCACTTGACACTTGGCCCTTTGAACTTGGCCCTTTGCATTTGGCACTTTGCACTTGGCCCTTTGCACTTGACACTTGGCCCTTTGCACTTGGCACTTTGCACTTGACACTTGGCCCTTTGAACTTGGCCCTTTACATTTGGCACTTTGCACTTGGCCCTTTGCACTTGACACTTGGCCCTTTGCACTTGGCCCTTTGCACTTGACACTTGGCCCTTTGAACTTGGCCCTTTGCATTTGGCACTTTGCACTTGGCCCTTTGCACTTGACACTTGGCCCTTTGCACTTGGCCCTTTGCACTTGACACTTGGCCCTTTGAACTTGGCCCTTTGCATTTGGCACTTTGCACTTGGCCCTTTGCACTTGACACTTGGCCCTTTGCACTTGGCCCTTTGCACTTGACACTTGGCCCTTTGCACTTGGCCCTTTGCACTTGACACTTGGCCCTTTGCACTTGGCCCTTTGCACTTGACACTTGGCCCTTTGAACTTGGCCCTTTGCATTTGGCACTTTGCACTTGGCCCTTTGACAGCCTTTTTTTGTGGGGGGGGATTTTAAGTCCCCACATCATCAATTAGTGTTCCCCTTTGAAAAAGAATGATGCTACATGCCTAATTGACCCTTACAAACCTTTTTAAAGCAATTTAAAGGCCACTTCCGGTTTTCAATCCGGATATCCGAATCCGGTCGGATACTGGGGTCGGATATCCGAATCGGATTCGGATAGGAAAATTTTGAATTCGGATATCCGACCCGGATCGGATAGCGGGGTATCCGGATCCGAATCGGATTCGGATTTTGAAAAGGGGTATCCGAGCAGCACTGCTCTTTAGCCCCTTACACATTCGTGTTTTGGTTCACCATGAGCTTGTTGGGCAATCAATATTCATATTAGGTGAGAGCAAAAAAAAAAAAAACTTTAACTATTTACTTGGAAAGTGATAAAATATAGAGGTGGCCTTATTACTAAAGGGGGTTACCAGATTCCATTATAAGACCCTTCTTCTTTCAGGTCCTACTCCCATAAAAAATGTTGGACCGCCATCTGTGTAAACAACTGAAAACACGTATAGACCACAGTAACTACCTTGACCTTCTCTATAAAGAGTTTGTGACTAGTTTGCAAAGGAATAGAGTGTTTGTCACAAACATTTTGCTGTTTATTTGCAGTTAAACCCCCCGTATAGACTTATAGAGAAATGAGCACATGCATGGGTTCCCTATACAGCTAAATGGAGATGCTTGCACTGTTGGCTGTATAGTGCAGCTTTTCTAGTACTTATGCAATTACTGCAGCACTAAAGTGAGGGATTGTAATGTGCAACTCCTTGACTTAATGAGACTCTGTATCGAAAAAAAGGGCCCCGGGAGTACTTACCTCGGGAGGGGGAAGCATCTGGATCTGATTAAGGCTTTCCCGTCCTCCCCATCCCACAGTGGTCTCGCTGGGACCCTCCGAAGCCACAGCCAACAATTTGTCAGGCTTTGGCGCAGGCACAGTAGCACCTGCAATATTTACCTTCCCAGCTCCAGCGCAGGCGCAGAAGTGGCTCTTGGCTCGGATCAGGTGGAAATAGCCAATCCCAGCAGGTCCACTCTACTGTGCAGGCGCTGGTGACTTGCGCCTGTGCAGTAGAGAGGATCCGACTGGGATCGGCTATTTCCACCCTGATCTACTGCGCATGCACTGTAGCCGGGAAAGTACGTTTTTACATGGCTGCCATTCAGAGCAGCCCAGCAAGACCGCCGTGGGACGGAGGAGGACTGGGAAGAATTGGATCCAGAGGCTTCCCCCTCCCGAGGTAAGTACCCTCAAGGGGCCCTTTTTATACAAGTTTTCTTTAATTAGGGTCTATAGGAGAGAGTTTGTGAGAATTGTTTCCTCTGGTACACAGATAAGCTAAGTTGTTAATATTTGCAACCTAGCTGAATATCTTTCCAAGTTCTTAAAACCTTTGAGGGGCAATGCATAGAACATTCATTTTCAGAGTGGTCTGCTGAACATGGGGGAAGTGCATGAGAATCCCTCTGGAATACAGTAAGGAGATAGAGCACATGGCTTCAGAAAGCAAAAAGTGTCTATGTTATATTATTCATCAGGTGTAGCTGGAAATGTTAATATGTGTAAACCATGGCTCTGATTGTGATTGTATTAGGTTATGATTCAGAGTAAACATATTGCACCTTATTAACTTTAAAATAAGTACAGGAAACCAAATCATTAGGTTGCCACTACTTGCTTTCCTTTCTGAAATCAATAAGAAGGAAATTTGTTTTTAATGAGAAAAATAATGACAACAATTTAAACACACAAATTAGAAAGTCTATTATAAGCCAGTCTATCTATCTATCTATCTATCTATCTATCTATCTATCTATCTATCTATCTATCTATCTATCTATCATCTTATTCATAATTCTTAGATGTAACAAGTCATCAGAATATATGCATATTGTTTTCGAAGGAAATGCACAGATGTCACCTCATCATGGTATCACTGAATAGGGGATCCTGAATTGTAAATGTCAAACATTCTTAAACAGAACAGATGTGAATTATAATCAGTCTGCTTCAGCTACAATTAAAAATGTATTAGCAGCTATCAAAGCAGTTTTTTTGGCTCAGAAAGAAACTGATGAGTTTGAATAAATAAGGTACATAACAATGTATTAGTTATACACAAGCAAGATAATATTGTATTTCCAGAGAAATGAAAACAACATGTGAGCAATAAGTTAAATGTTCGCACCACCCATCCGTGCAAGTATGGATCAAAACATCCTATGAAAGAAAGAAAAATCTAATCTGGCCAAAAAGAACGGACATAACTTCACCAAGGTAATAAAAAAAAAGAACATAATTATTGGCACAATAGCCGTTTCATGCTATACAGCGGTTGGTCACGTGTTTATCCGAACAAGCACGTGACCAAGTGCTGTATAGCATGAAACGGCTGTTGTCCCAGTCCTGTGTCAATCCTGCACCCACCTCATCCCATCTCATCCCACTCCAATCACGAGCTGATCTATATGCTGATGTACATTTAAACGGTACCTCTGATGAAAGCAATAAACCAATGGTGAGACAGTGCCCAGTCTGCATCATTTTTTGCACTAACTTCATTTGTTTCTTCATTTCCTACAAATGTGAGCTTGTCTCGTTGGAGCCACAACAAGGAGAAGACAGATGAGAGCATTCAATTTTGGTTTATGATGGAGCAACCTGATTCCAATACCCCAGCAGGATGCCAAGCTTTCGGTGTACTGTCAATGGTGCAAGTTAAGATGCCCCCCCCCCCACTAAACTGGCCCTAGACTATGATACATACATTACACAATACATACATAGACATATGACTGTGGTAGGGATTAGATTGTGAGCCCCTCTGAGGGACAGTTAAGTGACAAGACAATATACTCTGTACAGCGCTGCGGTAGAGGTTGGCACTATATACAGTAAATACTAACAATACATTCCTATATAAGGTATATTTTATATGAGAAGCTGAGGGCAGTACATTCACTGCCAATCAGCTGTGCTGTGCTCATGTTAGTACTGGCAAGGCAGTGGAAAGGTGTCTGCTGCATGCAGTCACATCTGAAGGTGGTCACAGCTGCACTCACATGCAATGTGCTGTCCGCTAACCATGCCACATTACATTGCAGTCAAAAGGCCAGGGCTGGTTTAAGCAGCATGGGGGCCCGGGGCAAAGGTAACTTGGAAGCCAAATACCCCCAGCAAACTTAGCCCCCGAACCAGCTGCAGTAACCCCTCCAAACCCACCCTCTACCCTGTACTGCTCCCTTGCTAGCTGCATTGTAATACTCACCTATCCTGGTTGCTGCTCCAATCGTGCTCAGTCTTCATACCAGCTGCTTGCCTCTTCTCCATGTGGCGCATGTTATTCGTAAATAACCTGCACCAGGTGATGGAGAGAAGACAAGCAGTGAGGATGAAGACAGAGCCAAAAGAGAGCAGCCACCATGACAGGTATGAAAAATGCACATTGTGCAGTGGCCTGGTGACTCAGGAGCAGTGGGGGGAGACCACCTGGTGGGTAGTTTCCCCCCCCCCACTCCCCAAGATTACAAAAGTTCCACCAACAGCACAACCACAGAGTCCTTATGGCTGTAAGATTGAAATTGCCCCCCTCCCCCCCTCGCCGTGAGCAGGCATCAGAGTGGAGGTGGGTCAGTATTTTCAATCATCACCATCAACATCATCATCACCCTCCCCCTTTGCAGGACACAGAGCGGAGCTTGAAAGAATAGATCAGCGGCAAGCAGTCTTCTGCTGCAGCCTGCACTTCTTGACTCACCCATCCAGAAGATGCAGTGAGAAACGTTCTATTCAGCTTCCACCCCAGGTGGCTGCAGCACGCCTCTTCTCTTCCTTACAGACATGTATGCACCAATGTGATGTCACATGCCTGCGTCACATTGGGGAGAGCGCTGCTGCGGTCCCCAAAGCAGGAAGAGAACCATGGAAACTCTGATGCCAGCGGATTCAGGTAAAGTATTTATCCCTGTCTCCCTCCCCTGCCGCTGCCTGCTGAGCTGCCGACTCACCATACACACCACACAGTGATTCACACACACGCCGTAGTACCCAGCAGCCAGAGAAATTGAATATTTAAAGGGGCATGGGAGATGCTTGGGGCCCCTACTTACTCTGGGGCCCTGGAGGCAACTGCCCCCCTTGCAAAAGGCTCTTAGGGCAAGGCAGATTGTAGGCTGAACTGCATGCCAAGCACACAGTTTAGCTTTTCATCTGAAGGAGGTCAAAGTGTTGTCATTGCTATGGTGTTTTTTCCTGTGAGAGTGGTCTACAGCCTATACCACTTCACTGTAGTGTGGCTATTTATTATATAGGTAAAAATCTTGGTATACATCATATTGATTCTAATCCACACACCTCAAGGTAAGCACAAGAGGCTTAATTAATGCATGTATGCTCAGTTAACAGCTTGTAAACTGTGTGCTACCTGTCTCTGAATTACTTAAAAGACTAAGCAGCAACCATTAGATGCCAGTTGACTACAGTCCATTAATTCAAGTATTCCAGCTAGTAATTCATTTCAAGCAATTAAGTTCTTTCGTTTCAAACGCTCAGAAATGGTTAATAGATTAGTAAAGTAATTTCGGCTGTCAGGTTAATTCATCTGCAAAAAAATGTAATCAAATAATGCAAATGATGGTGAATATCATATTTATTAAACACATTTTTTTTCCATTTTCAAAATCTTTATCTGTTCTCTTTTTGCCTGACACAAGAACAGTCACCCCATCGTTCACGTATACTGGACAATCATCACAAAATGACAGGAATCCAGGTGCCAGGATTTACATAATTAGCTTGGTTGAAAAAAATACGTTTATACAGCCATCAAGTCCAAACGGATTAAAATAAATAAATACATAAGTAATATAATTTTTTGTCCTGCACCTTCACATATCCCGGCTGATCCAGGGATTCCGTGAAGTATCCCCAATGGGGATCACCTGTTGGTTAAATGTAGGTAGGAGCTACTTGTCCCTTAAAGGATACCCCAACTGACATATGACATGATGAGATAGACATGTGTATGTACAGTACCTAGCACACAAATAACTATGCTGTGTTCCTTTTTTTCTTTCTCTGCCTGAAAGAGTTAAATATCAGGTATGTAAGTGGCTGACTCAGTCCTGACTCAGACAGGAAGTGACTACAGTGTGACCCTCACTGATAAGAAATTCCAACTATAAAACACTTTCCTAGCAGAAAATTGTTTCTGAGAGCAAGAAAGAGATAAAAAAGGGGCAAAGAGAGAAAAAAAGGAACACTGCATAGTTATTTGTGTGCTAAGCACTGTACATACACATGTCTATCTCATTATGTCACATGTCAGTTCGGGTATCCTTTAATGCTGAGACAAGGTTGTCTTGTTAGGGGAGATATGCAGTCCTTTGCATAGAACTCCCAATATTGGGCTGGTTGGGTAAGTATGGCTATGACACACATTTTAGCCATTTTTTTCTGCTAGGCCACTGACCTCCAGCTTGAATGGGATAACTAGAGGTCTAAAAAAAACAAGGACACATATACATTTAGATGTTATATGTATTTGCAGTCTAAGTATTTTTTTTTTCTTCCACATTAAAAAGCACATGCATGTAGTGGTCATTGCAGCTGCAGCCAGAAGCATATCAGCCCAGGGCGATGGCTAGTAAATAGCTAATAAAATAATTATATTACATCAAACTTCTTCAGATGACCAGTACGGGAACACCTACACTTTTTTATATACATGCTGTGACTTGGATTTTTATTTGCATAATGGTAATAAAATAATTTGTCCCAAATAAACCTTAGGAATATTAACAATCTGAGAAATGCTGATGATAATACCCTAATGAGGAAGAATTGAAGAGACCAGTCATGGATGTCATATGAAACTGCCAAAGCTTGGTCTACTGCTTAGCATGAAGAAAACTGTCTGCTTCCGTTAACATCTATAAATAGATGGGGAAAAATTAGAAGCTGTAACAAAGTGTTAAATAAAAATTATGCTGTAAGGCCTTGTTCACATTATAGGCGTTTTTGTAAAATTTTAAGCGCGGACAATTTTCAAAATCGCCCTAAAAGCACTTGTGCAATGATTCTCTATGAGAGAGTTCATATCTGAGTGGTCTATTTGCGATCCTCTTAGAAAAGCGGAGCTTGGGACATTTTTGAGGCGATTGGAAGGGATAGGAAAAACGCAAAACGTTCACAAAATCGCTTTGGCAAGCGATTGCGTGAACGTTTTTTTTTTTTAAATACATTGCATTTATTTTTTCAGGATCTTTTTCCGGATCAAAAGGCGGAAGCGCTCTGAAAAAGCACTTACCAAAACGCCCACTAAAAAGAGCAAACGCGCAGAAAATCAACAGAAAACGCTTTAAAAAAATGCTGAAAAAAAGCCCACCACAGATGGACACGTGAGCCGAACACAATGTGAACAAGGCCTAACAGATTTTATCTTCCTGGGATCAAAGATGTCTGCAGATGGTGACTGCATCCATGAGATTAAGAGATGCCGGGTGCTTGAAAGGAAAGCTATGGCAAATTTGGACAAGTTACTAAAGAATAAGGCTACTTTTCCACCAAGACGTTGCGTTTTAGGGGATGTTAAAGAGACTCCGTAACAAAAATTGCATCCTGTTTTTTATCATCCTACATGTTCCAAAAGCTATTCTAATGTGTTCTGGCTTACTGCAGCACTTTCTACTAACACAGTCTCTGTAATAAATCAATGTATCTTTCCCCTGTCAGACTTGTCGGCCTGAGTCTGGAAGGCTGCCAAGTTCTTCAGTGTTGTGGTTCTGCTATGAACTCACCCTTTCTGGCCCCTCTATGCACACTGCCTGTGTGTTATTTAGATAAGAGAGAAGAGAGAAGCTGCTCTAATCAGCTGGATAAATCGTCCTCTGAGCTGGCTAGGCTTTCACATACTGAGGAATTACAAACAAGGTCAAAGCTGTTTGCAAGAAGAAAAGAGCAGCCTGAAACTTCAGTGCATGGGGGAAAGAAACACACAAATGATCTCTTGAGATTCAAAAGGAATGCTGTATACAGCCTGCTTATGTATGGATGTATTTTCTATGTGTGGACATACTGTACATCAACCTACTTCCTGTTTTGGTGGCCATTTTGTTTGTTTACAAACAAACTTTTTAAAACTGTTTTTAACCACTTTTAATGCGGCGAGGAGCAGCGAAATTTTGACAGAGGGTAATAGGAGATGTCCCCTAACGCACTGGTATGTTTACTTTTGAGCGATTTTAACAATACAGATTCTCTTTAAAGAGACTCCGTAACAAAAATTGCATCCTGTTTTTTATCATCCTACAAGTTCCAAAAGCTATTCTAATGTGTTCTAGCTTACTGCAGCTCGTTCTACTATCACCATCTCTGTAATAAATCAACTTATCTCTCTCTTGTCAGACTTGTCAGCCTGTGTCTGGAAGGCTGCCAAGTTCTTCAGTGTTGTGGTTCTGTGATGCATCTCCCCCCCCCCCCAGGCCCCCTCTGCACACTGCCTGTGTATAATTTAGATTAGGGCAGCTTCTCTCTTCTCTCTTATCTTTTACAAGCTGGATAAATCCTCCTCTGAGCTGGCTGGGCTTTCACATACTGAGGAATTACATACAGGCAGAGCTATCTGCACTCTGCAGGAAGAAACAGCCTGACACTTCAGTGGAAGATAGCTGCAGGGGGAAATAAACACACAAATGATCTCTTGAGATTCAAAAGGAAGGCTGTATACAGCCTGCTTGTGTATGAATGTATTTTCTATGTGTGGACATACTGTACATCAACCTACTTCCTGTTTTGGTGGCCATTTTGTTTGTTTATAAACAAACTTTTTAAAACTGTTTTTAACCACTTTTAATGCGGCGAGGAGCGGCTAAATTGTGACAGAGGGTAATAAGAGATGTCCCCTAACGCACTGGTATGTTTACTTTTGTGCGATTTTAACAATACAGATTCTCTTTAAGGTTGCATAACGTGCTCCTAACGCAACGCATGGTGGTGTGGAAGTTGGACGTCAGATTGAGCTGCTTTATGCAGCTCTCAAAGCAGCCGCTCCAAGTTAGTGATAGGAAGTCCGGATCTTTTTAAGGATTCGGATCATTTGAATCGGATCATTGAAAAGATCCAGATCTTTGAACTGAATCATTTGAATCATTTTACTAGGGAAGCAGACTGGGGTGAAATGACTAGCAGGGCAGGCCTTTCCCTGCACTGTACATCCTGTATGTTCCTGTTTCTTCCAGACAGACATCCACTGTGAACCGAATATTTCATTGTGATGATCCGGATGATTCGACTCACAAAAAAGATCTGAATCAAATGAACGATTCGTTCATGATCTGGACAACACTACAGTCTCACCACGAGTCTCCACAGTGCAGTGAATATTAATTAGCCATGTGGCTGGCCGCGGAGGAGGAGGGGAGACCTCCTCCTCCAACATTACTGAGCATGTGCAAACAGTCTAACGTAGCTTAGCCCAGTATAACGTACAGCATGCAGCACTTTGTTTAACCTCCTTGCCGGTCTAATTCCCGCCGGCAAGGAGGCAGCGCAGAATTTTTTTTTTTATTTTTATTTTTTTCAAATCATGTAGCGAGCCCAGGGCTCGCTACATGATAGCCGCTGAGCGGCGGCATCCCCCCACCCACTCCGATCGCATCTGGCGATCAGAGTAAGCAGGAAATGCCGTTCAGAACGGGATTTCCTGCAGGGCTTCCCCGGTCGCCATGGCGACGGGCCGGGATGACGTCACCGACGTCATGGACGTCGGGACGTCACAGGGAATCCCGATCCACCCCTCAGCGCTGCCTGGAATTGATTGGCCAGGCTGCACAGGGGTCTGGGGTGGGGGGGGGGGCTCGGCGCAGCAGGTAGCGGCAAATCGGCGGGTGGCGGTGGCGATCGCGTACCATACGCAGCTAGCAAAGTGCTAGCTGCGTGTATGGAAAAAATTATGCAAATCGGCCCAGCGGGGCCTGAGAAATCCTCCTGCGCAGGTTACCCCGAGCTGAGCTGGGGATAACCGGCAAGGAGGTTAAACGTGCTGCGTTACTATGTAACGCAACGTGTGCACTGTGAACAGCACAATTGATTTTACAGTGCTGTGAGTTAGGCTGCGTTACTGGCTGCTGTAACGTGGGACTTTAATGTCCCACTGTGAAACCAGCCTAAAGATGTCAGAAAGATTGGGATAATTAAAGCTATGGTCTTCCCATTAGTATCATATCATATAAATAAGATTATGTGTAGGGATGGAAAAACTTGTTTGCCAGCAAAATAACAACCATTTGTTTTTACTATGAATTTTCATGTGCAAAATTTGTATTCACATTTAACATTGAAGTCAATGGCCGCAGAATTCATTGGTTAATAGCAAAGTCCCCGTACAGAATAATCCAATTTGCAGGGGGGTGGTAAGAGGAACAAAGGGAACAAGAGAAAAAAATTCAGAAGGACCCAGTGGTCTTTGAGAAAATGTATAGCAAGTCCAGGGTTGTGAATGGGATCGACATGTGCAGCGCAATTTGTCAGTCATTGGGCCAGGGATCGATGCATTTTTAAATGTAACTTTTTAATGGCAAAAACAGAGATACCGTATTTTTCGGAATATAAGACGCACTTTTTCTTCCCCAAAACTAGGGGGGAAAAGTGGGTGCGTCTTATATTCTAAAGGTACGGTATTTGGGCCCCAAAACATACTTACCGGTTCCTGCTGCCGCGATCCTGTCCTCCTCCGCCTGACTGCCGCCATCCAAGGGTCATCCGAGGGTCCCAGCTGTGGTCATCTGAGGGTCCCAGCCATCCCATCCAGAATCACGGCTCTTCATGGTCCCAGTCGCCAGATCGTCTTCACTGCAGACAGCAGCCATGCGGTAATCACGCGCTGCTGCCTCGCCGACATCCTCCATGGTAACGGCGTCCTCTTCCTAGTTATGGTGCCCCCTTCTGTGTGACGAGCGGCGCATGTGCGCCGGGTCCCGCATGACTTCAGGCGCACGTGCGCCGGGGTCACGCATGACGTCAGGCGCACATGCGCTGCTCGTCACACAGAAGGGGGCACCGTAACTAGGAAGAGGACGCCGTTACTATGGAGGATGTCGGCGAGGCAGCAGCGCGTGATTACCGCATGGCTGCTGTCTGCAGTGAAGACGATCTGGCGACTGGGACACTGAAGAACCGGGATTCTGGATGGGATGGCTGGGACCCTCAGATGACCACAGCTGAGACCCTCAGATGACCCTTGGAAGGCGGCAGTCAGGCGGAGGAGGACAGGATCGCGGCAGCAGGATCAGGTGAGATGCTGCAGGGGCAAAGTGTAGTGTAGTTTGTGTTGGGTGCAGGATTTAGTTAGTGTAGTGTAGTTTGGGTTGGCTGCAGGGGTTAGTTAGTGAAGTGTAGTGGTGTAGTGTAGTTTGGGTTTCTACAGGGGTTACTTAGTGAAGTGTAGTGTAGTTTGGGTTGGCTGCAGGGGTTAGTTCGTGTAGTGTAGTGTAGTGTAGTTGGTGGGGGCAGCAGGAGTAAGTGAAGTGTAGTGTAGCAGGATTTAGTGTAGATGAGCAGTTCAGCCTAGATAGAGACAGTTTTGGGGGGTTTAAAGGTCCATAAGACACCCCTGCACCATAGACGCACCTAGGTTTAGTTTTTTTTTTTTTCCTGATTTTTGCCTTCTAAATCTAGGTGCGTCTTATATGCCGGAGTGTCTTATATTCCGCAAAATACGGTACATTAAAAAGAATGATGTGGGGTACCCCCTCCCGAGTCTCTTTCACCCCGTGTCACCCATGCATGCTGGGATAGCCAGAGTGTGAAGCCTGGACAGCATGGTGCTCCGCAGCCTGAGCTATACCAGCCCGCATGGTCCATGGTATGGGGGAGCTCTGGAAGAGAGGGGCAGCCAAGCCTCCCCCACTTCCCTAGAGCCCTTTCCCAATCCATGGACAAGGGATTGTTCCCCATATCCAGTGCCCCAGGAGGAGGTGAGGGCATCAACAACCTGGGGGGTTTATGGTGGAATCTGGGAGACCCCTTTAACCACTTCCCGACCGCCTAACGCACAGAGGCGGCCGGGAAGTGTGCCCTGCAAGGACCAGCTCATGCCCAAAGGCGGTGGTCCTTGTAAAGGCATGGGTGGAGCGATCGCGTCATCCGTGACGCGATCCTCCGCCGGCGCCTGCCGCCGCTCACCTGCCGCAAAATCCCGCCGGCCATACAGAAGCGCCGGCGGGATGTTAACCCCGCGATCGCCGCATACAAAGTGTATAATACACTTTGTAATGTTTACAAAGTGTATTATACAGGCTGCCTCCTGCACTGGTGGTCCCAGTGTCCGAGGGACCACCAGGGCAGGCTGCAGCCACCCTATGTAGCACCCAAGCACACTGATTTCCCCCCCCTGCCCCAGATCGCCCACAGCACCCCTCAGTACCCCCCCTGCCCACCCCCCAGACCCCTGTTTGCACCCAATCACCCCCCTAATCACCCATCAATCACTCCCTGTCACTATCTGTCAATGCTATTTTTTTTATCCCCCCCCCTGCCCCCTGCCCCCTCCTGATCACCCCCCCACCCCTCAGATTCTCCCCAGACCCCCCCCCCCCCAGACCCCCCCCCCTGTGTACTGTATGCATCTATCCCCCTGATCACCTGTCAATCACCTGTCAATCACCTGTCAATCACCCGTCAATCACCCATCAATCACCCCCTGTCACTGCCACCTATCAATCAGCCCCTAACCTGCCCCTTGCGGGCAATCTGATCACCCACCCACCCAATAGATCGCCCGCAGATCCGACATCAGATCACCACCCAAGCGCAGTGTTTACATCTATTCTCTCCTCTAAACACCCACTAATTACCCATCAATCACCCATCAATCACCCCCTATCACCACCTGTCACTGTTACCCATCAGATCAGACCCTAATCTGCCCCTTGCGGGCACCCAATCACCCGCCTACACGCTCAGATTGCCCTCAGACCCCCCCCCCCTTATCAATTCGCCAGTGCATTATTTACATCTGTCCTTCCCTGTAATAACCCACTGATCACCTGTCAATCACCTGTCAATCACCCATCAATCACCCCCTGTCACTGCCACCCATCAATCACCCCCTGTCACTGCCACCCATCAATCAGCCCCTAACCTGCCCCTTGCGGGCAATCTGATCACCCACCCACACTAATAGATCGCCCGCAGATCCGACATCAGATCACCACCCAAGCGCAGTGTTTACATCTATTCTCTCCTCTAAACACCCACTAATTACCCATCAATCACCCCCTATCACCACCTGTCACTGTTACCCATCAGATCAGACCCTAATCTGCCCCTTGCGGGCACCCAATTACCCGCCTACACGCTCAGATTGCCCTCAGACCCCACCTTATCAATTCGCCAGTGCAATATTTACATCTCTTCTTCCCTGTAATAACCCATTGATTACCTGTCAATCACCTATCAATCACCTATCAATCACCCATCAATCACCCCTGTCACTGCCACCCATCAATCACCCCCTGTCACTGCCACCCATCAATCAGCCCCTAGCGGGCAATCTGATCACCCACCCACACCAATAGATCGCCCGCAGATCCGACGTCCGATCACCTCCCAAGTGCAGTGTTTACATCTGTTCTCTACCCTAAACACCCACTAATTACCCATCAATCACCCCCTGTCACTGCTACCTATCAGATTAGACCCCTATCTGCCCCTAGGGCACTCAATCACCCGCCCACACCCTTAGAACGCCCTCAGACCCCAGCCCTGATCACCTCGCCAGTGCATTGCTTGCATCTATTCCCCCCCCTAATCACACCTTAAGACACCCATCAATCACCTCCTGTCAACCCCTAGCACACCTACCCATCAGATCAGGCCCTAATTTGCCCCGTGTGGGCTCCTGATCACTCGGCCAAACCCTCAGATCCCCCTCAGACCCCCTTCCGGTCACCTCCCCAGTGCATTGATTGCATCTATTTTCCCCTCTAACCACCCCCTGAGACACCCATCAATCACCTCCTGTCACCCCCCTAGCACTCCTATCCATCAGATCAGGCCCAATACAACCTGTCATCTAAAAGGCCATCCTGCTTATGACCGGTTCCACAAAATTCGCCCCCTCATAGACCACCTGTCATCAAAATTTGCAGATGCTTATACCCCTGAACAGTCATTTTGAGACATTTGGTTTCCAGACTACTCACGGTTTTAGGCCCGTAAAATGCCAGGGCGGTATAGGAACCCCACAAGTGACCCCATTTTAGAAAAAAGACACCCCAAGGTATTCTGTTAGGTGTATGACGAGTTCATAGAATTTATTTTTTGTCAAAAGTTAGCGGAAATTGATTTTTATTGTTTTTTTTTTTCACAAAGTGTCATTTTTCACTAACTTGTGACAAAAAATAAAATCTTCTATGAACTCACCATACACCTAACGGAATACCTTGGGGTGTCTTCTTTCTAAAATGGGGTCACTTGTGGGGTTCCTATACTGCCCTGGCATTTTAGGGGCCCTAAACCGTGAGGAGTAGTCTAGAAAACAAATGCCTCAAAATGACCTGTGAATAGGACGTTGGGCCCCTTAGCGCACCTAGGCTGCAAAAAAGTGTCACACATGTGGTACCGCCGTACTCAGGAAAAGTAGTATAATGTGTTTTGGGGTGTATTTTTACACATACCCATGCTGGGTGGGAGAAATCTCTCTGTAAATGAACACTTGTGTGTAAAACAAATCAAACAATTGTCATTTACAGAGATATTTATCCCACCCAGCATGGGTATGTGTAAAAATACACCCCAAAACACATTATACTACTTCTCCTGAGCACGGCGGTACCACATGTGTGGCACTTTTTTACACCCTAAGTACGCTAAGGGGCCCAAAGTCCAATGAGTACCTTTAGGATTTCACAGGTCGTTTTGCGACATTTGGTTTCAAGACTACTCCTCACGGTTTAGGGCCCCTAAAATGCCAGGGCAGTATAGGAACCCCACAAATGACCCCATTCTAGAAAGAAGACACCCAAAGGTATTCCGTTAGGAGTATGGTGAGTTCATAGAAGATTTTATTTTTTGTCACAAGTTAGCGGAAATTGACACTTTGTGAAAAAAACAATTAAAATCAATTTCCGCTAACTTGTGACAAAAAAATAAAAACTTCTATGAACTCACCATACTCCTAACGGAATACCTTGGGGTGTCTTCTTTCTAAAATGAGGTCATTAGTGGGGTTCCTATACTGCCCTGGCATTTTAGGGGCCCTAAACCGCGAGGAGTAGTCTTGAAACAAAAATGACCTGTGAAATCCTAAAGGTACTCATTGGACTTTGGGCCCCTTAGCACAGCTAGGCTGCAAAAAAGTGTCACACATGTGGTATCGCCGTACTCAGAAGAAGTAGTATAATGTGTTTTGTGGTGTATTTTTACATAAAACCATGCTGGGTGGGAGAAATATCTCTGTAAATGACACATTTTTGATTTTTTTTACACACAATTGTCCATTTACAGAGAGATTTCTTCCACCCAGCATGGGTATGTGTAAAAATACACCCCAAAACACATTGTACTACTTCTCCCGAGTACGGCGATACCACATGTGTGGCACTTTTTTGCACCCTAACTGCGCTAAGGGGCCCAAAGTCCAATGAGTACCTTTAGGATTTCACAGGTCATTTTGAGAAATTTCGTTTCAAGACTACTCCTCACGGTTTAGGGCCCCTAAAATGCCAGGACAGTATAGGAACCCCACAAATGACTCCATTTTAGAAAGAAGACACCCCAAGGTATTCTGTTAGTAGTACGGTGAGTTCATAGAAGATTTTATTTTTTGTCACAAGTTAGCGGAAATTGATTTTTATTGGTTTTTTTCACAAAGTGTCATTTTCCGCTAACTTGTGACAAAAAATAAAATCTTCTATGAACTTACCATACTCCTAACGGAATACCTTGGGGTGTCTTCCTTCTAAAATGGGGGCATTTGTGGGGTTCCTATACTGTCCTGGCATTTTAGGGGCCCTAAACCGTGAGGAGTAGTCTTGAAACGAAATTTCTCAAAATGACCTGTGAAATCCTAAAGGTACTCATTGGACTTTGGGCCCCTTAGCGCAGTTAGGGTGCAAAAAAGTGCCACACATGTGGTATCACCGTACTCAGGAGAAGGAGTATAATGTGTTTTGGGGTGTATTTTTACACATACCCATGCTGGGTGGGAGAAATCTCTCTGTAAATGGACAATTGTGTGTAAAAAAAATCAAACAATTGTCATTTACAGAGATATTTCTCCCACCCAGCATGGGTATGTGTAAAAATACACCCCAAAACACATTATACTACTTCTCCTGAGTACGGCAATACCACATGTGTGGCACTTTTTTGCAGCCTAACTGCGCTAAGGGGCCCAAAGTCCAATGAGCACCTTTAGGCTTTACAGGGGTGCTTACAATTTTGCACCCCCCAAAATGTCAGGACAGTAAACACACCCCACAAATGACCCCATTTTGGAAAGTAGACAGCTCAAGGTATTCAGAGAGGAGCATAGTGAGTCCGTGGCAGGTTTCATTTTTTTTTTTTTGCAAGTTAGAAGAAATGGAATTTTTTTTTTTTTGGTCACAAAGTGTCATTTTCCGCTTACTTGTGACAAAAAATAATATCTTCTATGAACTCACTATGCCTCTCAGTGAATACTTTGGGATGTCTTCTTTCCAAAATGGGGTCATTTGGGGGGTATTTATACTATCCTGGAATTCTAGCCCCTCATGAAATCAGAAATCAGGTGGTCAGAAAAGGCAGAGATGCTGGAAAATGGGAAAATTCACTTTTTGCACCATAGTTTGTAAACGCTATAACTTTTACCTAAACCAATAAATATAGGCTGAATGGGTTTTTTTTATCAAAAACATGTTTGTCCACATTTTTTGCGCCGCATGTATACAGAAATTTTACTTTATTTGAAAAATGTCAGCACAGAAAGTTAAAAAAATCATTTTTTTGCCAAAATTCATGTCTTTTTTGATGAATATAATAAAAAGTAAAAATCGCATCAGCAATCAAGTAGCATCAAAAGAAAGCTTTATTAGTGACAAGAAAAGGAGCCAAAATTCATTTTGGTGGTAGGTTGTATGAGCGAGCAATAAACCGTGAACGCTGCAGTGGTCTGAATGAAATAAAAAGTGGCCGGTCCTCAAAGGGAAGGTTCAGGGACGCTGTGAAAAAAACAAAAATCCAAATCCACTTACCTAGGGCTTCCTCCAGCCCGTGGCAGGCAGGAGGTGCCCTCATCGCGGCTCCGCAGGCTCCCGGTCTCCTCCGGTGGCACGCCCGACCTGGCCAGGCCGGCTGCCAGGTCGGGCTCTTCTGCACTCCAATGTGCGGCTCACTAGTGCGCGCTGACGTCATCGGACGTCCTCCGGGCTGTTCTGCGCAGGCTCAGTAGTTCTGAGCCTGTGCAGTACAGCCCGGAGGATGTCCGATGACGTCAGCGTGCACCAGTGAGCCGCACATTGGAGCGCAGAACAGCCCGACCTGGCAGCTGGCCTGGCCAGGTCAGGCGCGCCACCGGAGGAGACCGGGAGCCTGCGGAGCCACGACGAGGGCACCTCCTGCCTGCCACGGGCTGGAGGAAGCCCCAGGTAAGTGGATTTGGATTTTTATTTTTTTCACAGCATCCCTGAACCTTCCCTTTAAGGGGGGTAAAGCCCTAGGTCCTCAAGTGGTTAAGGATGGGACATCAATATACCTGCCTCCTCCCCAGGTGAAATAAGAATAGGGGTACTGACATACCCCTTAGCTATTTCCACAAAGATTGTAAATGAAAAAAAAAAAAAACATGCAACCACATAAAAAGTAATTTAACCTCCCTGATTGTACTCTGAGCTATGCTCAGTCTAGCTGCTGGGAGCTCTATGCAGAGTATAGAAAGCAGCGGGCATTTTAACGACGGTAACGTTCTCCTTCCTGTCCTCCGAGGCTGTGAATCAATCTGTTGAGATCACCATCATCGATCTCACCAGAGAGTTACAGCGCCACCTGGAGGATGGAGGTAACATTGCAGCACTGGAGCCCAGGGAGGTGAGTGAGTGAGAGCAGGGGCTCTGGTGGCATGATATTTTTCTGAATTTTAGGGTCTAAAAAGTTTTAAAAAGACTCTAAAATCTGGAAATATTCATACCGCCGGGGGTTTAATGTTCTTAATCAACCATAAAAACGTACCTTTGAATACTTCCATGACAGTATCCTCAGAAATGATCCAGTGCCATATCCTCACAATACCTGACAAATGATGGATAATGCCACACACGTCAATCCCTGCCTGAATGACCGACGTACTGCACCGCACAAGTCGTTCTCATGTGTAATTGTGTATTTGATATACTAAGTATAGCAAGCCCCAGAGCATTTGTCAGTAACTTACCTGCTGGATCCCACGTGGCAATTCTTTTCCGGGTCCCCAGACGCTTCGGGCAGTGAAATCACGCCCCTTGTCGGCGCAGATGCCTGTTGCTAAGCGACCGTTGTAGACTCTTGGATGCCGCATCAGGTGATAGCTGCAGTGGGGGGAGGCTCTCTCGCTATTGGCTGCTACTGGTATTTAATCCTCCCTCGTCTTTCACTCAGTGCATGCGTGTGGGAAATGTTTTAGGCAAAAATCTTACCTTGTTAAACACAAGAGATTTCACACCAGTGAGAAGCCTTATTTATGTGCTGAGTGTGGGAAATGTTTTGTAAGGAAATCTCAGCTTGTCAGACATTAGAGATCTCAGAGTGGTGAAAAGACATATTCATATAGACATATTCAAGAGTGGGAAAAGTTTTGCACATAAATCACATCTTGTCAGTCATGAGAGAATAATACACTGGTGAGATACCATATTCATGTGCTAAGTGTTGGAAATGTTTTGCAAGTAAGTCACATCTGGTCAGACATGAGAGATCTCACACTAGAAAAAACCTTATTCATGTGCTGAGTGTGGGAAATGTTTTGCACGTAAATCACATGTCGTCATACAGCCTATTACAACGGATTGCTCCTGTGTTCTGCAGGGGCACAGCCGTGTCACACAGCTGTTCCCAGTATAGAGCTGCCTTAGATCGCAGCGCTGTACAGTCTTATTAGAAGGCAATTTTGCCGTCTAACAGTCTCCAAGCAGCGATCGCCACTGGGAGACTGAAGACGGAGCTCCGTCATTCCAGTGGGGATGCGCGCACATCGCCGTTCACAATCCCCTGCTATCTCCACCCGTAGCCATTCACGCCAATCGGCGTGGAGTGGTCCTGGGGCTGCCACACTGCTCACATTAACCCCAGGAACTTCCTAACTTGCCTTCGGTAAATAAAGATCATAAGGTGTTAAAACAAGAAACTTTGCCATAAACTACAGAAAAGCTTTTTTTTTTTTTTTTACACAAGTCAAAAAGTGACCACTATTTTTCAGTACCAAAAACGCCACTCGGTGTGAAGCAGTCGGCAGGAGGTTAAAGAGCATATAACGTATCCATCTCCATCCAGTGGTATGATCACCATGACCATGGCGTCCTGCTATCAGCCATCTGACTCAAGACCTCCAAAGCTACCATATACTATACAGGACATTCTGCTCAGCTCCAACTCCCATACATAGGTGGATTACCATTATAAAAGTAGCAGTATTGTACAAATAAAGAAAACACAAATAATTTATCAAAAAAGTAATTTAAACAAACAAATTCACTGGTAAAGGATCTAGTTGAAAATAAGATTAACCACTTGATGACCCAGCCTTTACCCCCCCCTTAAGGACCAGTGCTGTTTTTAATGATCTGTGCTGGGTGGGCTCTGCAGCCCCCAGCACAGATCAGGGTGCTGGCAGAGCGACCAGATCGCCCCCCTTCCCCCCCCCCCCATGGGGATGATGTGCAGGGGGGGTCTGATCGCTCCTGCCTGCCTGAGGTTTGCGGGGAGGGGCACCTCAAAGCCCCCCTCCGCAGCAAAATTCCCCCCCTCCCTCTCCTACCTGCCCCCCCCCAGTGTTCCGGGCTGCACAGGACGCTATCCGTCCTGTGAAGCCAGTGACAGGACGTCCCCTGTCACATGGCGGCGATCCCCGGCCGCTGATTGGCCGGGATCACCGATCTGCCTTTTGGCGCTGCTGCGCAGCAGCGCCGTACAATGTAAACAAAGGAGACATATGTCTCCTACGTTTACATTCAGGCTGATTGCGGCTCGCAGGCTATTCACGGAGACCCGCTCCGTGTTCTAACAGGAAACGGCCGCTCGCGCGAGCGGCCTTTCCTGATTAATTAGGGAGGCACCTGGCGATGCAGATCTGCGTCGCTGGTCCTCCAGCACCCACTTTGCCGCCGCACGGTATGAGTGTGCGGTCGGCAAGTGGTTAAAGACAAATTCCCTATATCTGCATCAAAGCATGGAAAAACATAGTGTGTATTGCAAACCTGCATTTCATAAGTTTGGTTTAATTGCTGCCATAGAATTGTTGTTAATTTAAGAAAGTATTATCGGTGTACCATGTGCTCAGCTTTACCACCAGCTGTGCACATTTCTTGCTTTTCTTTATCTCTAATCAAGAAACCATTTGACCTGATAACATAACACATAGCAGTGTTCATATTCACAGTAACTATATTCTTCCTTAACATTCCCTCTCTTTCGTGTCTCAAAATGTTCAGCTTTATTCCCTAACCAATCCATTTTACATGCCACTGCTCTTGAAAACCCGGGGAAAAAGTGTTTGTTGAAATTTAGGGATCTATTCATAAAAGCTGTGTCACTCATGCCAAACCAGAAGCCTGAAGATTAAAATCATTATTCCAAGCTTTCAACCATTACTGGAGGTGATAAAATCTGGATGTCAACTCAAATATAGCACTTCATCAATCCTTTGTCAAATTATGACACTTTTTCTGTACTTTGTTTTGTGAAAAAATAATCTCTGTCTTTGACAGGGTTTAATAAAATATTAGATTTTTTCCTTCATGCATGCCTACAAAGTATTATCTACACAGGTTTTTGGATTTCAGATGCACCTGTAATTCAACAGGATTACTCACTAACCGGAAGAAATACTATGTGGATAAAAAGGGTCGATTAGTGATGATTGAACTAATCAAGGATTCAGCCCAGATCACACTTAATTTAGCAGGTGAGCACATGGCACATAATTTTAAACTACAAAAATAAAATCTGCTTTGTATGGAGACTGGCCACGGGGACATACATACTTTTTTTTTTTTTTTAAATAAAGCATAGTTAAGTGAAATAAGAAAACATATAAGTTAGAAGATAAATACAAGTTTAATTTACATAACCTATGTTTTGTACTGGCAATAGTCTTTTTTTTTTATGTATAAAGAAAAAAAAAAAAACGAAAGTGTTATTGACATTCCCCATCTTTAGTGCCTTTGATTGAATCCAATTGTGATGTCACTTTCTCCCTTACTCTTTTTTTTTCTCTTCTTCATCAATTTTTTTCTCTTCTTCATCAATCATTTGCATGCCCTCCATAGTTTATAGACACACTTACTAAAGCCCCATCTACACCACATCTACATTGTTCTTCAATGGCAAATTGAATTGAATCTAATCCCGATCGGACATGTTGAATTGAATAAAATCGAATCAATAAATCGATTCGGACAAAAAATTGTATGGCGTAGATAGCGCTTAAGAGATCTGCGCAGGCAGATTGTATATGAGAGAGAGAGACCTCCGAAAGGGATTTTGACTAGTGTTGGGCGAACACCTGGATGTTCGGGTTCGGGCCGAACAGGCCGAACATGGGCCAGATGTTCGGCATGTTCGGCCCGAACGCCGAACTCAATGGGAGTCAATGGGACCCCCGAACATGCCCATTTTGGGGGCCCTATGGGGTCGCAGGCATAAGGGGGGAGCATGCCCCGGTCGCGGGGGGGGTCGGAAATTCCCCCCACCCCCTCCGCTAGCGCTCCCCCCTCCGCCCGCTTCCCCATAAAAAAAGTTTAAAGCAAGTTCAATAGTACCTGGGCTGGTGGCACTGGCTGGCAGTGGAGTGAGGAGGAGGAGGAGTCCGAGTAGCAGAGTGACGTTGAGGCCGGGCAGCGGGCGGTTCAGCGCTAGTACCCTTGTGGTACTTCCGCCCTTTCTCTGACCTCACGTCCTCTGCGTGATGACGCATACGAGGACGTGAGGTCAGAGAAAGGGCGGAAGTACCACAAGGGTACTAGCGCTGAACCGCCCGCTGCCCGGCCTCAACGTCACTCTGCTACTCGGACTCCTCCTCCTCCTCACTCCACTGCCAGCCAGTGCCACCAGGTACTATTGAACTTGCTTTAAACTTTTTGTATGGGGAAGCGGGCAGAGGGGGGAGCGCTAGCGGAGGGGGTGGGGGGAATTTCCGACCCCCCCCGCGATCGGGGCATGCTCCCCCCTTATGCCTGCGACCCCATGGGGGGCAGTATTAGGCCGAACAGGGCCCTGTTCGGCCGAACAGGGGCCCTGTTCGGCCATGCATTCAGCAGTTCGGCGAACCCCGAACAGTTTGGCCGAACACCACCAGGTGTTCGGCCGAACTCGAACATCACCCGAACAGGGTGATGTTCTGCAGAACCCGAACAGTGGCGAACACTGTTCGCCCAACACTAATTTTGACCATTTAAAGAGACTTTTGGAAGCATTTTAAGCCATTTTCAGGTCACTTCCGGTTTTCTATCCCGATATCCGAATCCGGCCGGATATTGGGTTCAGATATCCGAGTTTACTCGGATACCAAAAAGTTTGGATTCGTATATCCGATTCAAATCCGGATATCTGGGTATCCGGATCCGAATCAAATCGGATTTTAAAAAGGGGTATCCGAGCACCCCTGCACAACATTATAAAGCAGCACAGTGTTGGAAACATACTTGCATATCATAAGGGGTTAATGGTTCAAGTACCTTTCCTTAGTTAGAAAAACAATGATAAACACCAGCACACTTTACAGGAGCTGCCTACAAACAAAAGCCTGGTGCACACCAAAAACCGCTAGCAGATCCACAAAATGCTAGCAGATTTTGAAACGCTTTTTCTTATTTTTATGTAGCGTTTCAGCTAGCGTTTTGCGGTTTTGTGTAGCGGTTTTGGTGTAGTAGATTTCATGTATTGTTACAGTAAAGCTGTTACTGAACAGCTACTGTAACAAAAAACGCCTGGCAAACCGCTCTGAAGTGCCGTTTTTCAGAGCGGTTTGCGTTTTTCCTATACTTAACATTGAGGCAGAAACGCATCCGCAATCCAAAATCTGCAGCAGCCCGGGAGTATGAGTTTCTGCAAATCGCCTACCGCTCTGGTGTGCACCAGCCCATTGAAATACATTACCCTAGCGGATCCGCACCCGCAAGCGGATCGCAAACCGCAGCAGAACCGCTCTGGTGTGCACTAGGCCAAACAGTTTCCAGCCTGAGTGCTCAGGGCTGTGTAAACAGCTCTGCTCGGTTCACATTAGCTTTTGTCATCGGAACCAGCCACACGGTTCCGTTGTCCATTCCGCTGAACTGACAGAAAAAAATGCAGCAGGACCCAATATTCCGGACTGTTTCGCTCAGCGGAACGGAAAAGGAAGGTTTTGCAGCTACATGGGAACAAATTAAAAAATGACAGTTTACAGCTCACTGGCTCTAAAACCTGACAGTTTTTACCTGATACTGATGGCGGATCCATACGGCCGGCTCCGCAAAAATACGCAGATGTGAACCGGGCCTTGACTTTATCAGTCTGGGCTTTTCACTGTACATTCAGATGCTGGCTAGTTAAATGCAGGGTGGGTGAAGTCAGCTCTAGTGGCTGTCAGTGAATTCCCCAGCGTGGATGCTCTCAGTCCCCGCTGATAGCCTCCATAAACAAATAATTTGAACACGCTGGCTTCAGTTCCCATCCAGCGTGTCCAGTTGCTTCTATCCCCTCCTCCACTTCCTCATACGTCACTATGCAGGGCAGTTAAACCTGTGTGTAGTCAAGGGAAGCTGGATGCACCAGGGACAGCCAGCGAGGACAGTGATCTGTGGCCAGGAGGATTTCCGAGCAGCCAGCAGGGGTTAGAGCAGTAAGGAGGCACCAGGTACAACAAGGGATTTTGAGCAGCATTGGTGTTTTGTGATAAGTTTTCACTTGCCTTATTATCATTAGCATACTGTTAGTGAATTGTGCTATGACTGATGCATTTCATACCTTAGCAGCAGCCTCTGGTATTATCAGCAAAACACCATCTTACCTACCCATACTCTGCATGGATTCTTGGACTGTAATCAGTAATCCCGCCTTCTGACAAGTAAGGACTAGGAGAGGCACCTTGAGACATTCCCCCCCACACACACATACACACACATACACACGTACACACCGCTCTCTCTGAATTATAGTATTATAGTAGTTTGCATAAAATTAACATTCATGTTTTCCCCAACTCATAATTATTAGCATCACACTGAACTGCATAGAGCAGAGTTCCTCAACCCTGTCCTCAAGGCCTACCAACAGTGCATGTTTTGCAGATTAACTACCTCTGTGGATTTCCACAAAACATGAACTGTTGGTGGGCCTTGAGGACAGGGTTGGGGAACACTACTCTAGAGATCAGTCCACACAAAAATATTAAGGCCAGACAACAAAAATCATGCCACAATCCCCTTCTCTGATTTCACATTTTTCCACAATGTGGTGTTTAACCATTTCAGCCATTTAAGCCTTCTGGACATGGAGGCTACGTCCAGAAGGCCATGTGCGCTCCCGCAGCCAATCGCACGCGTGTACGGACTGCGGATCGTTAGCCCAGGAATCAATGAGTCAGGACATGGTGCCCGATCACTGATTCCTTTCCCCGGCAGAAAAAGCAACCACTTCTCTCGGAAGCCTCGCTTTTTCTGCTTCTGCCTCCTACGTCCCCCTACATCCCTCTAAGTGTACATGTTACGCTTAGAGTGACGTCATGTAAACAAACTAATCTTGTGGCCAAAAAGTAAAACTACATCTAAATGTAAAAATAAATAAATAAATAAACACATATTTACATGGATGAATAGAAAGGTTAAAGATAAAATGAAGAGGAAAAAGAATGCCTATAAGGTCTTAAAACAGGAGGGAACCGAGGCTGCACTAAGCAATTATAAGTAGTGCAATAAAAATTGTAAAGAAGAAATTAGGCAGGCAAAGATTGAAGCTGAAAAACAAATCGCTAAGGATATCAAATCTAACCCAAAAAAGTTTTACAAGTACATTAACTCTAAAAAAAGAAAGGTTGACTGTATAAGACTCCTAAAGGATGAGGGTGGGAACTCAATGGTGGATGACCAAGGTAAGGCAGAGTTATTAAATGCTTTCTTTGCTTCTGTCTTCACAAAAGAAACAACACTGTTGCAAACTACAGAGGCGGAAGAGTCTCAATCTTCTAACTGTAATATTAAATACTTAACGCAGGAAGAAGTGAAGGCAAGACTAAATAAATTAAAAATAGACAAGGCACCTGGCCCGGATGGCATGCATCCTCGGGTCCTAAGGGAATTAAGTTCAGTTATAGATAAACCCCTTTATCTTATCTTTTGTGACTCTCTTGCAACTGGCAGAGTCCCAGTCGATTGGCGTACAGCCCACGTTTTCCCATTATTTAAGAAGGGCAAAAAATCAGATCCAGGAAATTATAGACCTGTAAGCTTAACATCAGTTGTATGCAAACTATTTGAGGGGTTACTAAGAGATACTATACATGACTTCATAGTAGAAAATTATCTTATTTCTCAGCATCAACATGGGTTTACTAAAGACAGGTCCTGTTTGACTAACATGCTCAGCTTTTATGAGGTAGTAAATGCTAATATGGATATTGGGAATGCTGTAGATGTGATATACTTGGACTTTGCAAAGGCCTTCGACACTGTTCCCCACAAAAGTCTGGTGCAAAAGTTGAGGATGCAAGGACTGGGAAAGAGTCTGTGTTCATGGATAGGGAACTGGCTAATGGACAGAAAACAAAGAGTTGTGGTCAATGGATCGTACTCAAAATGGGAGACTGTTAGCAGTGGGGTCCCACAGGGGTCTGTTCTGGGTCCAGTGCTCTTCAATTTATTTATTAATGACCTAGTAGATGCAGTAGTGAGCAATGTTGCTATTTTTGCAGATGATACAAAATTGTGCAGAATCATCAACTCTCAGGAAGATAGTGTCATATTGCAACAGGATCTGGATAGGATGGCTATATGGGCACATACATGGCAGATGAAATTCAATGTTGACAAATGTAAAGTTATGCATTTTGGACGTACTAATGGTCTAGCACCATACAAAATAAATGGGATACAGTTGGGAACATCAAACTTGGAGAAGGACTTAGGAGTACTTATTGACAACAAGTTAAATAATCGTACTCAATGCCAAGCAGCTGCAGCTAAAGCTAACAAAATTTTGGGATGCATTAAAAGGGAAATAAAAACTCGAGATGCTAGCATAATATTGCCCCTTTTTAACTCTCTAGTAAGGCCACATCTGGAATATGGAATTCAGTTCTGGGCACCACATTACAAAAAAGATATTGCAGTTTTAGAGCAGGTGCAGAGACGAGCAACAAAATTGATACGTGGGATGGAAGGTCTCACTTACCAAGAAAGGTTAGATAATAAACTGGGTTTATTTAGTCTAGAGAAAAGACGCCTTAGAGGGGATCTAATTAACATGTATAAATACATCAGAGGGCAATAGAATAGCTTGGCGGATGAGCTTTTTGTCCCTAGGCCTTCTCAAAGGACTAGAGGACATGATCTGCGCATGGAGGAAAAATGTTTTAGCCATTTATTTAGGAAAGGGTTCTTTACAGTTAGAGTGATTAAGATGTGGAATGCATTGCCACAGGAAGTCGTTATGGCAAACTCTATACCTGCATTTAAAGGGGGCTTAGATGCTTTCATTGCATTGAAAGACATCCATGGCTACAATTACTAGGTAATGCCTAATGATGTTGATCCAGGGATTTTATCTGATTGCCATCTGGAGTCGGGAAGGAATTTTTCCCTTTAGGGGCTAATTGGACCATGCCTTGTAAGGGTTTTTTCGCCTTCCTCTGGATCAACAGGGATATGTGAGGGAGCAGGCTGGTGTTGTACTTTATACTGGTTGAACTCGATGGACGTATGTCTTTTTTCAACCAAAATAACTATGTAACAATGTAACATAAAAAAATTACTATTTACATTCAATTCTCCCAGAAATACTCAAATAAAATGTTTAATAATAAAAAAAAAAAATTACAATAAAAAAAACACGTAAATATTTATCTAAGGGTCTAAACTTTTTAAATATCCATGTAAAGATGAAATATTTCTATTTTTTTTATTATAAGCTTGTAAATAGTGATGGATGCAAAATGGAAAAAATGTACTTTTATTTCCAAATAAAATATTGTCGCCATACATTGTGATAGGGACATACTTTAAACGGTGTAATACCTGGGACTATTAGGCAAATACAATACGTGGGTTTTAATTATGGAGGCATGTATTATTTTAAAACTATAAAGATTGAAAACTGAGAAATAATGAATTGTTTCCATTGTTTTCTTATTCTTCCTGTTAAAATGCATTACAGTAAAGTAGCTCTTAGCAAAATGTAGCACCCAAAGAAAGCCTAATTGGTGGCGGAAAAAACAAGATATAGATCAGTTCATTGTGATAAGTAGTGATAAAGTTATAGGCTAATGAATGGGAGGTGAACATTGCTCGGATGCATAAAGTAAAAATGACTGAAGGCTGAAGTGGTTAAAGGACACCCTTTTTATTTTTTTAGTTTAAATCTACTTTTTAAGTTTTAACTGTTTTATTGTTTTGCTTAATTACACATTCATTGAAGTATGCCAGAGCTAAAAATCTATGAATTATTGACCCTTTTTATCTCTTTCCTGCTCTCAGAAGCCATTTTCTGCTAAGAAAGTGTTTTATAGTTGGAATTTCTTATCAGTGAGAGTCACGCTGTAGTCACTTCCTGTCTGAGTCAGGACTGAGTCAGCCACTTACATACCTGATATTTAACTATTTCAGGCAATGAAAGAAAAAAGGAACATAGCATAGTTATTTGTGTGCTAGGCACTGTACATACACATGTCTATCTCATCATGTCACATGTCACCTCGGGTATCCTTTAATGTGAACACAGAGTGAAGTGCCTCATCTGTATTTACATAATGTTACATAATGGTATGCACGGCACTGCTGCCACATTATTGGATGGCTTAATAATTGCATGAATAAGTAGATGTACAGGTGCTTCTAATATAGTGCTCGGTTGGTGTATATATTCTATTATACTTGAAATTATACAAACCGGCATAAAAGTGAAAGCGTGTGCATAATAAACCCTTGTTTATCTAAACTTATCTGTAAAATTGGAAGAAAGGTTACCTATTAGTAAACTTTAATGTATAAAATGACCATTAATTATTATTTCATATCAATGTACGTCACTTTAAATATGTAATGTCCATTTTCATGTTTCCAGCACAACACATAAACCAGAATCCTATGCAAATAACAATCATTAATTCTAGATCAATGCAGTTAATGGATAACTTCTAACATGAAAAAAACATTCGGCATGCAAATTCTGTTTGAATTACCATAATGAATTTTCCACATTAAATTAGCTTAAATGAAATTTGGGCTGAGTGCACAGGTGCATTTTATGTACTATGGTTTCAATCATAACTATTTTTTTCAGAAATATCATTTACATTTTAAATAAGCTTTCATTTACAAAAACGCCATAATTCATGTATAAATACAAACTAGGGGGAAAAAAGTTTTCTACATAGCCATGTATTAAGAATTAACAGTAAATCATTAGGTGTTTACACACATATTTAAGCCCAAGCTTTCACTTTTTCTCTTTTTACACTTAACCTCCTGGGCGTTACGCACGCCGGAGGGTTTGCAGCCAGGAGCCCCCTATTAAAATTTTGAGCGATCGAATAGTTCTAATATCTTCAGCAAGCACTAGACTAGCTAGCAGTGGTGGTCGCATCCTTAGATTACGTCTGATCCCCCCCTGATCGCCACTAAATACATTACCCGCCTGGATCCAGCGATCGCTGCAGCCTCTCCGGACAGCTTCGCTCTTCTCTATGGGGAGGATCGAACATGACGTCGCCGAAGTCATAACGTCATGCGCAGACCCGATCCTCCCCATAGAGAGGACCGGAGATGTGCCGGGAGGCTGTGCGATCGCTGGATCCAGGGGGGGTTTAATGTATTTAGCAGCGATCAGGGGGGGGGGGGGATCAGACGTAATCTAAGGATTAGAGATGGGCCGAACGGTTCGCCTGCGAACGGTTCCAGGTGAACTTTGGGGGTTCGCGTTCGCCTGCATCAGGCGAACTTTTGCGGAAGTTCGATTCGCCCCATAATGCTGTATTGAGCAAAATTTTTACCCTCCATTTCACTGTCAGCAGACATGTTATTGTCAAACACACTGCTTTCAGTGCTAGAGAACACACCCACCCTCCCTTCAAGCTAGGTCCTTTATACCATTTGACTCAGTTGTCTGCCTACACTAATTAGTTATGGGACAGCTGCTACACACTCTGCTAGGGAGATTTTAATTGGCCTCCTCCCTCCTTCCAGAGGGAGGAGGGTCTCTTCTGCCAGGGAATTATACTATTTTAAAAACCAGTATGCATCATACCATAGCTGGTACATCATACCATAGCTGGGAATACATACATGAGTATACATCATACCATAGCTGGGGATACATACATGAGTATACATCATACCATAGCTGGGAATCGAACCCAGATCTCACTGTGTGGTGGGCACGTCACCCTAAGCACTGTACCACTACAGAAGTAAGTGAAGCTAGCCTAAAATTTAACATTTATGCTCAATGCAATAGAACCATTAGGTTGCTTAAAGGAGAACTGTAGTGAGAGGTATATGGAGGCTGCCATATTGATTTCCTTTTAAGCTATACCAGTTGCCTGGCAGCCCTGCTGATCTATTTGGCTGCAGTAATAATAATAATCCAAACATTTGTATAGTGCTTTTCTCCTGTCGGACTCAAAGCGCTCAAGAGCTGCAAGCCACAGGGACGCACTCAAGAGGCCACCCTGCAGTGTTAGGGAGTCTTGCCTTGAACTCCTTACTGAATAGGTACTTGACCTAGCCAGGATTAAAACCCTGGTCTCCCATGTCAAAGGCAGAGCCCTTAACCAGTACACTACCGAGCCACTGTAGTGTGAATCACACCAGAAACAAGCATGCAGCTAATCTTGTCAGATCTTACAAAAATGTCAAACACCAGATCTGCTGCATGCTTGTTCAGGGTCTAGGGCTAAAAGTATTGGAGGCAGAGGATCTGCAGGATAGCCAGGTAACTGGTATTGCTTAAAAGGAAATCAATATGGTAGCCTCCATATACCTTTCACTACAGTTCTCCTTTAAAGGGAACCTTAACTGAGAATGATATTGATGTTTCCTGTAAACAATACCAGTTGCCTGGCAGTCCAGCTGATCTTTGTGACTGCAATAGTGGCTGAATCACACCCTGAAACAAGCATGCAGCTAATCCAGTCTGACTTCAGTCAGAGCACCTGATCTGCATGCTTGTTCAGGGGCTGTGGCTAAAAGTATTAGAGACACAGGATCAGCAGGCGATTCAGGCAACTGGTATTATTTTAAAAGGAAAAATCCATATCCTTCTCCGTTTAGGTTCCCTTTAAGGATTTGTAGCATAAAAGCCAACTCACATTGGCTGGGATTTGAACCTGGGTCTCACTGTATGGTGGACAAGCACACTAACCACTATACCAACTGAAGCTGGCCTGAAATTGCTGGCCTAAAATTTACTATTTATGCTCAATACAAGAGAAAATGTAGACAAGACAAATAACATTTATATCACACTTTTCTCCTGGCGGACTCAAAGGACCAGAGCTGCAGCCACTAGGGCATGCTCTATAGGCAGTAGCAGTGTTAGGAAGAATTGCCTAAGGTCTCCTACTGAATAGGTGCTGGCTTACTGAACAGACAGAGCTGAGATTTGAACTCTGGTCTCCTTTGTCAGAGGCAGCGCCCTTATCCATTACACCATGTAGCCACTGCTTACAGATATTTAGCCAGACATGGCCTTCTCTTTTGTGTTATTTGTCTTGTCTACTTTTTCTATTGTATTGAGCATAAATAGTAAATTTTAGGCCAGCAATTTCAGGCCAGCTTCAGTTGGTATAGTGGTTAGTGTGCTTGTCCACCATACAGTGAGACCCAGGTTCAAATCCCAGCCAATGTGAGTTGGCTTTTATGCTACAAATCGTTAAAGGGAACCTAAACGGAGAAGGATATGAATTTTTCCTTTTAAAATAATACCAGTTGCCTGAATCGCTTGCTGATCCTGTGTCTCTAATACTTTTAGCCACAGCCCCTGAACAAGCATGCAGATCAGGTGCTCTGACTGAAGTCAGACTGGATTAGCTGCATGCTTGTTTCAGGGTGTGATTCAGCCACTATTGCAGTCACAAAGATCAGCTGGACTGCCAGGCAACTGGTATTGTTCACAGGAAACATCCATATCATTCTCAGTTAAGGTTCCCTTTAAAGGAGAACTGTAGTGAAAGGTATATGGAGGCTACCAAATTGATTTCCTTTTAAGCAATACCAGTTACCTGGCTATCCTGCAGATCCTCTGCCTCCAATACTTTTAGCCCTAGACCCTGAACAAGCATGCAGCAGATCTGGTGTTTGACATTTTTGTAAGATCTGACAAGATTAGCTGCATGCTTGTTTCTGGTGTGATTCACACTACAGTGGCTAGATAGTGCACTGGTTAAGGGCTCTGCCTTTGACATGGGAGACCAGGGTTTTAATCCTGGCTAGGTCAAGTACCTATTCAGTAAGGAGTTCAAGGCAAGACTCCCTAACACTGCAGGGTGGCCTCTTGAGCGCGTCCCTGTGGCTTGCAGCTCTTGAGCGCTTTGAGTCTGACAGGAGAAAAGCACTATACAAATGTTTGGATTATTATTATTACTGCAGCCAAATAGATCAGCAGGGCTGCCAGGCAACTGGTATAGCTTAACCCTCCTGGCGGTTTGCTAAAAAAATCGCCAGGGGGCAGCAAATCTTTTTTTTTTAATTTTTTTTTTTCATGTATCGAGACAAAGTCTCGCTACATGATAGCCGCTGCTCAGCGGCATCCCCCCAGCCCCTACGATCGCCGCCGGCGATCGGCGATCAGGAGATCCCGTTCAAAGAACGGGATCTCCTGGAGGGCTTCCCCCGTCGCCATGGCGACGGGGCGGGATGACGTCACCGACGTCATCGACGTCGTGACGTCAAAGGGGATTCCTATCCACCCCATAGAGCTGCCTGGCACTGATTGGCCAGGCAGCACACGGGGTCTGGGGGGGGGGGGGCGGCTGCGGCGCGACGGATAGCAGCGGATCGGCGGGTAGCGGCGGCGATCGGGCACTGCACGCAGCTAGCAAAGTGCTAGCTGCATGCAGCAAAAAAAAATTATGCAAATCGGCCCAGCGGGGCCTGAGCGGTGCCTTCCGGCGGCATAGCCCGAGCTCAGCTCGGGCTTACCGCCAGGAAGGTTAAAAGGAAATCAATATGGCAGCCTCCATATACCTCTCACTACAGTTCTCCTTTAAGCAACCTAATGGTTCTATTGCATTGAGCATAAATGTTAAATTTTAGGCTAGCTTCACTTACTTCTGTAGTGGTACAGTGCTTAGGGTGACGTGCCCACCACACAGTGAGATCTGGGTTCAATTCCCAGCTATGGTATGATGTATACTCATGTATGTATCCCCAGCTATGGTATGATGTATACTCATGTATGTATTCCCAGCTATGGTATGATGTACCAGCTATGGTATGATGTATACTGTTTTTTAAAATAGTATAATTCCCTGGCAGAAGAGACTCTCCTCCCTCCGGTAGGAGGTAGAAGGGTGGAGAGGGAGGAGGGTGGAGGCCAATTAAAATTTCCCTAGCAGAGTGTGTAGCAGCTGTCCCATAACTAATTAGTGTAGGTAGGCAAATGGTATAAAGGACCTTGCTTGGAGGAGGGAGGATGGGCAGGTCCTCCAGCAGTGATGTGTATTTTACTCAATTAGGTGGGGCTCCAGGTATTAGAGCTTTTGAAACCTGTTTTCTATCATTTTTCCAGTTGATAGAATTTTTTAAAACTTTGAAAGTTCGCCTCCCCATTGAAGTCTATTGCGGTTCGCGAACTTTTTCGCGAACCGAACCTTTCGCGGAAGTTCGCGAACAGGGTTCGCGAACCTAAAATCGGAGGTTCGGCCCATCTCTACTAAGGATGCGACCACCACAGCTAGCTAGCCTAGTGCTAGCTGAAGATATTAGAACTATCCGATCGCTCAAAATATTAATGGGGGACTCCTGGGGACAACCGGCGGTATGCCTGACATAGTGTCGGGCATACCACAAAGGAGGTTAAAGGTAGCCACATTACAAGGTTTTAGTTGAAATGGGCAACAGAGCCATCTGTGTGTCAAAAGGGCACTGCCAAAGGGCTCGATTCACAAAGCGGTGCTAACCCAGTTAGCACGCCTAAAAGACTTTAGGCATGATAACCATTGCACCACGCTGGTGAAAAGCCAGTTTAGGCGTGATAAGTTCAGGTGTGATAGGTTTAGGCATGATAAGTTTAGATAAGTTTAGATCATGCACAAAGTCCCGCACGCAAAGCAGCACCATTAATCTTTATGCGAAGTGCACCAGACCTTGCTAGCGCAAATCTTTTGATTGGCTGTGCACTGCAGTGCTAACCCAGTTGGTGTGATAGTTATCACGCCTAAACTTATCACGCCTAAGCTTATCACACCTAAACTTATCACGCTTAAACTTATCACACCTAAACTTATCACGCCTAAACTGAGTTTAGCCGTGATAAAGGGCTTTTCACCAGCGTGCTAACTGTTAGCACCACTTTGTGAATCAAGCCCATAGGCTTTAATGATATTTTCCACAATTTGTGGCTATAAGTAGAGATGGCCCGATCCTCCGATTTCGGAGTTTCGCGAACCGCAATAGACTTCAATGGGGAGGCAAACTTTGAAAACTAGAAACACTTATGCTGGCCACAAAAGTGATGGAAAAGATGTTTCAAGGGGTCTAACATCTGAGTTTTTGCATGGATGAGTGGGATAGACGCCAAAAGTCCCAGGGAAAAATCTGGATTTGATGCAAAGCAGCGTTTTAAGGGCAGAAATCACATTGAATGCTAAATTGCAGGCCTAAAGTGTTTTAAAACATCTTGCTTGTGTATACATCAATTAGGGAGTGTAATTATTAGAGTACTGCTTCACACTGACACACCAAACTCACTGTGTAATGCACCGCAAACAGCTGTTTGTGTTGTGACAGCCATGCTGGACTGGTGCGCACCATGGCGAGAGTGCAGGCCGTGGCGGTTTTCAAGCTCATATGTGCCCATAATAGCTGTGGTAGCTCAATGATAGGACAACAGTGACTGTCAAGCTGATCAAATTTGGTCTGTCCACAATGAAGCAACAACCTTATTATCTTGGGTGTGCCCCCTCCCCCGAGACACTCCTATCGCCGTCGGTCATTGCTTCATTGTGATACGCAAGCCCCTTCACTGCGGCAAGGTAATGATCACAAAGGGGAATTGGCACATGTACATGCCTTTTGTTTTGTTGTTGTAGCTGCAGTGCAGCCAGAAAAATTAGGCAGGTGTGTACATGCACCAGAACAAGTAGTATAGCGACATCACCCTTAAATGCATTGTAAAGCATAGTTGCCAGCTTGTTCTGCAAGTGCTGCATCCTTTCTGTGTTCTGGTGATTTGGAAACATGTCCGCCACTTTGTGCCTATACCGTGGGTCTAGTAGCGTGGCCACCCAGTACAGCTCATTCCCCTTGAGTTTTTTATATGGGGGTCCCTCAACAGGCTGGACAGCATGAAAAATGCCATCTTCACAAAGTTGGATGCAGACGTACTATCCATCTCCTCTTGCTCTTCCTCAGTGACATCAGGTAAGTCCTCCTCCTCCCCCCCCCAGCCACGAACAACACCACTGTAATGTTGGGGAACACAAGCCCCCTGCGACTCCTGCTGTGGTTGTTCTTCTGCCGCCGCCTCCTCCTCCAAAGAAACACCTTCCTCTTCTTCAAAGTCTGACTCCTCTTCCCCACACGACTCTTCCTCTTCCTCCTCCTCCCCCTTCTGTGCTGCTGCAGGTGTTGAGGAAACATCTGGTTCTGCTGAAAATTTCTCCCACGACTCTTCCTGACGTAACTGTTCCTCTTCATGCTCCTCCACAGCTTCATCCACCACTCTATGTACGGCACGCTCCAGGAAGTAAACGTACGGGATCAAGTCGCTGATGGTGCCTTCATTGCGACTCACCAGGTTGGTCACCTACTCAAACAGCCGCATGAGCCTGCATGCATTTTGCATGAGTGTCCAGTTGTTGGGCCAGAACATCCCTATCTCCCCAGAGTGTGTCCCTCTACTGTAGTTGTAGAGGTACTGGGTGACGGCTTTCTCCTGTTCTAGCTGGCGGCAGAACATAAGGAGGGTCAAATTCCAGCGAGTCGGGGATATCGCAAATCAGGCGTCTCACCGGCAACTTGTTTTTCCACTGAATATCAGCAAAGCGTGCCATGGCCGTGTAAGACCGCCTGAAATGCCCACACAACTTCCTGGCCTGCTTCAGGACGTCCTCTAAGGCTAGGTCCACACTAGACCCGGTTGCAGGACGGACACTGCAGTCCGGATCAGGGGAAGTACCCACCGTACTGCAAACTGATGAAAGTGCATCAGTTTTGCATCAGTTTCCGTTCAGGTTTTTCCCTGACAGAAAACGTCTCCATCATTAGGAAGGAGTGGGAGGATTTTTTTGGGCCAATCATAAAGCTCAGGCTATCCGTTTTAACATCCGTTTTTTGCCTGTGGAGCTGGAGATGTGTTTTCTCATTACTTTCACTACCCCTGCGTGTATCCGTGGTCCTGATCCGTTGCGTGAAAATGCAGCAGATCCGGACCTTCCGTTCAGGTTTTGAAAACGGATCCCCGCAAACGCAGACGGATCCGTTTTTTACTTGGGTGAGGCTGGCTGCTATTTTCAACATTAGTATCCGGGACTCCGTTTTTCATCCGGTTTGAAAAACGCAGCCACGGATAAGTTTCCGGACCTAGTGTGGACTAGGCCTAAGCCTGGGTACTTTGACACAAATCTTTGAATGACTATATTCAGCACATGTGCCATGCAGGGTACATGTGTCAGCTTTCCCAAATTCAAAGCGGAAATGAGATTGTTGCTGCTGTCACACACCACGTTGCCGATCTCCAGCTAGTGTGGGGTCAACCACTGATCCACCTGTTTGTTAAGAGCAGCCAGGAGAGCTGCTCCAGTGTGACTCTTTGCTTTAAAGCAAGACATGTCTAAGATGGCGTGGCACCATCGTACCTGGCATGCAGCATAGGCCCTGGGGAGCTAGGGCTGTGTAGCTGGAGAGGAGATCGCAGCACCAGTAGAGTTGAACTGCCACTCAGCCAAGGAGGAGGAGGATGATGACAGTGAAGAGGATGTAGCGGGAGGAGAGAAGGTGGCATGAGGCCTGCCTGCAAGCCGTGGAGGTGTCACAAGTTGGTCTGCTGCACAGCCATGTACTCCCTGCTTGTCAGTGGTCACCAGGTTGACCCAATGGGCTGTGTAAGTAATGTACCTGCCCTGACCATGCTTGGCAGACCAGGCATCCGTGGTCAGGTGGTCCCTTGACCCAACGCTGTGTGCCAGAGATGACACCACTTGCCTCTCAACTTCATGGTACAGTTTGGGTATTGCCTTTTTAGAGAAATAGTTGCGGCCTGGTATCTTCCACTGCCATGTCCCAATGGCCACAAATTTACAGAAGGCCTCAGAGTCCACCAGCTTGTATGGTAAAAGCTGGCGCGCTAACAGTTCCGCCAAGCCAGCTGTCAGACGCCAGGCAAGGGGGTGACGGGCAGAAATTGGCTTCTTCTGATCAAAGATTTCCTTCACAGACACCTGGCTGCTGTGGCAGAGGAGCAGCGACCGCTCAAGGTCAGAGGCGGAGTGGAGGAGGGTGGCTGTGAAGGTGCAAGGGAGAAATCAGCTGAAGATGCTGTGCCTGAAAGAGGAACAGGAGAAGGAGGGTGGCTTTTCTTTTGTGTGCTGCTTTTGCTCAGGTGCTCTTCCCATTGCAGTTTGTGCCTTTTCTGCATGTGCTTTCATAAGGCAGTTGTCCCTACATGGGTGTTGGCCTTTCCACGGCTCAATTTTTGGAGGCAGAGAGAACAGATGGCATTGCTCTGATCTGAGGCAGACACATAAAAAAATATCCAAACCGCTGAGACCCCCTGGGGTGATGGCACTATGGTGGCATCAGCAGCTGACGTTGAAGGGCATGTTGGCTGGCTGTCCATGGTGGTGATGCATGGCGCTGGACACTGCCACCAGCTGTTTCTGATGACAAGCTCCCCCTGCTTCTTTCAGCAACTCGTCTCCTCCTACTCCTTTCTTACTCCCCCTCTGAACTTCCTCTTTGTCATCTTAGGCTTGATTCACAAAAGAGTGCTAACTGTTAGCACAGGCGTTTTCGCGTGAAATTTCTCATTGCGCGCGATCGCTAATTTTCGCTGAAACGATAAAATTTTCGCACGCAAACTCAATTTTTTGTGAGAAATTGATATCGTTTTCGCGCAAAAATTCACATTTGCGCGCGAAAACTATCGTTTCACGCGAAAATTCGCGAACGCACGCAATGCAAAAAATTCACGTGAAAACGGCCGTGCTAACAGTTAGCACTCTTTTGTGAATCAAGCCCCTTGTCTCTTAGCATCCCACGTGGCATCCGTATCATCGTCACCATCATACTCATCCTGCCCAGCTTCGCTTGCCTCAGACACCTCCAAAACTGCACCAACAGCAGGTACTTCATCATCTTCCTCCTCACATGTTACGTTCATAGTGTCGCCTAACTCAGACATATGAGGTGGTGTAACTTGCTTAGCGCCGTCATCTTGTTGTAACAATAATGGCTGTGCATCAGTGATTTCCCCACCAAATAACTCCTGCAAAGTGTCAAATGCAGCGGATGTGGTGCTTGTAGTAGCGCTGGTGGCTGCGGAAGATGAGATGTTCTGTGTTAAATAGTCAACCACGTCCTGTCAATCTTGGGAGTTGATGGGACGTGCCTTCTTCTGAGCACTGTACTTTGGTCCAGGGCCACACAAAATCACATCAGCACGACCTCGCAGAGACCTGCTGGGTGGCCTTCCTCTGGGTCTGCCTCTACCTCTGCCTCTACCAGTTTTGTCAATTTTTTTCCATATTGGGGGGATGAAGTGAAAGGTATGCACTGACTTGACTAACACAATGTGCAGTTACACAGGTGCAGTTAACCGGTATGCATGGAGTGGTATATCACACTGTGTGCACTCACGTAAGTAGGTGGGTGCACTGAACTCAACAGGTAGGTATATGCAGTGATAAGTATTACAAATGTGCACCTGTCACACACACGTACCGTGAACAGGTACAGTGACTGGTGGAATTAAATATCACACCATGTGCACTCACGTAGGTAGGTGGGTGCACTGAACAACAGGTAGGTATATGCAGTGATGGGTATTAAATGTGCAGCTGTCACACACACACACACACACACACACACACACACACACACACGTACCGTGAACAGGTACAGTGACTGGTGGTATTACATATCACACTGTGTGCGCTCACGTAGGTAGGTGGGTGCACTGAACAACACGTAAGGTATATGCAGTGATGGGTATTACAATGTGCAGGTACCTGTGCACAGACAGGTACCAGACAGGCACAGTGACACTGCGTGCGCTCACGTAGATAGGTGGGTGCACTGTGAACAACAGGTAGGTATACAGGGAGTGCAGAATTATTAGCACGTTGTATTTTTGAGGAATAATTTTATTATTGAACAACAACCATGTTCTCAATGAACCCAAAAAAACTCATTAATATCAAAGCTGAATATTTTTGAAAGTAGTTTGTTTTTAGTTTTAGCTATTTTAGAGGGATATCTATGTGTGCAGGTGACTATTACTGTGCATAATTATTAGGCAACTTTACAAATAACAAATATATACCCATTTCAATTATTTATTTTTACCAGTGAAACTAATATAACATCTCAACATTCACAAATATACATTTCTGACATTCAAAAACAAAACAAAAACAAATCAGTGACCAATATAGCCACCTTTCTTTGCAAGGACACTCAAAAGCCTGCCATCCATGGATTCTGTCAGTGTTTTGATCTGTTCACCATCAACACTGCGTGCAGTAGCAACTACAGCCTCCCAGACACTGTTCAGAGAGGTGTACTGTTTTCCCTCCTTGTAAATCTTACATTTTATGATGGACCATAGGTTCTCAATGGGATTCAGATCAGGTGAACAAGGAGGCCATGTCATTCATTTTTCTTCTTTTATACCCTTTCTTGCCAGCCACGCTGTGGAGTACTTGGACGCTTGTGATGGAGCATTGTCCTGCATGAAAATCATGTTTTTCTTGAAGGATGCAGACTTCTTCCTGTATCACTGCTTGAAGAAGGTGTCTTCCAGAAACTGGCAGTAGGACTGGGAGTTGAGCTTGACTCCATCCTCAACCCGAAAAGGCCCCACAAGCTCATCTTTGATACCAGCCCAAACCAGTACTCCACCTCCACCTTGCTGGCGTCTGAGTCGAACTGGAGCTCTCTGCCCTTTACGAATCCAGCCACGGGTCTATCCATCTGGCCCATCAAGACTCACTCTCATTTCGTCAGTTCATAAAACCTTAGAAAATATTGAGAGATATTTCCTGGCCCAGTCTTGACGTTTCAGCTTGTGTGTCTTGTTCAGTGGTGGTCGTCTTTCAGCCTTTCTTACCTTGGCCATGTCTCTGAGTATTGCACACCTTGTGCTTTTGGGCACTCCAGTGATGTTGCAGCTCTGAAATATGGCCAAACTAGTGGCAAGTGGCATCTTGGCAGCTGCACGCTTGACTTTTCTCAGTACATGGGCAGTTATTTTGCGCCTTGGTTTTTCCACACGCTTCTTGCGACCCTGTTGACTATTTTGAATGAAACGCTTGATTGTTCGATGATCACGCTTCAGAAGCTTTGCAATTTTAAGAGTGCTGCATCCCTCTGCAAGATATCTCCCTATTTTTGACTTTTCTGAGCCTGTCAAGTCCTTCTTTTGACCCATTTTGCCAAAGGAAAGGAAGTTGCCTAACAATTATGCACACCTGATATAGGGTGTTGATGTCATTAGACCACACCCCTTTCATTACAGAGATGCACATCACCTAATATGCTTAATTGGTAGTAGGCTTTCGAGCCTATACAGCTTGGAGTAAGACAACATGCATAAAGAGTATGATGTGGTCAAAATACTAATTTGCCTAATAATTATGCACTCCCTGTATGCAGTGATGGGCATTATAATGTGCACCTGTCACACACAGACAGGTACCGGACAGGCACAGTGACACTGCGTGTGCTCACGTAGGTAGGTGGGTGTACTGAAGTGAACAACAGGTAGGTATATGCAGTTATGGGTATAATAATGTGCACCTGTCACACACCCACACAGGTACCGGACAGGCACAGTGACACTGTGTGCGCTCACGTAGGTGGGTGAGTGCACTGAAGTGAACACCAGGTAGGTATATGCAGTGATGGGTAGTACAATGTGCACCTGTCACACACAGACAGGAAATGGACAGGCACAGTGACACTGCGTGCGCTCATGTAGGTAGGTGGGTGCACTGTGAACAACACATAGGTATATGCAGTGATGGGTATTACAATGTGCACCTGTCACACATACAGGTAGTCACTGAATGTGCTGGGTCTGGCAGTGGCACACACAGTAAGAATTAACAAGGCTGTCTAAGCAACACAAGTGTGTGTGTGGGACTGGACACACACAAAAAAAATGTGTCTAAAAAAACCCTCTCTTATTACTACAGGCACACGAGTGAGTGAAAAGCCAAACGCTGCCTGCCTTTTATAAGGGGGGTGGGGCTCCAGGAGGGAGTGTAGCCTTATTGGCCGTCAATGTGCCTGCTGACTGTGATGTAGAGGGTCAAAGTTGACCCTAACGATGCACTATGGGGGCGAATCGAACTTCCGGAAAAGTTTTCGGTTCTCCACATGAAATGTGGCTATAAAGAGTGCATCTAAAAATCAGTTATATAAGCATGTGCATCATTTGGTTATATAAGTTCAAAATAACATATGTTTGACATGAAATGCAGGTAAGATTGGACACCACTAGTGATGGGCGAACACCTGGATGTTCGGGTTCGGGAAAGTTCGCCGAACATGGCCGAAATGTTCGGCATGTTCGGGCCGAACCCCGAACTTTCCGAACATCCAGCTTTTGGGGGCCATATGGGGTCGCAGGCATAAGAAGGGAGCATGCCCCGATCGCGGGGGGGGTCGGAAATTCCCCCCACCCCCTCCGCTAGCGCTCCCCCCTCTGCCCGCTTCCCCATACAAAAGTTTAAGCAAAGTACCTGTAGTGGATGGCCTGGCAGTGGGCGGCACTGTGGAGTGAGGAGGAGGAGTCCGGAGAGTGACGAGTTGAGGGAGGCCGGGCAGCGGGCGGTTCAGCGGAAGTACCCTTGTGGTACTTCCGCCCTTTCTCTGACCTCACGCCCGCTGCCCGGCCTCCCTCAACTCGTCACTCTCCGGACTCCTCCTCCTCACTCCACAGTGCCGCCCACTGCCAGGCCATCCACTACAGGTACTTTGCTTAAACTTTTGTATGGGGAAGCGGGCAGAGGGGGGAGCACTAGCGGAGGGGGTGGGGGGAATTTCCGACCCCCCCCCCCCCGGCGATCGGGGCATGCTCCCCCCTTATGCCTGCGACCCCATAGGGGGGCAGTATTCGGCCGAACAGGGCCCTGTTCAGCCGAACAGGGGCCCTGTTCGGCCCTGTTCGGCGGCCATTAGAAGTTCGGGGCGAACCCGAACTTAAAAGGCCGAACACCATCAGGTGTTCGGCCGAACGCGAACATCACCCGAACAGGGTGATGTTCTGCAGAACCCGAACAGTGGCGAACACTGTTCGCCCAACACTAGACACCACCAGGGAGGTTAAGGTTATTCACCACCAATGAGGTCTTATGGTTAAAGAGTAACTGTCAGGCTGCAGAAGCTAATTTAAACCTCTATTCTCCTGTGTTAAACAGTTTAGAAGGAAGCCATAAAGCCATTAGTGAAGATAAAAATCTCAGTTACCTTTGATGTGTGCTTATCAGCAAGGCTGTTATAGACCCATAAGGACGCAAGCCGCATACTAAACTGCAAAGCATTCTGGGGCCCTCCCCTCGGCTGCTAATGAGACGTTACAGCAGCTTGTAATCAGTCCAGCTCGTAGCACTGATAAATCTCCGGGCAGAGTACACTGCAGGAGTCAGCTATTGTTCCTAGCCACATGGCTCATTAATATTCACTGCACACTGTGTTGTTCAAGTACGAGCTTATCTGTGATCAGGAAGCAGGCAGGACATGATGACACATTTGACAGAAAAACATGGAGCCTGCCATGAGCTGTCAGGAGCATCTATCTCTGCATATACTATATACAAATTCTGTGAAATCCAAACGTGGACAGTGAAATGCATATGTAATGTAAGTACAGCCAATCTTTAGCTACTGATATATGTGTTTATTTTCTCTGAGACCTTATACCTAACAGCTCCTCTTTAAGCACCACTGGGGAGGGTTCTGTGTGAGAGTAGAGGAAGTTAGGTCATAGTAATAACTTTTCTTGACGACCTTATATCCGGTGCCCTTTTATAACAGAAATCACTTTTCACTTTTATAATGGAAATAACTTTTTACACTTATATTTGGTACCCTGACTATGTCCAGCACTCTATTATTTCCCTTGGCCTGATCCAGCACCCTTTTATAACTGAAATTATGTTTCTCGGCTACACCTGGTACCCTATTTTCCAGGCTCCCTTTTCAAATGAATGCCATTATAGACCCATACACACGTTGTCTTCATAGCAATAATAATGCCTCCTGCACACTACATGTGATTATGATTTTTTATACGATTAAGTTTTTGATTCTGATTAAAAAAAAGTACTGCATGCTGCCACGGTTTTTAATACAAATCAAAGATTGGATCGAATAAAAATAGGAATTGCATGTAGTGTGCAAGAGGCCTCAGACTTGGTTTTCCAGATTAACTAGTCAGCCTGAATTCAAGAGGGTCTGATGTACTTGCTGAATATGTGGGGAAATTATCAGTGAAAGTATTTGCTGTTATAAATAAGTTGTCCAGGGAACAGATTATGATTATTAAATTCTATGTTAATTTAGAAAATCTTCAGTGCAAATAAACTGGGTAACAAACAAGGCAATTAGATGGTTAATCTGTAGTAAGTAAATACAATAACTGAAATGTAATGATGCTTTCCTATCCACAATATGCTTGCATCAAAAACTTTTGTTAAAAATGCTTCTAATCTTCTTTAAATAAAACTGTGCTTCCTCTCCAATAACAGACCTTAAGAAATGCTTAGGTAAATGTGGCTTTTAAATTCAAACAGCAATAGCTGATAATTAACCATAGGGCAAGCAGCAGGACTTACGCACACCACCCACACTGATGTCTAAGTTCCACTTTAACCATAATCTTCCTGGTGACTACAAGTGGCTGAAAGCTATTCTTGTCTAGGCACTCCATTTGTACAGGGTCTGGTTTGTTCATGAGTATTTTTACTGAAATGTAGCACTCACTGGAAGCACATCAAAGACTCGCAGCAGTTGGGAGAAACATCTATTAACCACTTCAGCCCTCAGTCGTTTTCACTTTATGCATCCAAGCAATGTTCACCTCCCATTCATTAGCCTATAACTTTATCACTACTTATCACAATGAACTGATCTACATCTTGCTATTTCTGCCACCAATTAGGCTTTCTTTGAGTGGTACATTTTGCTAAGAGCTACTTTACTGTAATGCATTTTACCAGTAAGAATAAGAAAAAAACTGAAAAAATTCATTATTTCTCATTTTTCGGCCATTATAGGTTTAAAATAATACATGCCTCCATAATTAAAAACCCATGTATTGTATTTCCCCATTTGTCCCGGTTATTGCACCATTTAAAATATGTCCCTATCACAATGTATGGTGACAATATTTTATTTGGAAATAAAAGTGCATTTTTTCCATTTTGCATCCATCACTATTTACAAGCTTTTAATAAAAAAAAAGAAATATTTCATCTCTACATGGATATTTAAAAAGTTTAGACCCTTAGGACCCTTTTACACTTAATCAGTTGGTGTGCGTTAGTGCACGTTGGTATGTGTTAGTGCGGGTTGGTACGCGTTTTTTCCATAGCAGTGCATTGGGAAGAAGATTTTAGTTAAAACGCGTTAAGTGTAAAAGAGGCTATAGGAAAACATAGGCATTACTTTGAAAATCAGTTTTCTTTCAGTTATAACTGAGAGAAACTGATTAAGTGTAAAAGGGCCCTTAGGTAAATATTTATGTCTTTTTTATTGCAATGTGTTTTTTTTATTATTAAACATTTTATTTGGGTATTTTTAGGAGGGTGGGATGTAAATAGTAATATTTTTAATGTAAATATATGTTTATTTTTTTTTTTTATGTAGATGTAGTTTTACTTTTTGGCCACAAGATGGCAACCTTAGGTTTGTTTACATGACGTCACTCTAAGCGTAACATGTTTGCTTAGAGGGACGTAGGGGGGTGTAGGAGGCAGAAAAAGCGAGGCTTCCAAGAGAAGCTGTCGCTTTTTCTGTGGGGAAGAGTAATCAGTGATCGGGCAGCAGATTTCTGGCAGCACAAGCAGCAGATTTCTGGCAGCACTACCGGACAATTACTTGACTCAAATGGTAATGGAACCAACTAGAGGGAATGCGTTACTGGATCTGATCATTTCTAATAGACCAGATAATGTATCAAATGTGCAGATTCAAGAACATTTGGGAAATAGCGATCACAACATGATAACGTTTGATCTGGTGACTGATAGGCCACGGGGCAGCGGGACCACTAAAACTATGAATTTTAGAAAAGCAAAGTTCAATCAAATTAGGCAGGCACTAAGTTTGGTGAACTGGGATAATGTACTACAAGGGGAGAACACTGAAGGGAAATGGCAAGCTTTTAAACTTATACTCAATCAATATTGTAGTATGTATATCCCATATGGAAACAAAATAGCAAGGAATAAAAAAAAGGCCTCTATGGATGAATAGAAAGGTTAAAGATAAAATGAAGAGGAAAAAGAATACCTATAAGGTCCTAAATCAGGAGGGTACCGAGGCTGCACTAAGCAATTATAAGGAATGCAATAAAAATTGTAAAAAAGAAATTAGGCTGACAAAGATCGAAGCTGAAAATCAAATCGCTAGGGATATCAAATCTAACCCAAAAAAGTTTTACAAGTACATCAACTCTACAAAAAGAAAGGTTGACTGTATAGGAATTCCTAAAGGATGAGGGTGTGAACTCAATGGTGGATGACCAAGGTAAGGCAGAGTGATTAAATGCTTTCTTTGCTTCTGTCTTCACAAAGGAAACAGCACTGTTGCAAATTACAGAGGCAGAAGAGTCTCAATCTTCTAACTGTAATATTAAATACTTAACGCAGGAAGAAGTGAAGGCAAGACTAAATAAATTCAAAATAGACAAGGCACCTGGCCCAGATGGCATGCATCCTCGGGTCCTAAGGGAATTAAGTTCAGTTATAGATAAACCTCTTTATCTTATCTTTTGTGACTCTCTTTCAACTGGCAGAGTCACAGTGGATTGGCGTACAGCCCACGTTTTCCCATTATTTAGGAATGGCAAAAAATCAGATCCAGGAAATTATAGACCTGTAAGCTTAACATCAGTTGTATGCAAACTATTTGAGGGGTTACTAAGAGATACTATACATGACTTCATAGTAGAAAATAATCTTATTTCTCAGCATCAACATGGGTTTACTAAAGACAGGTCCTGTTTGACTAACATGCTCAGCTTTTATGAGGTAGTGAATGCTGATATGGATATTGGGAATGCTGTAGATGTGATATACTTGGACTTTGCAAAGGTCTTCGACACTGTTCCCCACAAAAGTCTGGTGCAAAAGTTGAGGATGCAAGGACTGGGGAAGAGTCTGTGTGCATGGATAGGGAGCTGGCTAATGGACAGAAAACAAAGAGTTGTGGTCAATGGATCATACTCAAAATGGGAGACTGTTAGCAGTGGGGTACCACAGGGGTCTGTTCTGGGTCCAGTGCTCTTCAATTTATTTATTAATGACCTAGTAGATGCAGTAGTAAGCAATGTTGCTATTTTTGCAGATGATACAAAATTGTGCAGAATCATCAACTCTCAGGAAGATAGTGTCATATTGCAACATGATCTGGATAGGATGGCTATATGGCCACATACATGGCAGATGAAATTCAATGTTGAAAAATGTAAAGTCATGCATTTTGGTCGTACCAATGGTTTAGCACCATACAAAATAAATGGGATACAGTTGGGGACATCAAACTTGGAGAAGGACTTAGGAGTACTCATCGACAACAAGTTAAATAATCGTACTCAATGCCAAGCCGCTGCAGCTAAAGCTAACAAAATTTTGGGATGCATTAAAAGGGAAATAAAAACTCGAGATGCTGGCATAATATTGCCCCTTTTTAACTCTCTAGTAAGGCCACATCTGGAATATGGAATTCAGTTCTGGGCACCACATTACAAAAAAGATATTGCAGTTTAGGAGCAGGTGCAGAGACAAGCAACAAAATTGATACGTGGGATGGAAGGTCTCACTTACCAAGAAAGGTTAGATAAACTGGTTTATTTAGTCTAGAGAAAAGACGCCTTAGAGGGGATCTAATTAACATGTAGAAATACATCAGAGGGCAATATAATAGCTTGGCGGATGAGCTTTTTGTCCCTAGGCCTTCTCAAAGGACTAGAGGACATGATCTGCGCATGCAGGAAAAACGTTTTAGCCATTTATTTAGGAAAGGGTTCTTTACAGTAAGAGTGATTAAGATGTGGAATGCATTGCCACAGGAAGTCGTTATGGCAAACTCTATACCTGCATTTAAAGGGGGCTTAGATGCTTTCCTTGCGTTGAAAGACATCCATGGCTACAATTACTAGGTAATGCCTAATGATGTTGATCTAGGGATTTTATCTGATTGCCATCTGGAGTCGGGAAGGAATTTTTCCCTTTTGGGGCTAATTGGACCATGCCTTGTAAGGATTTTTTCGCCTTCCTCTGGATCAGCAGTGTCACGATTGTGGAACTTTCCCCGTGATCAGCGCACAACGCGTGCGCTGACACGGCGGAGATCCTCCACAAGCGTATAATTTGCAGGAACCCAGCAAAAGGTGCTACGCACCTGTAGAGGGAAATTCCTGTCGGCAGATGGCGCTGGGGAGTGCAGAGGAACCAATCCTCTGTACCTCCACAAGTGCCAGACAGGAATTGTACGAAGCGCAGAATGCAATCGCAAGAGAGGCGATAGTGAATGAGATTGAGCAAAAGGGATAGGTTGTATGTGTGTGCGCCAATCCAGTCGCCACTCCGCGACCGCGCACACACACAACAGCAGATACGAAATAGGAACGCGATCGCGAGAGGTGCGATCGCGAGACGTGACACAAGGCAGAACAGAATAGAATACAAGGGTAGCAAAGGCACAGCAAATACAATAAGGAGATACGGAAAACAACAACCGCTAGCTAACCGCAAGCACCGCACTCATTCGCAACAGTGCAAGCGGTTATGCGCGATCTCCACGTGATAAGCACAATAGAGACAAGCACGCCTAACTAACCATAAACAGACAAACATGAAACAGGGGACGCGAGCGCTTGCTTAACGGTTACCTCACCGAGCCTGTAGCAAGCGCAGCGGACAAGACAGACACACGAAAAACAAGAACTAGGCAGGAAGGATCCACCGCTCTTCCGCCAGAGCAAGTGTGATCCAAGCAGGAACATAGATCAGAAAGATCCACAGCCGCTAACGCTAGCGGCTAGTGCGATCTCAGCAAGACAGAACGATTCGCTATCAACCGCCGTTGGTGACAGCGCAATCGCGACCGACAAGACAGAACAGAAGGATCCCCAGCGCTCGCACAAAGTAGCTAGCGCGATCCCAGGAAACAGAACAGAAGGATCCCCAGTGCTAGCACAAAGTAGCTAGCGCGATCCCAGGAAACAGAACAGAAGAGATAGCTGGTAGCAACCGCTGCACCAGCTATACTCCAAGAACATAGATCAGAACCATTTCCTGTCAACCACCATAGGGACAGGACAATGGCAAACAGGCAAGACAAGACAGAACAGGCAATACAGATAATACAACCTGACTGGGCTAGAAGGGGAGCCAAAAGCAACCCCCAGGAATTAACTATACTAGATAGCAATGGCTGACACTCCAGCAGTGTCCATCAGGAACTGAGCAAGGAAGGGAAATGACCAGCAAAGCATTCTGGGAAACATAAAGCTCTTATAGTGCCAGTCATCAAAGAAGGCAGGTAGAGGATTTGCATAACGAATGTATGCAAATTCCCCAGCAAGAGAACAGAACAGAAACTTGCAATGAAAAGACAGGTCTCTGTTCCAGAGACCTGCAGCCCACAGACTAGAGGAATGGACAAACAGCTGTCTGCCTGTGCAGCCAGCTGAGCGGATCATCACAGTACCCCCCCTTCTAGGGATGGATTCCAGACATCCCTCAAGACTGGTAACATCACAAAACTCTAACTGAAGACTCATGAAGGTCAGGACAGCCCGACAAGGCCCAATTCCAGAGTCAGTCCATCCGAAACCGACCTCATCGGAAGCAGAAGCCACCGAAACATGCCCATCAGCACTACAAGTCTCAGCGTAACACCCATCAGGACTGTGGACACCAGAGAAGAAGCCATCGACACCCTCCAGACAATACCCACCATCTTCCAAGGAGCGTCCAAGAATACCAAACCTGCCGCAATACCTGTTCGAAGTGTCCCTTACAACACCAAAGCCATTGCTGATCGTATTCAGGGCACCAAGCAAAACCTTTCCCGGAATCTCCCAGAACGCCTTGAAGCTCCGCAGAGATCCCAAGAAGCCAGAACGCTCACCAGGCTCACATGGAGAACCACCAAGAACCCCTATGGAACCTATGATCATTCCAGACTCAAAATTAGCAGGACACCCATCAAGATCAGGACTTTCAGGGCCCACTTCTGGGCATGCAAGCAGGCAGGCTATATCAGAACATGTCTCCACTGAGGAAGCATCTGAGTACGCTGGTAACCGAGGCACACTTGGGCTTTCTGGGTCACAGAGCACATCGGGGTACACTAGTACAGGAGAAACCTCAGGACATGTCGGGGAACTGCCAACCTCAGAGTCCGACACGACAAGACCAAAACCAGTACCGGGCAGAAAATCATCACGAGTAAAGGTCACAGGTATTGGTCTTTCAAAAGAAGACTCAAATTCAGAATTTTCTGTAACTGTAATATCATCATTGACTACACATGAATGAAGCTCCACAAGAGCTGCAAAAGTAGTCAGCAAGGCAGCAATGCCTACTGAAGTGGGCAACACCTCAGAAGGACCTGGGGGGCAGGAGACATCTCCTTCAAGTTCTGCACCCTTTGGGAGGAACTCGGAGACCTTCAGATCATCAAACAAGACCTCAGGAACATCATTTTTCAAGTTGTCTAAGAAGGATTCTGTACTATCCATGTTACAGGGCAAAACTGGAACTTTACTTTGAGAACAGGGCAGATGTCCCAGGGAAGGTTCCACCATAAACTGAGACTGAATTTCATCATCATGAGTGGAACATACAGGAATATTCACTGGACCACACACTGACTCCCTAACTTTAATCTCGCTGCACCCAGAACTCTGCGTAGTAATCAAACTAGCTTGCAACTCCAAAACTGCAGAAAGACAGGTAAAAATAGCAGCAATACCTAGACGAGCCTCTAGGGGCAGGGCAGGAGATATTGTACAAGGCAATATTGACTCATCCAGAGTACTGGGTGGAGAGTCAATACTTTCTTCAGAATCAGACTCGCAAATGTCAATGCAAGTGGACATCATGCCTTCATTCATGGTACAGGGCAGGTTCAGAGAAAGCTTCTCTGGACAAGGCAAAGAAGCTTCAGCATCAGATTCGCAAAACCGAAGCGCTGTCTCACTCTTAGATTCGGCTAACAAGGTCGAATCCGAGGAGTCAGAACGCAAAATTTGCGGATCCACGATCGCTTTAGGTTGCGAAACTGACGCTTCCATATCGCAAACCTCCGCGATCTGCGGAGCAGACTGCAAGGCATCTAGGACAGAAACACTGGAGCAACTGTCATCAGGCAACAGGCCTGCACAGGTGCGAACAGAATAAGACATAGATTCATTTGCAAAAGAAGTGGCGACAACAACAGGAGAAACTTTATTAGACACATCAATAATTTTCTTAAAGTTGCATAACTTAGGAATTTTCCCCATGGCAGGCTCACAAACGGACGATCTTAGAGATCCTGAGGGAAAAAAATCTGTCTTCCTTAGACACAGGACCACACAGACCTTTTGCAGCCATACGTGCGGTGGCGACATCAGACCGCACTGGTTCAACTTCCACACAAGCAACTGCTCTGAACGACTTGCACTCAGACTTCAAACACTCAGTTGCTTTGGGAAAGGGAATGCATTCAAAACTCACTTTCTTTAAATCCAGAGGATTGGAACAATCGTCCGCTGACAATGTGTTTTTAGCAGATTGAAGCGCATGTAGTTCATCCAAAATCATTCTCCACACGTCAAACAGCGGAGTCACAAAGTCAGAGATACATTCACCAGTCTTGATTAAAGTGCACGCAGACTCAATGCACGCATACAAAACTGCTTCGTTTTTAGAACGGTATTGATTGCAAAACGATCTCCAATCACATTCCAATTCATAGACCAGGAGCTCGATCTCCCATTTCTCAAACGGGGGCTCCCATGCACACTTAACAAAGGATGAACAATCATAGTGTGCACAGTCTACAGATGGAACTGGAGCAGGAACAGAACGGGAATCTTTTACCTCTTTATTGGGATCAATTAATTGGTGTGTGTGTAATTCATCCAAAATGATCTGCCACACATACATCACCAGATCCACAACACACTTGTCACATTCATCAGAATCAATCAAAAGGCACACAGAGTCAAGACAATCGTTCAGGACATCCGCGCTTTTTGCGATGTAAAAATCGCAAAAGGCTTTCCAATCCAAATCAAATTCCTCCACCAAGGCCCCGATTTCCCATGAGGCAAATGGCGGTTCGAACAACCCAGTATCTAAATAATCTCCATATGGGTGGGGATCAGGAACGAGTACAGATTTTTTGACTGCTTTAATATAGTGTGCGATCCTACCTATAGCAGGATCCACATAAGCTTTGGATTGGGGCAAAAAACCTGGAAACTGATCAGCAGATGCATTATAAACATCATTATCATCATGCATGGTTTTGCCCATTTCAGACTTGACAGAAATAACCTCTCTATCTGTGGTTGCCATGGGCAACGGATCTTTCCGCTGGGAAGCCTTCCTAGATCTTTTACGTTTAGACTTAGAGGCTTTGGATGGCTGCTTTATGGATGAAAGAGTAGATGGAACAGCTGATTGAGCTGCTGACAACAACTCATTAAGGGGGTATGGTAATTGAGGTAATCTCAGCCAATTGTGAATTAAAAAGGCCAAGAATTCCAGGGGTCTTTGACTCAGGGTGGTATGATCTAACACATCATAACCCCACATTGACATTTCGCCCCCCAACAGAATGTAGACCATTTGGGAGGCCCAGGTAGACACTGGGGTGCATTGGAATTCAGGGTTCGCTAACAGTTTCGTACACTCAGACAAAAATTTGTCTGCTGATTCAGGTTCAAGTTTTTTAAATCTCTTAAAGGTACAAGAGCCATATTCGACAAAATCGTACAAATCGGAAATTCCGTCTACACTGGGGTTTTGGGTTAGGCTGGTCATTCTGTCACGATTGTGGAACTTTCCCCGTGATCAGCGCACAACGCGTGCGCTGACATGGCGGAGATCCTCCACAAGCGTATAATTTGCAGGAACCCAGCAAAAGGTGCTACGCACCTGTAGAGGGAAATTCCTGTCGGCAGATGGCGCTGGGGAGTGCAGAGGAACCAATCCTCTGTACCTCCACAAGTGCCAGACAGGAATTGTACGAAGCGCAGAATGCAATCGCAAGAGAGGCGATAGTGAATGAGATTGAGCAAAAGGGATAGGTTGTATGTGTGTGCGCCAATCCAGTCGCCACTCCGCGACCGCGCACACACACAACAGCAGATACGAAATAGGAACGCGATCGCGAGAGGTGCGATCGCGAGACGTGACACAAGGCAGAACAGAATAGAATACAAGGGTAGCAAAGGCACAGCAAATACAATAAGGAGATACGGAAAACAACAACCGCTAGCTAACCGCAAGCACCGCACTCATTCGCAACAGTGCAAGCGGTTATGCGCGATCTCCACGTGATAAGCACAATAGAGACAAGCACGCCTAACTAACCATAAACAGACAAACATGAAACAGGGGACGCGAGCGCTTGCTTAACGGTTACCTCACCGAGCCTGTAGCAAGCGCAGCGGACAAGACAGACACACGAAAAACAAGAACTAGGCAGGAAGGATCCACCGCTCTTCCGCCAGAGCAAGTGTGATCCAAGCAGGAACATAGATCAGAAAGATCCACAGCCGCTAACGCTAGCGGCTAGTGCGATCTCAGCAAGACAGAACGATTCGCTATCAACCGCCGTTGGTGACAGCGCAATCGCGACCGACAAGACAGAACAGAAGGATCCCCAGCGCTCGCACAAAGTAGCTAGCGCGATCCCAGGAAACAGAACAGAAGGATCCCCAGCGCTAGCACAAAGTAGCTAGCGCGATCCCAGGAAACAGAACAGAAGAGATAGCTGGTAGCAACCGCTGCACCAGCTATACTCCAAGAACATAGATCAGAACCATTTCCTGTCAACCACCATAGGGACAGGACAATGGCAAACAGGCAAGACAAGACAGAACAGGCAATACAGATAATACAACCTGACTGGGCTAGAAGGGGAGCCAAAAGCAACCCCCAGGAATTAACTATACTAGATAGCAATGGCTGACACTCCAGCAGTGTCCATCAGGAACTGAGCAAGGAAAGGAAATGACCAGCAAAGCATTCTGGGAAACATAAAGCTCTTATAGTGCCAGTCATCAAAGAAGGCAGGTAGAGGATTTGCATAACGAATGTATGCAAATTCCCCAGCAAGAGAACAGAACAGAAACTTGCAATGAAAAGACAGGTCTCTGTTCCAGAGACCTGCAGCCCACAGACTAGAGGAATGGACAAACAGCTGTCTGCCTGTGCAGCCAGCTGAGCGGATCATCACAAGCAGGGATATGTGAGGGAGCAGGCTGGTGTTGTACTTTATACTGGTTGAACTCGATGGATGTATGTCTTTTTTCAACCAAAATAACTATGTAACTATGGCACCATGGCCCGATTAATTGATTCCTGGGCTAACGATCCATAGCCGGGAGCGCGCATGCACGTGCGCGGTCGGCCGCGGGAGCACGCAGGAGCGCACATGACCTCCTGGACATAGCTCTATGTCCAGGAGGAGAAAGTGGTTAAGGCTGGTTTCACAGTGGGACGTTACAGGCGCACGTTACTGCAGCCTGTAACGCAGCCCACCGCACAGCAATGAAAAATCAATGGGCTGTTCACAGTGCCCACGTTGCGTTACACAGTAACGCTGCACCATAAGTCAACGTACTGCATGCAGTACTTTGTAAGCGGCAGAGCCGCTTTAGACTGCTTGCACATGCTCAGTAACATTGGGGAGGAGCGGAGAGCCGCCAGGCACATGGCTAATTAATATTCACTGCACTCAGTGACGTGCTGTGTTTATTTCTTGGAACGGCAGCTCTGTGCGGCGATTGGCCGGCGGGACCACGTGATGCCGCATGCGTCCAAGAGTGCGCATCACGGCATCACGGACGCCAGAGTGAGCTGCACAACGCAGCTCACTCTGACGTCCAAAGCAGGGAGCACCAGGCGTTGTGTTCGGGACACGTTATGCGACCATAACGTCCCCTAAAACGCAACATCCTGGTGTGAAACCAGCCTAAAGCATAGGGCAAATTAAGCAATGCCCCAAAGGCATAATGGGGTTAAAGGATACCACAACTGACATGTGACATGTTGAGATAGACATGTGTATGTACAGTGCCTAGCACACAAATACCTATGCTGTGTTCCTTTTTTTCTTTCTGTGCCTGAAATAGTTAAATATCAGGTATGTAAGTGGCTGACTTAGTCCTGACTCAGACAGGAAGTGACTACAGTGTGACCCTCCCTGATAAGAAATCCAACTATAAAATACTTTCCTAGCAGAAAATGGCTTCTGAGAGCAAGAAAGAGATAAAAAGAGGAATTTCTTATCAGTGAGGGTCACGCTGTAGTCACTTCCTGTCTGAGTCAGGACTGAGTCAGCCACTTACATACCTGATATTTAACTCTTTCAGAGAGAGAAAGAAAAAAAAGGAACACAGGAGAGTTATTTGTGTGCTAGGCACTGTACATACACATGTCTATCTCATTATGTCACATTTCAGTTGTGGTATCCTTTAAATGGTATCTACAAGAGTTTTATTTCATCGAGTTCACCTCTGCTTGTGTTCTCTGTGCTTGATACACATAGATGCACATCTATTTTTTTCAGCTATTAAGAAGTAGCAAAATATGTGTGTCTACACAGTTAGGCATTGTACAAAATGTAAACACTGTTTATATTTAATTGAAAATAGCACAACAAATCAACAGTAAAAACTAAGAAGTACTGTATATACATTTTTTGAAAAAGATGTGCTTATTTTGAATTTGGTGTCAGCAACATTTTTATTTAATGGGTTGGGCAGTTTTACCATTGTGCTATATTACCTTCAACAACAAACCTTGAGCATTGGAGATCTGGGAAGACCGACTGCTACAGTTTAGAAAGTGAAATCTTGATCCATATTTGGAGCATCCTTTGCCATATTTTTGGATCACAACGCATCAAATAATTTCAGGAATGGCAGGTCTGAACTACAGGCAGCACTTGCTCTGTTTTAGTATGGAGTAATCATGGTATTGTGATTTAAATGTTCTTTGGAATTACCTTTATGAAAAATGCAAGGTTTTCCCTTAATAAGACACTATCTAGATGGCAGAGTATATTTAATATCCTAATTAGTGGCACAGCAGTAGGAGATGCAGATGTTGCGACCGCACCGGGGCCCCTGCACCAGAGAGCCCATTAGGGTCCCTTCCTAATCCATCTTATTAGCTTATCATTGGTGCTATGCTGATAATAAACACCTCTATATGTGCATTGAATAGTAGTAATCCTTAACTAACTGGTTCCTTGCTCCGATTACACCTCTCTGACACTACCGCTGTCCTTGGTAGGTCTTGGGCTCCATATTAATAGAGTGCTTGGGGTCCCATGTAAAACTCCGGGGCCCCAAGCTCCTCAGCTATGCCACTGATTATAATACATTCCTTATTAACCTTCCAAGCATTTTAATTTTTAACAGTATTTCTGTATGGAAAGCATTTTTTGACTCTTGACATTTAAAAACACAACAATAAAAGGACCATCCGTATAGGTAGCCAGAATGCCCCTCCCCCAAAGGCAATATCTCTAGCCTGTATCTTAAAGTGAACCTCCAGCATTTTTCCCTGATGCTGTGCAAAGCATGATGGGAATTCTGATGTTGTTCTTCTTGTTCTGCTGTTTTATTGCAATTTTTTTCCCTTAATTTTAAATTTGAGATTTGAAGCCTAGCGCACACAGCTGGGAGGGGTGATCAGGACACAGGACAGTTGAAACTGTGTCTCATGCTCCCTGTCACCTCCTTTCAACCAAAAAGATGGCTGTCCCCATGAAAAAGATGGCAGCCCCCATGAAATCACAAACATTTGCCTGTTCTTTTAAAACAGGGTGGGTAAGAGATTATATTACCTATCTATTTTAATTAACATAACTAATGTAACCTAATGACAGTACATTTGTTTATGCTGAAGTTCCCCTTTAAGCGGAACATGGGGTTATGGTGGCCTAGCTGACAGTCTAGCAATGGTGGGGTGGTGGAGGGATGGTGGGGGCGCTGGTGCCATTCATTGTACACGGAGCCCTGTGTCTCATTTAGCCATTTAGAACTTTGTAGTGCTGTGCAATACCAAGTGCAGCTGCAGCCTACAGATCTCTCTGTTGCCCTGATCAGTCAATCACTCCAGGTTCATATGTAGGCATGCCCATGTTCTCAGCCTATCAGTAGCCAGTAAAGTTTGTTGTGCTTCCATTGGTTCTGACATTTCCAGGTGCAGGTATTTTCCCAGAAGACCAATCATAGTAGCTGGCTGGTTCTGAGCAAGATAGAGATATCATTACTAGGTGAGTCTGCCATCACAGGACCCTCAGCACTTTACCCCCATATAGTAGGAGGAGGCAGATAGAGACTTAGAACAGATAGCCATCAGCAAGCACAGACACTATCTAGTGAAGTGAGTTATGTTGCACAGTAGGATCATGCTACAATACAGTCAGCCATAAAGCCTGTGGAGAGAGAGGGCTAATGCTGCAAGGCGCTGGAACATCAGATCGGCACTACTGTTTTCTTGCCCACAGGATGTCTGTGTTCATGTGCTTCCCTGGGCTCTCCCTTCTTATACTGTATGTCTGCCTGCATTGCACTATGATATCCTAATCCTGCTGCTGAATCACTTTACCGACCAGTACTGAACACTACATTGCTGAAGTACATAAATAAAATAAGTGCAATACAGTTACAAATTATGACAATTCTACAAAAAAAAATTTAAAAAATTCCATACATATTATTTGCACATTACATACCATAACATACTCTTTCATGTTTTCATTAGGAATGGTCGCAAATACGATTTCCAATTCCTATGCAGATTACCAATTCCGAGGATTTCCAATTTCTGTTTTCCAATTGCCAAGGAGGGGGTTTTTTGGTCATTTTTTTGCATTCTCTGATTGGCCATTGGCCAAATACTTCTTAATTGACTCTGCATTCTCTGATTGGTCCAAGGCTTCCAAATTCTGTGATTGGGCTAAAATAAGCGAGTTACGGTAATCCGCCATGCGTTTTCTTATCTCCGCTAATGCAGATTAGTTATTCTGTGGATTTCTGTTTTCTGACTTCCAATGAGTCTTTTTTGGTAATTTTTTGCATTCTCTGATTTATCCAATGCTTCCGAGATCCGTGATTAGGATAAAATTACCGAGTTGCAGTAATGCTGTATTTCTGCAAAAATCCAATTTCCATTTCCTGATTTCCAAGGAGTCTTGGGGGGGAGGGGGGTATTTTTGCATTGCCTGATTAGCTAAATACTTTTGAGTTGACTCTGTATTCTCTGATTGGTCCAATGCTTCCGAGTTTTGTGATTGGGCAAAAATTAGCAAGTATGCGGTATTCCTGCGAAAATCCAATTTTCCTTTTCTGAGTTCCGATCGGAAATGAAGAAATTTGAATTTTACGAAATCCGAAGGAGCATGCCTAGTTTTCATTATATAACGGGAAATGTAATTGGATTTTTTTTCAGTATAACCTATTGTTTTAATCAAATTGAGGTAAAATTGAACCAAAAAATTGTAACGTGTGGCCGCCGTTAGTGTTCATCCATTAAATACAATGTTTTACTGTTGTTATTTTATATTAGGATGTAGTACTACAAAACAAGGAAGAATACCTTGACAGTATTATGAGAAACAATGCATTAACAAGCAAAGAAACAGCAGGTCAGAGAACACTGCTCACTTGGGTTTAAAACAGAAGGTTGGGGAAATAACACTTGAGACAAAAGTCTGATTAATGTCCAGGGCAATCCTGTGCTCTCTCTGGTGTGAACTCTGTCAAGAGCTAAATAATGTTCTTTGAACTAGTTATGCAGTCATATTCTTTGCAAACAGGAGAATAAGGGGCATTCTAGGACAAAGAAAACCCACACAAGATGTGTTATGTTTACTGAATAAATGTTGAATGTTATGATTTTGCAAAGAAGATGTGTGGCTATGACTGAGTGTGACAGAGCATTTACAAATCAGAAAAACAAATTAAGTATGCTGTTAATTACCTAGAGCATTGAATAAAGATGCATTTTGCCCTGCTGCTTAAAACCCCACTGCAGGCACAAATGTTTTCCTAGTCTTGTGCGTAACTATTTTTATCTGTATATCTGGTTGATGAACAGATGTCAAACAACAGCTTTTAAATTATCCAATTGGGAATTACATCACAAATTATTTTCCGCATAACAAACTGCCATAGCTGAAAAGCCCTAGTTATTATTATTATTATTATTATTATTATTATTATTATTATTACGACGATGCATACATATATATTTTTGGGTTATTGTTTTAATTGTTCCAGACAGTCACCTGTTGCAAATCTGTGAACCATCATTAGTTGAAATGCACAGTTGCATGAAATATATTGGACCTTATCCAATTAATGTTTTCTCCTTACTTTTCATAGTTTTTCACATCTAAAAAAAATGTTTCAACACTTGGCAATTGGAAAAAGTACTCAAAAGTATGTAAAATACTCAAACCTATTTTGAGTATTATCTTCCATGGTTGGTACTTTAAAGGTATTGTATTAGTAAAGTTTTAAATACCAAAATTGAAGAAAGCTTAGGAGAAAAGTTAATAGAATATGGGCCATTGGGCCTGATTCATTAAGCTGCGCTGCTCAGCAGTGCAGCTTAATGTGAAGGAGCTTTACCTGCCTTATATAGCATCACTTGCTACTATTGTAAGAAGCATGCAGTGGCATAGCTAAGGAGCTATGGGCCCTGGTGAAAGTTTTACATGGGGCCCCCTAAGCACTCTATACATAGTAATTGATACAGCGCACCAAAAACTGCAAAAGACAACAACAGTGCCAGAGGTGCATGTAGGAGATAGGAAACAGTTTGTAAATGATTACTACTATTTAAAGCATCTATAGAAGTGATTATAACCAACACAGGCCAATAGAGGGCTAATATTGGGCTTGAGAGAGGACCCCCTGGGGCCCCTCTGACCCAAGGGCCCTGATGTGGTCACTACCTCTGCAACCCCTATTGCTACACCACTGGGAGCATGCCTTCGTTAGTTACATGCTTTGCTTACAAAGCAATGCACGTAATTTTAACTGCGGGCGGTCATGTGAAGTATCATTATCACGATATTTCAATTGCGGCCGCTACTATGTTAATTTACATAGTTTAACTGTATTACATTTAATAACCATAATATTAGACATGTTCACAACACAATACAAGGTGCCTCATTGATCTATAAAATGCAAAAGCATGTAGCTGTAAACTTACCTAGTGACATTTTAGATGAAAAAGGGGAAGGTATGCACTGGTTCAATACAGTGTGCTGTCACACAGATACAGCGGAAAGGTATGCACTGCTACAGTATAATTCAGTGTGCTGTCACACAGATACAGCAGAAAGGTATGCACTGGTATAATAGAGTGTGCTCTCACACAAATACAGGGGCAAGGTATGCACAGTGGTAATACAGTGAGCTGGGCCTGGCACAGTAGTACAGCAAGGGCCAGTTGCCACAGACAGGGCTGTATATATGCAGTGTCAGTGTCAAAAACACAAAAAAACACATCAGAAGAATATTAGCTATCAAAAGAGCTTTTTTGAAAGATATGTACTGGTAATACTGTATGCTGGGCCTGGCACAGTAGTACAGCAAGGGCCAGCTGCAACAGACAGGGCTGTATCTATGCAGTGTCAGTGTCACACACACAACAAAAACACATCAGAAGAATATTAGGTCTCAAAAGAGCTGTTTTGAAAGATATGCTCTGGTAATACTGTGTGCTGGGCCTGGCACAACACAGCAAGGGCCAGTTGCGACAGGGCTGAATCTATGCGTCTGTGGTCACACACTAAAACAAACAAAACACATCAGAAGAATATTAGCTCTCAAAAGAGCTTTTTTGGGGTGCTTTTAGCAACAAATTTCAACGAGGAGCAAGCTAACAGCCTAACTAACACTTTCCCTATCTCTCCAGCAACCTCTCCCTTCCTATAGCAGCATCAGCAGATTGAGAACATGGCCAACGTTGCAGCGTTTTTATAGGGGGGCGGGGGTCCGTGGGTTAGTGCAGCCTGATTGGCTGCCATGTGTCTGCTGACTGTGATATAGAGAGTGAAAGTTTAGCCCAATGACAAGGTATAGGGGGTGAGTCAAACGTGCCATGTGTTCATTACCTACTACGGGCGTGGGTAGCTGATATCCGCACGGACTATGCGCCGGGCAGACCGTTCAGGCCATCTCTAAGTACCTCATCTTCTTTATAACTGTTATTGTACTAACATACTACACTATTAGTGATCCAATTTTTTTCTCTCTGCCCAGTTCCGACCTCTTCTTCTGCCCCTTTGCTGAGTAATATAGATCTAATTGGACCAGAAGCGAACAGTATGTGGGTGCTTTGATCTATTGGGAATTATTCAAAAACTGTTTTAACATTGTACATGCTAACAGGTTTAATTTAATTTTCAGCCTTCCCATTAGACTTTCAGTGTCTATATTAGTAGAAAAAGGAAAAAGTGGGCTTGGGTCATCTGTCGGGTGGCAGGTCCAAACACTTGCTGGCAGGTGTACGTATGGGAATGCAAAGTGGGTAGTGGGTCGGTTTCAGGTATGGTTGAGATGCAGGAGGGAAAATGCAGATGTGATTATGTCACTACGGTCATGTGATAATTGTGACTGAATAATTCTCTACGGGATGGGAAGTTACCTAAAGTACATACAAAGAAGGCTGGACAAGTCTCCCCTTTCAACTGTGAAATGAAAATGTGTGTGTGAGCAGAAAGTGAGAAATAAGGCTGAACTGCAGGTTATCTCTCATTAGCCAATGGTGCAGACAGTTATTCATTTATGATTAAAGGTACACTTTTGATTGCAGATAGATTATATCAAAGTTATTGCAGGGCTTAGATCTACTTCAGGTCTGGTCAATAGTGCAGCTTGCATTCATGGTTTTAGCCATTGATTTTGCATAAATTATAAGAATGAGTTATCATTAGCATACATTCCTCTACTCCTGTGTACCATATCAAGGTAGTGCAGCACTTCGGTATAGCAAGAGTAAGTTTACAACTACTGAAGTAATGCAAACAGTTTTCAAGACCATTTTTTTTTAAACTGGAATAAGCACACATTGTAGTGGTTGTTACTGTTCCACTTGCTAGGTCGAATAGCTCTTTGGCACTCCTTGAAAGCCTTCAGCATTGCTCGCATCCCCAAGTATTTCTGAAAGTTCCAGCTTGCACATCCAAGGACGTGAGTAGTTCTGAAGGCTGTTGATGAGTGTCAAAGACCTAGAAGAATGAGTATCTTCACTTGGGACTGATGTAGGAATGACGGGATGGACTGAGGACCAAGAAGGCCCTATGGTGTCCAGAGCCTTACCTCTACTTAGGTAAACTATCAAACCTGAAGTGAATGTTTCACTTCAGATTTGCTTTAATGATATGATGAAAATTTTAAGATGTTTTGACTACACTTAAGTACAAGTACACAAATTATGGATTTGATTGCTAACCCAAAGGGAAAGATTTTGAAAAAGTGTGTGGGAGAAAAAGGGAAGGGGGGGGAGGGAAAGGGGGGCGGGAGGGAACAGGGGGAGGGGAGAGAAACGGAAAGGGGGAGAGGGGAAAGGAGGGGGAGAGGAGAGAGAAAGTAAAGAAGGAAGATGGGGAGGAGAAGCTCGGTAAAATGTGCTGTGTGCATTTACCAACTTTTTGTGAATATACTGCAGTCTATAATTGGTTGGTATGTGGTTGCTTTATTACAGATGAATTGTTTTGCAGCTGTCCTGCCAGATTGCATCAAGGTTTTTTCTTGCAGTATTTTTTTTCAGCTTTAGACAAAGTGAGAAATATGAATGCATGCCTCCGATAACTGTGTCTTGATGGGGCGATTTTTCTCTAACTTCCTGTGATAGTTATACAGTTACAGGGCACAAGGAAGAAGGATTAAAATGACATTTCACTAATATGAACACAAACAATAAAAACATAGTAGTGTGTAGAGGGATTACAACACCTTTGTAAGCCTTACACTGTGGTTTCAGCTCCCAGGTACAAACTTCAGTTTCTGCCCCCCTGGACAAATCACAAAGATCAGTAAGTGATGGGAAACCGCCATGAGGGACACAGACTCAACAGGTTCTTATCCATTTTTTTCTGAAGTAAAAAAGTAAAAATAAAACATTTTGTTACTGATTGCAGAACTGCAGAATAATCCACAAGCAATCTTGTATGAACCAATGCTTGATTTATCCTCCATTTTGTCTGAGATTGGCAACAGTGATCCCTCTCCTCATTCTTATTATTTCTGGTCATTGAGTAATTGCTTTGGGTTAACCAATTTAAATGTCTGATAATTGGACACATCCCACATACACAAAAATATGCACTCCTTATTGTGCCCATACACGGTACAATAAAAACGTTCAATATTCCCATTTACTCAATCAAAATAATCAAATCAAATGAAAGTCAAAAATTATTATTTTTTTTTATGATCAAGAAAAATGAAAAAAAAAAGTTAACAATTATCCTGTTTTTTTCAATAAAAATCCAATCGGACATGTTGGAAAAATATTTATATTCGATCTAATGGAATAATTAAACAAAAATATCTAATAAATATCTAATTAAAAAATGGGCAATGTATGAGAGTATGGGCACCATTAGTCTAACTTCTGTCTTGATTTTATTGAAGTTAATAGTTTGTATGTTCTCCCTTCTGTGTTTGTGTGGGTTTCCTTTGGGTTCTCCAGTTTCCAATAACATGCAGATGTCTATTCCCCTTAAAAAATCAAAAGTGTGATAAAAAAAATTTACTTTACTGGGGCAACGCCCTGGAGTCCTCCTGTGACCACCACGCCAGTCCAAGTCCCTCTGGCTAGCAGTGGCAATGGCCGCTAAGCTGTCCGGCCATGCACCTCCTTATCAAGCTCCTGCACACATGCACAGGATCAGGGTCCATGCAGCTTGGGGCCATGCATGCGCAGTAGCTGTCCCCTGATGGCCAGATAGACTTGGACCGGCGTCGTGGGCACAGGAGGACTCCAGGGAGCAGCAAGAAGCCCCAGGTAAGTTAAAATCATTTTAATTTTTGACTTAAGTATCCCTTTAAGCTCTAAAAGTAACATAAGACAATGACTGACTAGGAATTAGATTGTGTGAGATCCTCCAAGGGACAGTTAGTGACTTAACTGCATACACTTTGCAAAAGTGTTGTGGAAGAGGTATATCAATACATATTATTATTATTATTATTATTATTATTATTATTATTATTAAGAAGAAGAAGAAGAAGATGTGTACGTTGACCTTTGTATTATTTAGAATCATTTAAGGATAATGTAGGGCAAAAGATAGATAGATAGATATATAGATAGATAGTTAGATAGATAGATAGATAGATAGATAGATAGATAGATAGATAGATAGATAGATAGATAGATAGATAATATTTGTATTTTGGTTTCATATTGTTATGTCCTTTTGTGTTTCCTTTGCCACTGAGATGAGTTTTAGAAAATTGGCTGTTATTGTTAATTCATTCATTTATTTGTCAGGCATCAATTACTTGTGCATCACCCAGCTGGAAATAACTTTCCATTCAGAAATGTAAAACAGGTTAAATGCTGGCCAAGTATGCATTAATTTGAGATTCTCAGTTTACTGCCCCTACTTTTCTTTGTTTAAAATGATTACTTTTTTATTGAGTTTTAGGATTAATTTATTTTTCCGCAGTGCTTAGTTTTACACAGCAAACATCTGAAGATAATTAACAGAGTCTGTCTATTTAGCACATGATGTCATATGAAAGTACAAAAAGTATTGAAGTTGCTTTTAGAATGGAGTTATAAGGAGAAAGGATCAGGTTTCACTTCAGGTAGTCAGTGACAGGGTTATCTTCCAGTCAGGATTCAGGAAAAGGCACAGCACTAAAATGGCACTAGTCCGAGAAATGAATGATCTACTTACAGCAAGAGAAAAGGGTGAGTGCTCAATTCTGATTCTTCTTGACTTGTCTGTAGCTTTGATGCAGTGGATCATGAAATATTTATCCAGCGACTGAAGATATACTGTGGCCTAAGGGGTGCCATTCTCAGCTGGTTTCAGTCCTTCCTATCTGGCAGGTCACAGGCAGCAAGTGTCTGGACACCAACTACTCTAATCTAGTGAAACTTGCTTATAAAGTCTCACAGGGTTATGTTCTATCACCATCACTCTTTGCAGTTGGAGCACATGGGACCCAAGTACATAGCATAGCTATTTGAACTATAGGCATCTCCACACACCTTCTGCCAATAAAACCAATTTAGTTAATACATTTAAAAACATTTGGTGCAAGGGCCTTTTCTTATGCAGCCCCTAATCACTTCCATAATCAGTGTGAGAGGCTCCTTATCTGGACAGCTTTAAGAAAAGACTAAAAAAAACCCTCTTTTCCCGAGCCTTTGAGACTGCAGAACGCAGGATCCCAGCTCTTTGAGTCCCCAGGGAGAAAAGCGCTATAAAGGAGGAATTCTAAAAACAAAAAAGGCAGAAACACAAAGCACCACATTAGTTTTTCCTTTCAAGATGGACTACTCGATAAACTGTGATAATTTCTTTCTCGAAGGTGGAAAACTGCACACACCAGTATACAGAAAAGCCACTGTGAGATGAAGATACTATTTTTACTCTCAACTCACCTGATCAGCCATCACATTAAAGGTACGTACACACATTCAACATAGTGCACAACCAACATCACAACATGATCAGCACCTAGATAAACCATTTACACAACTTGTATTTTTTGTGAACGACCAACAGATTTTCACACGCAAGCAAAACAACTGCACGGCATGGGCGTGCAAACATGGCCATGCAGTTTAACCCTCCTGGCGGTATGAAAAATTCCGGCAGGAGGCAGCGCGGCAGTTTTTTTTTGTTAAATCATGTAGCGAGTTCAGGGCTCGCTACATGATAGCCGCTGCTCAGCGGCATCCCCCCGCCCGCTTCGATCAGGAAATCCCATTCAAAGAACGGGATTTCCTGGAGGGCTTCCCCGTCGCCATGGCGATGGGGCGGGATGACGTCGCCGACGTCAGCGACATCGTGACGTCATTGGGAGTCCCGGTCCACCCCTCGGCGCTGCCTGGCACTGATTGGCCAGGCAGCGCACGGGGTCTGGGGGGGGGGGGCGCGCCGCAACGGATAGCGGAGATCGGGCGCGGCGGCGATCGGTGTGCTGGCGCAGCTAGCAAAGCGCTAGCTGCGTCCAGCAAAAAAAAAATTAAGAAAATCCGCCGAGCAGGGTCGGAGAAAACCTCCTGCGCGGCTTACCCCGAACTAAGTTCGGGGTTACCACCAGGAAGGTTAAACAATGCTCAAACAACTCTGTACACATGTGGCCAACTGCACAATATCAGCCCAACAGTCATATGAGTTGATCCACTGGTTGGATCGGGAAAACCGCCTGTTATCAGCAACAGACCAAAATCAGGCACAATCAGGAGGTTTGGTTGAGTGTTTGTACAAGCCTTTAGCCAGATGAGGAGACAACACTTCTGGCCAGAACAACAGAAACATCATAAAAGGCTTGCAGACTGTTTATTATATTGTATACAGGATTATATCAATAAAAGCATAAATACATCATAAAGAACTTGAAAGTGCAATATAAAAGGAAAAGTAAATTTAAACTAAGAATGAATGACCACTTAATGTCTTGAACTAAAAGGTATAAGCAAAATCAACAAAGAATCTTAACCAGACAAAGACCCCCCCGCCCCCTAAAAAAAACCTTTCAGACAACTACCTAACCACAGACACTAACCGGTTAATGAGAAGTATTGATGGCCAAACAACGCAATTTTGTGTTATTGCAAATGTTTGAGAACCAATCGTCCACAGCGAGCGCTATTGACTTAAATAGCAAGTGGACTCCTGAAACCTTCAGGACATCTCTGCAGCCACAATTTCTTTAAAAAAATTAGGTAAAAGTCCAGGTAGCACACCTTATTCAAGCTTCAAAATTTGTTCAATTTATCGCTTCATCAGCACATGAAAAAACTACAATTGTTTCGGGGCACGGCGGGTCCCCTTCTTCAGATAGTGCACTGAAGAAGGGGACCCGCCGTGGCCCTGAAACAATTGTCATTTTTTCATGTGCTGATGAAGCAATAAATTGAACAAATTTGAAGCTTGAATAAGGTGTGCTACCTGGACTTTTACCTCATTGTTGAACGTTTGGATGCTAGGGCTCAGCATCTACAGGGTATAGTACCTGCACCTTGGGTAAGGTGTGCCACCTTCGCAGCAGAACTGTATTTCTTTAAAAAAAAAAGGTATACGAAAGTGTACCAAAACCCGGACAGTGGCATGGCAGCAGTGGATCAAAGGCAAAATATTCCACAAAAATTACGTATTTTACTCAGAGGGTTTTTTATGTGTAAATGCAAAAAATCACATAAAGGAGACATTAAAGTGGTATTGTCACCATAAAAATCAAATTTCAACAGCAATTGGTCTGCGTGTATTAAGTGAGAAAGATGCTAATCCTGCATTCAAAACTAGCAAAACATTTTCAGCTGTTATAGTTTGTAGTTATCACATACTTTAGGAGCACTGGCCCTAGTGCCAAACAGTGCCAAAGAGTTGAATGCTGGGAGTTCTTTTTTTCTATAATATATTCCTCCTCTTCCATTTATTTCCCTGCCTAGCTGCTTATCAGAAACACCCTCTGATTACTTATGTTTACAAGCAAGTCTGGGGTGACTCAGTGATTGGATGTGTAAATAAAAAAAAGACAGTGCAGTTGTTAGTATACACCTCAGTGGGAGTGTCTGGGAGGAGGGCAGCTAATGAATACACAATGAGCAAGAGAAGAGAGGAGGGAAAACAAGAGTCAGGGAGGATATGATGTCAGCATTAGCTTGGCAAGATGGCCTCTGGCTAGAATAGGATTTTCTGCTTTTCCTTTATAAAATTCTCAGGAATCATTACGTGGACAGTGCAATGCATCTGTTATGTAAGTAGAAGTAGTATTTATCTACTTATATATGTGTTTTTTATTTCTAGGTTAGCATGGGTGTCGCTTGTTCTTTAACTGCCTGATATCACCAACAGTAAACTCACAGTAAGATTAGGTGACACAGGTGATGCTGTGTGGGGGTCCGCGACAATAAATTAAATCACTTATGCACAGTGACAGGGCTAGGATGGTGACGCAGCCACACACTACACTGTATGTATGGTGTTGTGCTGCTACAACATACACCACACCCCAATTCAGCAACAAAATGTCAGTACAGCAGGGTCAATATCAGTGTAAAATATTACTTTTGTGGTCTGGATGAGTCCTCAGGATGAGTCCTCAAAAGGACTATTAGGGGGTAGCAAGCTCGTGGACTACATGAAGCAGAGGACCTAGGAAGCAGCTACAGTACAAAACACAATATCACATGTGGTCAGGAAGAATCCTCAAAAGGACTATTAGAGTCCCTAGCTGGTGGATTGGATGACAAAAACAGAGCACCTAGCAAGCAGCTACACAGCACAATATCACAATATAGCCTATCTAACACTGTCCCTGTATCAGTAGCAGCTCCTCTCCCTACAACTAAAGACACACTTAAAATGACTGCCAGGATTGTGCCTTTTATGGGGGGAGTGGCCTGAGTTGTGTTCAGGTCAGATTGGCCTTCCTGTCCCACCTGACTTCAGGGTGACCATCAAATGTCCCTATGGGTAAGTACAGGGCAGCCACAAATGGCCCGTACTGTTTGCGTCCACACCAACCGGGGGAATGGCAGAAGTTCACCTGGAACTGTTCTCCCAGCAAACTGCTATGCTAATGAGAAAGTTAATTTTGACAGTGCTTGTCGAGTAGGTTAGTCTCTCAGCTGGTCATGAGTGCCTTTTGGATGCAATTAAAATGCAGCTGAATGGCAGTATTTGTAGCCCCATGTGTGCCATTATTTTCCACATGATGGAGATACCAGGTGGCTAAAAAAGTGACATGTCCCATCAGAGAGTGAGACTACTCTGATAAGACGCCAGAGGGGGGGGGGGGGCACCTGTCCAACACCCATAGCAAGCAATAGCAAGTACTTGGCTGGTGTACAAGGTTTTTGGGCTTGACTGGCCTCTGCAAGCACTGCAAACATAGGTGTGTTGTGGTGTGTGGGTTGTGTCTGAATGTGTAGTGAGTGTGTATGCGTGTGTTTGTGTGTGTTGTTCCTGCAGTTAGTGTTTGTGTTGTGTCTGCAGTGTTGGTGTTGGAGGTAACATTTGCAGCATTTCATGAATTATGTATAACGTTTGCTGCATTTCATGCATGGGATGTAACAGTAGCCACATTTAACTTATGGGATGTAACGCTTTCTGAATTTCATGTATCGGATGTAACGTTTGCAGCTTTTCATGTATTGAATGTAACATTTGCCGCATTGCAATGTATCATATGTAGCGTTTGCCAAATTTCATGTGTCGTGTGTTTAAAATTTTGGTTAGATGGTACAGGACTCCTGCCAGGATGGCTTTGATAAATTTGGAGGCTGATGATAAATGTTGGAGGGGCTGTGGATGCAGGGGTACTTTGTTGCATATATTTTGGAGCGTTTTGGGAAGGGATTTTTCTGAATATTAAAGTGGACCCAAATTGAAAATACATGATTTCAGAAATAAAATCTATTTTCTAAATTATAATTATAAATAGCAGCCTTTTTTCAGCTGCATGATGATAAATATAAAATATTTTACATTTATTGGCGGAACCCCTCCCTTTATTTCATATTGCCGGGACAGAATCCGGCAAACTGGTGGAGTAGAAGGTGTCCGGCAAAGGAGGAATTGCTAATGGCTGCCACCTGTATAACCCTAGTTATGAAAAGAGAAGGGTGAAAAGCATGAACTGAAATGCTCATAGGCTTGAAGGAATGTTTATTTATCTTTGTATGTGTCAGAGTGGTGCAACTAAATATTTTGAATTTAAAAAAATGTTTGGTTCCACTTTAATAAAATAACAATCCACCAGGTTAAGATCCGTTAGTGATGCTCCTGCTTATTCCAGCTAAATGTTTAATTCCTGTTAACTGGAGACACCCAGATCCTCCTTTATTTGATTGGTTAAAAGTGTGAATATAATAAAATATGCTGAGAAACAGATTGCTTTACAATCGGATAGATGGGAAAGTTTTTGTTTAAAATGGATGGGTTGAATTGAATTTATGGATTCTGAAGAATACAAAGAGATTGTGTGCTCTGGTGTGCTCTGGTGTGCTCTGGTGGAGGAGGTAATTGAAGGGAGGTTTTGGTTTGGGGTGAGTTGGGAGGGGGGAGGTTGTTTTGTTTATTTTTGTGTTGTTTGTCATGGAGTACTGTAATTTATTTTTCTTTTGTTGAATATTATAGCCAATTTAATTATATGAAAAAACGCATCATGCTGTTTCTGCAGATTTATCATTTGCTCCTCCATGAGAATCTCCTGTTCTGCCACATCATATGGGATCTGTTGATGTTTGTATGCGTGTGTTTTGCTTATATATGTGGGTTTGATTTTTTTGGGAGGGAATGTTGGGTCACTTTGCCTGAATGTGATTTGGGAGGAAACTCTGGCCCACTGCCTTTGAGTTACACTGTTACATTACAGTTGGCCCGGCCCACATCATGTCATGGCCATGCATGGGTTTTGCCACAGTGCTCACTTCCTCCTTTTTCTTAGTGCCCCAGATCTTTCAGGATCCTAGCAACAACCCTGAAAAGACAAAACACTGCAAACTATGAAAACATATCAAGAAATTATTAATGGTTCCACATTGAACATAGACCTTTCACATCACAGTATCCTAGCACTGCTTTTTCAGTTATGTTGTGTAGCTTCTGCAATGCAGCAAGTGTAACAAGGGATGTTTCACTGAAGAAAAATCACATTAATAACAAAAAAAAATATTTAATTTATAGAGACGAACAATAAAAGACAACGGTTAGATAAAGTTCCTTTGTGGGTCATGATCTTTCTCAAATACAACATTCCATTAATAACCTGAAAATGCCTACTTGGATGCCGCAGTGTTTCAGAAATGCAAACAAAGTTGTCTTTGTGTACAAAATATGCAATACTGCTTTTTTATTGCATAAATGTGTTGTTTAATGTTACACAGTGTTGCATAAACTGGTATAAGTAGTTTAAAACATTTTAAAAGCATGCTGAAATCAACCAAAACCAATTATTTATAGTATTTATCCAAATCCAGAGTTAACCAAATGCAAATCATTTATCCGCGTTTCACTATGTTTAACACACGACTCAACTTACATGCAAATTCAGTTTACAAACAACCTCACAGAATGAAACCTTTTAGTAAGTAGGGGACCACCTGTGATTGAAAAAAACAACAAAACATGCAAATTCTGATTTGACAGGAAACTGAAGTTTATATTTAGCAAACCAGCTTTATAAACAGCTGGTTAATTAACTGGCAAATTATTTAACAGCTACTGGTTTATTAACTGGCAGTTGCAGAATTAAATATAACTGCTGCAAAGTCCTGGTTTCAGTTTATGCACTATAAATTCACATTTCTGATTAACTGGACTTGACATATATGTTACAATTTTGATCAATAAAAACGAAAAAATGTAGGATTGTATTTTTATATTATGTTACTAGCTGTAAAGTTGACCACACACCATGCAATTTTTTTTTTATTTGAGAAATCTGATTCTTTTTTTTTTTTCTTTTTGCTTGTATGAAAATTCAGATTGCTTCTGCCAATGTACCACACTCATATATTTGATTTCTAGGAAATTTTGAGAGATGAGATAGGGTCAGTTATAGATATTGCGTTATTGAAAAATTTCAAAAGAAGGACATTTTTTTAATACGATCAGAAATGACAAGGGTTTTTTTTTACTTCTGTGTCTGGGCTAAACAAAGATGCCACATAGTAGGAGACTGCGTCATGTGAAGTACTGGAAAAGCTGGGAGAAACCAAAATGGCTTTTATTGTCGCAAATCACAAACATGTCACAATTGCTGTAATGTGAGTTATCCCATAATCCTAAAGGATTACTCATGCAACACTGCTTTGCCAATCACCTGCAATCAGCTACATATAAATTGCAACATTAACATATTTAAAAAAAATATACATTTATACAATCATTTTTTTAAAATACAGTTAATTTACTATACAAACATTGGGGCTGATTCATGAAGCGGCTCTGCTATAGCAGTGTGAGCTACATGACCGCACCACAAGCTTAATACAGGGAAGCATGCTACGCGTGGTCATACAGTGGAGTGTGCCTTCTTTAGTTACACGCGTTGCTTGCTTAGCAATGCGCGCGCCTTTAAATTTTGGCTGCTGCTGTAAAGTATCGTGACCACGATACTTTACTAGAGCAGCAGCTAATATGTTAACTAACATAGTTACTATTTTAATTAACATAGTAACTATGTCAATTAACATAGTAGCATCTGCTCTAGTAAAGTTTCACGGTCGTGATACTTCACAGCAGCACCTGGCATTTAAAGAGAGCCTTAACTAAAGCAAAACAAAAAAGTTTCACTTAGCTGGGGCTTCCACTAGCCCCCTGCAGACGTCCTGTGCCTGTGCCGTCACTCACCAATTATCCGGTCTCCCGCTGTGGCTTAGTGGCTGTGGCCGCGAGCATCCTCAATCGTGTTCCCTTCCATGTGGCCTTACTGCACATGCACAGTATGAGTACTACACGCATGTATGTATGCACTTAATATCCATACTGCTCATGTGCAAGGCAATCACAGGGATGGGAGCACGATTGAGGATTCGCATGGCCAGGGCCACTGGGAGGGAGGGAAGGGGGAGCTGGAATAATAAAAAAATAAAAAAATGTATTCAAAAATAAATATTTATAAAAAGATAAAAAACATCCTAGGAGCGATAATTGCCCACTAACAGAGAGCTCTGTTGGTGGGAAGAAAAGGGGGGGGATCTCTTGTGTGTTGAGATGTCCCTTCAGTGAGGCCTTAAAGCTGCAGTGGCCTATTTAGTACAAAAATGGCCTGGTCACTAGGGAGGTTTAATACGCGAGGTCTTAAGTGGTTAAATATGATCTAAAATTCAAGTTGATGTTGAATACAGTACATATACCATCTATTTTACTGCGTCTCATATGTTTATATGGTACTTATAGCCTATATTTTAATTGAGGAGGGGGCTTTGTCCAAAGTTTTGCAGGGGTGGGGTACTTCACTATTTTTTTTGTTACACCCTTGAGAGGTCTACATACAGTATGTTATTTTGTCATACAGAAAACTGTCATTATTGTGTACCCATTTCACGCAGCTTGCTTCAGACTTTTCACAATTCTCACTAGGTTAGTGCCCAGAGGTTCCCCAGATCCTCTGATATCTTAGTAATTTCCCTGGTGAAAAGTTAAACTACATTGTTTTGTATGGTTTACACAGTTTTACACCATTTTCAGTGTTGTTTACATAGTAGCATTGATTATGCACAAACAGCTGGCTAATACTTTGGAGATATGGAAAGTAGTGTAACACCTAGGAGGCTGTGAAAACTCTTTCAATTTACATGATTCAAACACATTTTATTTATTTTTTTAAAAGGGCAGATTTTTTTTTCTGGTATTGTAGTGTAATGGCCTGAGTATGTTGAGCTTATTGTTAAAATTCTTTGGCATCTGCCAATATTTCATGTTTGCACATTATGTCATATGGACACTGATCATATTGTGAGCTTTGTTTGAAATAAATAGTGTCATTTGCCAAAGCATTCATGCAAAATGTAAAGAATAAGATGGTTGATAGTTCAGGCAAATTAACGTATACCTAACTTGCAGCAGTGCATTTATGGTGGAGCACCAATGATACATTTTTAACCACTTTAGGATCTCTGGTATGCATATCTACGCCCCTTTAAACTTCACATGCGGATCAGAGGGTAGATATGCGTACTGCTACGTTACCATCGCGTTCACGATCCCTGCGCTGTTTTCGGGCGATCCACCTTTGCAGTCCCCTCCATCTGTGATCAGGATAAGAGAATCTCCTTATTTTATTCTCAATCCCGATCACCGTTCCTGTGTCTTCGGAGAGCTTGATAACGTCACAGAAGCCCTCAGACCCGACACTTCCCTGTTCTTCCGTGTTCTATTAATAGAAACACAGTCTCAGTAGCACCATCTTGTGGTCAAAAAGTAAAAATACACCTAATTATACCAGTATACTGGTTTACATAGTATTTTACACAGTTTTACAAAGTTTTTTATTATGATGATGTTTTTATTTTATTACCTTTAACCCCTTCCAACCCTGCCCCACAGTTACAGAAATAAAACACTTGTTAAAAAAAATGAAAAAAAAATACATCATTTAACCACTTGAGGACTGCAGGGCTAAACCCCCCTAGTGACCAGGCCATTTTTAGCAAAATTGGCCACTGCAGCTTTAAGGCCAAGCTGCAGGGCCGCACAACTCAGCACACAAGTGATTCCCCCCCCCTTTTCTCCCCACCAACAGAGCTCTCTGTTGGTGGGGTCTGATCGCTCCCCCCATGTTTATTTTTTTTAAATAAATATTTATGTTGTCACTTTTTTTTAAAAAAAAAACCTCTTCCTTTAATTCCTTTCCCTCCCTCGCTCCCTCCCTCCCCACAGCCGGCCAATTACGGCGATCGGCTGTCATAGGCTTCTGCCTATGAGAGCTGATCGCTCTCTTGTCCCCCATGGGGACAGCCGTGTCACACGGCTGTCCCCAGTGCAGCGCTGCTGCTCATCACAGCGCTGCACCTAGTAAATAGACGGCGTGATCGCCGTCTAACAGTCTCCCGAGCGGCAATAGCCGCTCGGAGACTGAAGGCGGGGCGGAGCTCCGCCCTCCGAGCATGAGATGCGCGCGCACCATGCGCGCGATCTCATGCAAAACAGAGCCCCAGGACTTTACGCCAATTGGCGTTAGGCGGTCCTGGGGCTGCCGCCGCGGCCACGCCTACTGGCGTGACGCGGGCGGCAGAAGGTTAAATGTTTTTTACATAAATAAGTTACCTTAGGGACTTTTCTAATATGGATGTCATGAGAGTATATTACTATTAATTTTGCAAAAAAAAAGTCTTGTAATAAGTGAAATAGTATTAACCCTCCTGGCGGTATGAAAAAATCCGCCAGGAGGGAGCGCAGCAGTTTTTTTTTTTTTTTTTTTTTTTTTTATTACATCATGTAGCCACTGCTCAGCGGCATCCCCCCGCCCGCTTCGATCGCCTTCGGCGATCTCCAATCAGGAAATCCCGTTCAAAGACGTCACCGACGTCACTGATGTTGGGACGTCATTGGGAGTCCCGGGCCAACCCTCGGCGCTGCCTGGCACTGATTGGCCAGGCAGCGCACGGGGTCTGGGGGGGCCGCACGGTGCGACGGATAGCGGCGATCGAGCGCGGGGTGGCGGTGATCGGTGTGCTGACGCAGCTAGCAAAGTGCTAGCTGCGTTCAGCAAAAAAAAATTAGACAAATCGGCCCAGCAGGGCCGGAGAAAACCTCCTGCACGGCTTACCCCGAACTACGTCCGGGATTACCGCCAAGGAGGTTAAAAATCCCTAAACGGAAAAATGCTCCTTTATTTCCAGATAAAATATTATCACCATACATTGTACTAGGGACACAATTTAAACTTTGTAATAACTGGGACAAATGGGCAAATAAACGTGTGGGTTTTATGTATCAAAGCACATTTTACTTTAAAACTATAATGGCTGAAAAAGGAAAAATAATGTTTTTTTCCCTTATTTTTCCCTTTACAATGCATATAAAATAAAATAATTCATAGCTAAAACTACCACCCAAGGAAAGCCTAATGTGTGGCGAAAAAAACCCCCAATATATAGATCATTTCAGTGTGATAAATAACAATAAAGTTATCGCTGAATGAATGGGAGGAGCGTTGATATGTGAAAGTTGTTTAGGTTTTTAAGGGAAAAAAAACTGTGATCCTTAAGTGGTTAATAAAATTACCCGTTGGCTCCAAAAGTCCTTTGCTACAACATCTCAGCACTTGCTCCATCATGTTTGTAATGTTCCTTTTCTCCTCCTTATTATTTTTCAGATTATGCAATCCAAGAGATTGTGTGAGTGTAAAACCTACTTATAATGATTTTGGAGACTTGTAGACATTGCATCCACTGCAAAGCACCTTTAGTAAAATTTGTGATGTAATTTTTCAGCATCCATGGAAAATGGAATATTAATTTGCTGTAAATTGGAGTTTTAATGCCCAACTCAATTACAATTTTCATTGTGTCTTCCTTTAGTTTTAATTAGAATGAGAAAGGTTGAAAATGTTGTCAGTTCTTTTTCTGCTGTTTTCATATTCAGTGGGAAGATTTCTTAAAATTGCACACGGTATGATCTGTGACACAAAAAGTGATTGAAATGTTACACATGGAGGAACACAAACACCAAGAACATTTAACACAACTCTTCACAATCTCTCTCCTTTGTACATCTCCTCAAAGTAGCAGAACATTAGTGAACATGCAGATCAGGAATGCAAATCTAGTAAAGTTTTTTTTTTTTTAATATACAAAAGTTCTAACCATTACATACCACTTTATTTTAAACAAAGCTTGTTATATTGCACCAGGGATAGGCATGTTTTATTTTAAATACTATTATTGGTGATAATAATAATAATAATAATAATAATAATAATAATAATAATAATAATAATACGATGATAATGATGATGATTATGATAATGATGATGATGATGATAATATCCGCATAAATATTTTAGACAACTTTCTCCATATGTTTATAATTTAAAAACATTTGTGCACCTTCATAAGGGCAGATAATATATGAGGCAACATTTATGTCTGCACATACATCACGCACATGAACAATGGACCTGCAGAAGCTACTGTGTACATTGAGTTAACTGATGAAGGACTGCTCAGTATAATTTTATTTGTGGATTTATGAGACTCCAATAAAATATAAGGAGAAATCAAGGATAAAGTTACTATGTTTATCCTGGCAATAAAACTGAAGAATTTATGATGTTAGTGAAAAAAACACCAAGTCAACAGATTTCCAAAGCCTAAATAACATTATACTGTCACTGATGGATTAGGCTGCTTAGTTTGTAAAAAGTGTGCCATCCATTATAACCCTGACAATAATGAAGATGCCTGACATGACTTCTTTTCAATTGATTAATTTGAAAATCATTGTTAAATTAGCTAGTACTATTTACTTCAGCATGAAATATATATTGCTCAGTTTTAATACTTACTCATAAAATATAATTTAATGCATATCAAACAATATTGTGCACACACTTAAAACTTAAAATGTTCATGCCAGAGTTTGTGCATACAGTACCAAGATGAACAACACTTTCGATATATAAAAAATGATAGTAAAAATGATAGTATTTTGAAGACACATTTAATCAACTGCATTATTCAGGCAAATACCATCAGTTTATTCTATATGTTGTGTACTTTACTCAGGGGAATGTACTGATTTTTAGAATTATTTTTAATCATATTTGTACAGTATCGTTTTACCCAAGGTGTATATTGCTTCACGGTTACAGTCCCATTAGTCCATAAATAAAAGGACAGAAGGTGTATTCATAGCTGCTGTTATCAGAATAGTCTTACTGCATTACCAGTAGAGTAAAATGCAATACATTGCATACAATTTTCTCATTGTAAGAAATTATGCATGCTATTCTGATTATGGCTGTTCAGTGAATTGACCAAAAAGTATTAATACTGCTGTTGGTTCATTTTTTTTTATTTTTTGAGATTAGAGCTACTAAACATGCACAAAAATAATTAAGAAACAAAAACAAAACACTAATATATTAAAATTGAATACGTATATATGCATTTCTATATATAATCATGTTATAATAGTGTATGGGGTGCATTTTTACTTTTTGGCCACAAAATGGCGCTACACTCAACTTCCATGTATTATAAATAGTACATGGAAGAACTGTTTACTGTCATACTGGTGTCTCGCTGATGCTGGCTTTTCTTTCCCGTTCGCGGGATTGCAGCGGAAACAAATGACACAGAGGTTAGCAGACCCTAAAGGACATAGCTCCCCTATTATCCCACTTATGGCTTGGGACAGGAGTTGAATTGGAAACCTGTTGTGGGGAATCTCCTTGGGCCATCTGCATGTATAAGTATATCGGTGGTGGCTGGAAGAGCTGTAATCAATCTTCTCCTAGTGTGTCAGCGTACTTATGTGGGTAGGTTAGAGCAGGGCTTTTCAACCCTGTCCTCAAGTACCACCAACAGTGCATGTTTTGTGGAAATCCATACAGGCAGTTAATCAACTCTGCCGAGACACTAATTACCTCACCTGTGAATGTTTGTGGTTTCTTGCAAAACATGTACTGTTGGTGGTACTTGAGGACAGGGTTGAAAAGCCCTGGGTTAGAGGACCAGTACATTTGGTCCACCATAAACCCAAATGCCACAGATCTTATCCTACATCGTCATTTTATAGACATGCAATTTGCATTCAGTCAGGTACGGAGGATACATTTCTCAACTATGCTGCATACTGGATTAATAATAAATTGGACCTTGCGTTTACAACCTACATAAATTGATTTTTTTGATCTGCCCATTAATTTTGATCTGGTCATTGGAGACGTGATTTTTTCTGATGAGTCACTTGCATTGCAATGTTACAGTTTAATACATGTAGGTAAGGAAGAGCTTTGGCTTGAAAATCTTGAATGTAAAATGCATATATATATATACAGTAAATTATGTACATTTCCCCTTGAGCAAAATGATCTATTAATTGCCTTTTTCCTATGTTGCTGTCACCTACGGTAGGTAGTAAAAATCTGACAGATCCGTCTTCAACTAGCCCATCTCTTTATTGAGGGACTAGTAAAAAAGCACACCCATTAGAAAATGGGCACTAGGCTACGGGCACTACCCCCTTCCCAGCAATGTGAGCACAGATGCGTCCCGCTTGCCCGTCCTCCACCGCTGTCTGCAGTATACACACTTTTTCTGCACAGAAAAACTGAGAACTCATGTTAATCAATGGGCTAGTACACACTTAATATGTTGTTCGCGCGCAGAAAAAAAACTGACATTCTGCATCCTGATTCTGCACATTTTGTCAGTTTTCTCTATCAATTACATCAGCTGCTGTGAAAAAACGTGCGCGTTTTCCTGCATAGAAACACACTTGGTGTGCAGAAAAAGTATGCAGGAAAACGTGCGCAGAAAACTGAAAGACAAGTGTGTTCCCTGTCTCAGGTAGATGTTGCTTGCTTGGCAGTTGGAAAAAGCTGTTATTTCCCACAATGCAATGAGACAGACAGAAAACTGTCAAGTCTGGAAGCAGGGACACACACACACAGGGACAGGACGCAGGGACACTTGCATTTTATTACATAGGAATCTCAGTTATTTCTTTGTTTATAAAATGCCCAGTCCAACTGCCAAAATAATGTGCAAAGGGAGGATGGCTGACATCCTTTTATAGATAATTTCTGCTGAGTGCTTTCATAAAGCATAAGGGTAATACTAAGCATCTCCCACGAGGAGATGGACTAGAACAAAATCTGTCAGATCAGTCAGCTCTTTACTTCCCACTGTAAGCGACAGCAACATAGGATAGCGGAATTTGTAGAGTAGTTTACTCAGGGAGAAACTGACATTTTATATGTATACATTTTACATTTTTATGATGGTGGCTCCTAAAGTTAAAGTTGAACACTGACTGTCATGTGTATTGTGTTACAACATTGCCAAAAGTCAAGTAGAAAAAAGAGAAAGCGGGGCACCACTTCTTTAAAATCCCTTTATTCCAGGCTGGGAAAAGCAGGTAAAGAGCAGTAGGGGGTAGCAAGTGCCTGACAGCTGTTTCGCTGCCTAGACCAGCTTCTTCAGAGGCAGAATATCCTGCCTGACAGCAGCCTGCTCTAATCTGATGAGAGAGTGAACAAAGAAGGGAGGGGGAATTCCATCACAGTGCATTTGTTGACCCCATGTGAGAGAAAGCCCTGTGTCTTGTGTCTCTGACTGAAGTGTCTGAAGAGAGCAGAGAAATGTAAATAGTCATAAACATTTGTAAGTGTCTGTGACACCAAAGCTTTACATTTTTTTTTTCTTTTTTCTTTTAGAGAAAAATACTCTGTAGTCTGATATGCATTGAAGCAGGCACCTCTTTTGAGAATGGTTTGTTCCAATAGAGCTAAATCCTACACACAATGAATTCAAGCTTTTGCCTTTGATATTTAACATGAAAAGTAGGAAAATGTTTACACAGCTACTTAGACATTATTTGTACATTGTCATTTACTTACCAGTGATTATTTGTTCTCCTTTTGCAATTTTCCTTTAAATGATATTATGAACACAGACTGTCTGAATTTTTTTTTTGTGATATGAATACGTGTAATGACCACAAAGGTATAAAAATGGAACAAGTACAGTACAGTACCATCCTGCTGATTTGAAATCTAAATTATTTCAAAAGCTCATTACTAGAAATATATAATACAGTTGTTTCACATTCTGGTACATTTTTGTCTGATATGTTCAGACAGTACAATAACACAATCTGCTTCTTACTGAAAATTCTCTAAAGATTTGGGATCATAGTTTCCATGTTACCATCTGGATTTATGAATTCATCTTCTCTGTACTGTAAGAAAACATATTGGATGTACAATGGTGCTGACATATTTGTGTTCACCGTCTCCTGCTGTGCAACTCTGAAAACAAAAACCTTTTATATACAAACAAAATATAGTTATCTCATGCTTTGTGTTGTTTTTATAAAAAATTGCATTACTAGGTGATGGTTGTATATGTGCACTTGTTTATTAACAAATTCCATCATTGTTAAATGGTGTGAGATTTGCTTTTTTTTTTAGAACAATGTAAGGCAGATTATTGGCTTTAGGCTTATTATCTAGCAATGCAAAACAAATGTTTCAACATTTATCAGTATAATGTGGCTGTTGGGGCATAGTTTAATTGGAGACTATGGATTATGTTTAATTTTATTTTAACGGAACTGCATTATCACACTTTCATATGATAAATATATACATAATGCAAAATATGATAACCTGATCCTGTCCACCCCCCCCCCCTTCCCCCCATGCACACAAACACACACACACACACACACATGCCGTATCAGTTTAAAAGGGTGCCTGAGCCATCTGTGTATATCATCAGGTCACAAATTCAGTTATATTTTTAGAATAGCATAGGTTTTGAAATGTGGCTACAAAGATAATAAATTTGGTTATACCAGTTAATTCTGCTATATCAGTTCAAAATAATATATATTTTTGACAGGAATTGCGGCAAAGTTTAGGCACTACAATGGGGGATTCAGGTTAGGCACCACAAGTGGGGGTTTTGGTTAGGCATCACAAGGGGGGGGGAGGGCTTACATTTAGGCACCACCAAGGAAGTTCTTAAAGTGGACCCAAGCCAAACATTTTTTTTTAATTCAAAAGATTTAGTTGCACCACTCTGACACATACAAAGATAATTAAACACTCCTTCAAGCCTACGAGAATTTCAGTGCATGCTTTTCACCCTTCTCTTTTCACAACTAGGATTATACTGGGGGCAGCCATTAGCAATTCCTCCTTTGCTGGACACCATCTACTCCACCAATTTGCCAGAATCTGTCCCGGCAATTTGAAAGGAAGGGAGGGGTTCCTCCAATAAATGTAAAATATTTCATATTTGTCATCATGCAGCTGAAAAAAGGCTGCTATTTATTATTATAATTTAGAAAATAGATTTTATTTCTGAAATCTTGTATTTTTAATTTGGGTCCACTTTAAAGAGGAACTTCAGCCTAAACAAACATACTGTCATTAAGTTACATAAGTTATGTTAATTAAAATAGGTAGTTAATATAATCTATTACCCACCCTGTTTTAAAAGAACAGGCAAATGTTTGTGATTTCATGAGGGCAGCCATCTTTTTGGTTGAAAGGAGGTGAAAGGGAGCATGAGACACAGTTCCAACTGTCCTGTGTCCTGATCACCCCCCCCCCCCCCCCAGCTGCTAGGCAATGAGAACAACAACATCAGAAATCCCATCATGCTTTGCACAGCATCAGGGGAAAAATGCCCGGGCAGTTTTCTTTGATGGGGCGGAGCTTAGCTTCTGTGCAGGTAATAATAAGACTTTGATAAGAAAAACAAATTTCTGATGCTGTGAAACTGTAAGAGAAACACAAAGCCTTTTCAGTGCTGCTGAGTAGATTTTTAGTCTGGAGTTTCACTTTAAGGATAGGTACCACTAGGGGGATCTTAGGGTTACGCACCACCAGAGGAGTCTTAGGGTTAGGCACCACCAGGGTCTTAGGGTTAGGCACCGCCTAGGGGGTCTTAGGGTTAGGCACCACCAGGGAAGTCTTAGGCCCCTTTTCCACTAGCAATTGCTAGCGTTCGCGCTGAACACTAGCAATTGCGATTCAGCAAAAGTACAACATTTTGCGTCGATTTCCCAACATTTGTGATCGTGATTTTGCTATGCTATGCACTGCATTGCAAAATCGCAGCAATAATCGTTCTGCCGTGTGTTTGGTAGTGGAGATGACCTACTGCGATTCCTATGTTAAAAAGCAAACTGTAGCAATTTGAAAATCACTAGCGGTTTGCGATTTTGCAATTCAGCAATCGCAAACGCTATAGTGGAAAAGGGCCCCTAGGGTTATGCACCACCAGGGGGACTTTAGAGTTAGATATTACCAGGGGGCATCTTAGGGTTAGTCACCAAAAGGGGAGTCTTAGGGAAAAGCACCACTGGGGTGGGGGAGGCTTAGGATTAGTCACCACCATTGGGTCTTAGGGTTAGGCATCACTAGGGGGCTCTCAGGGTTAGGCACCACCAGGAGGGGTCTAGGAGTTAGGCAGTATAGATCACTTAAAGCTATTATTATTATTATTATTATTACCCTCTATTTTAGGTAAAATTACACTCAGCTTAGTTTTTTTTTATATTGGATTTTTGGTCTCTCTTGGCCCTTTATACCTTCCAAGTTTTTCTTGGTCACCTGAGGAGTGTGAGTAGTCCTTACAGTATATAAATAAGGAAACCCATCTTGGTGGGTGGATTTGTTATGTCAACTTCTTAATTACTTATTTTACTTCATCATATTCTATAGGTTTATTTGAGGATGATACTTCAGATGGTGAAATAGATTAAGCCCTGAATTCCTCAGAAACTCCTCAATTTTAGATAAGATATTCCGTTAGGGATAATGCATGTGTAATGGATTGTGGAGACACCGCCGCGCGATCTAACAGTGGGGCGGCTGTTTCCACGTCCAGACCGGCGGTTTCCCCGCAGCAGCATGCGTCTGGGTTGTCTGAACCTAGTAGTGCACACAGATGGAGAGCTACGCACGCACGTGCTGCAAGACAGGCTCTTTATGCCAATAGGAGAGGGGTCAGCTGATCGGGACAATCAGCTGATCCCAGCGTGGCAGGGGATTGGCTGAAGGGAACTGGGTGGCGTTGAGGAGCACTTTTCTATATATACTCCTTGCCTGTCAGTTGCTAGTTGTCTGGCGTTGCGAGTGCTTATGTGTTGGCACTCGGACCTTGGTCAGATCTTTCAGTGTGGTTGGACCAGGAGGACCTGGGAATCCACACTTAGCAAGATTACTGTGTTACTATTGTGTTATACTTCAGACTAGTTCCAGGGTGTTGAGACCACGGACCTCACACCCAAGACTAGGGATACTGTGTTACTATTGTGTTATACTTCAGACTAGTTCCAGGGTGTTGAGACAACGGACCTCACACCCAAGACTATGGATACTGTGTTACTATTGTGTTATACTTCAGACTAGATCCAGGGTGTTGAGACCACAGACCTCACACCCAAGACTAGGGATACTGTGTTACTAAATTTAAACTGTTCCACTGCGCTCTCTTAGGAAACCTGAAGCAGAAAAGACATACTGCACATAGCGTAATCCTGCCTCTAATATTGACACCACTCCAAATTGTGCTGCATGGACATGAGTGCACCCTCCACCGACATAAAAGGGGCTCACCAGATTCTGGCCACCTCTTTCTTCAGGTGGGGCTCAGGCTCAAATCTGTGTATTCACCAGGACCTTCAGTGAATCACACCATCCAGTGCAGTAGAAAATGTATTTATTCTTCATAAAACTTTTAAAACAAACAGAACAAACTCCTCATGGCGTAGTATGACAAAACCACCATATATCACACTTGCGCTTCTCGCGCCAATGGCCTACTTACAAGCTAAAAGAAGGTAAAAAGCACATCTGAGAGGTGAGGCTGAAGATCATCTGGGTCTCCCTGCGACTATCCGGCGGCGTCCCGCACTATAGTAGGTCCCCGTGATGCTCCAGCTCCCCGTTCCGGATTTCCGGAACGGGGAGCTGGAGCATCACGGGGACCTACTATAGTGCGGGACGCCGCCGGATAGTCGCAGGGAGACCCAGATGATCTTCAGCCTCACCGCTCAGATGTGCTTTTTACCTTCTTTTAGCTTGTAAGTAGGCCATTGGCGCGAGAAGCGCAAGTGTGATATATGGTGGTTTTGTCATACTACGCCATGAGGAGTTTGTTCTGTTTGTTTTAAAAGTTTTATGAAGAATAAATACATTTTCTACTGCACTGGATGGTGTGATTCACTGAAGGTCCTGGTGAATACACAGATTTGAGCCTGAGCCCCACCTGAAGAAAGAGGTGGCCAGAATCTGGTGAGCCCCTTTTATGTCGGTGGAGGGTGCACTCATGTCCATGCAGCACAATTTGGAGTGGTGTCAATATTAGAGGCAAGATTACGCTATGTGCAGTATGTCTTTTCTGCTTCAGGTTTCCTAAGAGAGCGCAGTGGAACAGTTTAAATTTATTGCCAACTTCAAAGGACATTTCCACAGCGAACTCACAGAGTCCACAGGCAATCCCATAAGGACAGTATCGGTATTGGTGATTTCTCTTGTACTAATTAGTGGAGTGGCGCAGCCAGTTATATTGAAGATACTGTGTTACTATTGTGTTATACTTCAGACTAGTTCCAGGGTGTTGAGACCACGGACCTCACACCCAAGACTAGGCCTTGTTTGTTATCTGTTATGACTTATTGCTTGCCTGATTCTCCTTCTGCTTTCTGATTCGGTACCTACGCATATCTGATTACCTGTTGCCAACCCTGCCTGTCCCTGGTTACCGAATCAGCCTTCTGTCTCTGTACCTTATCTGCTCGTGTGTTGCCGACCCGATCTGGCCAACCCTTCTGGCTGTCACCCGCCCCCTGGGTGTTCAGTCCATCTGCAGGGACCCCCTGGCTCGCAGAGGGACCTCTCTGCAAACCAGTCAGGGACTCATCCTCTAGGAGTCCTTTGACTGCAGTAGAGTCTGACTCTCCATGGTTAGAGTCATCTGCTCCTCAGGTGATTCTACTCATTACTGTTGCACCAAACACTTACACATTTTCAGGTGTCCAGAGGTTAGCTATACTTGTATTATCAGTGATTCTGCAGATCATCAATAATCAGGTATATATCTGTATTCTTGGTGATACTGCAGATCACCAATAATCAGATTCTCTCTGTGTGCTGACACCGATCGTTACAGCATGTTATTGTCTTTAAGCCTATATTGCCCTGAGTAGTATTACCTGACTATCTGTACTATCAGGCCTAGACTGAACAACTCCTGCTGAGTTCCTGATATCCCAGATCAAGGAGTGAGTGTTTTTTTTTTCTTTCAAACCCAAGGCCAGTAATCTACTGGCTTTATTGCCTTTTTAATAATAAAATTGCTTAAGCCACAACATTTTCTCTGTAACATTCAAAATGAATTACTTCAGACTAGCCCTTAATGTTATCACCTTAAATTTGTCAGTGTAGACTTGAACAGATTGGGTTCTGTTCATTGTAAAATCCCTCTGAAACCCCTAATACATACCTCCCCCCCCCCCTCCCACCTGGCAATTTCCATTTTAGGATTTGGAGGAAATAAAAAATACACCCTCCTCTTACAACAGTCTTGTTGCCTTCCCATAGAATTGCTGCTTCAGAAATTAAGCTCCTATTTAAAGAGACACTGAAGCGAAAAAAAATATATGATATAATGAATTGGTTGTGTACTATGAATAATTACTAGAGGCAAAGAAAATATTCTCATATTTTTATTTTAAGGTACTGTATATAGTGTTTTTTTCTAACATTGAACCATTCTATAATATGTGCACATTACACAACACTCAGCATTCAAAATGTTTCTTTCAGAGCAGTCTGTGAACTAATGACCTCTCCTCTGGCAGAGAAAAAGTAAATAGTTCAATAACACTTGAGATAATAAAAGTCAGATAACAGCCCTCTCCACAACTTTGAAAGTCGTAGAGCTTAATTGCTTTTTTGCATAGAGATAATAACTGGAGTTTCTTAACTCTTCCTGTACTGGAAACAATTAGACTGATGTATCTGATCTTAATGTTTTATTTCTTAGCTGTACTACACATACAAATCATAATAGCATAATTTTTTTTTTGCTTCAGTGTTGTGAGGATCCGCTTGGCTGCCTGCGCAGGCAGGCAGCCTTTTGACCACTGTTCAGGTCTGCATTCTGCAGGTCTCTTGAAGAGAGACCTTTTGTCAGTATTGCAGCTAGAGTTGGGCCGAACCTCCGATTTTCGGTTCGCGAACTTTCGCGAAAGGTTCGGTTCGCGTTAAAGTTCGCGAACCGCAATAGACTTCAATGGGGATGCGAACTTTGAAAAAAAAAAATAATTATGCTGGCCACAAAAGTGATGGAAAAGATGTTTCAAGGGGTCTAACACCTGGAGGGGGGGATGGCGGAGTGGGATACATGCCAAAAGTCCCCGGGAAAAATCTGGATTTGACGCAAAGCAGCGTTTTAAGGGCAGAAATCACATTGAATGCTAAATGACAGGCCTAAAGTGCTTTCAAACATCTTGCATGTGTATACATCAATCAGGTAGTGTAATTAAGGTACTGCTTCACACTGACACACCAAACTCATCGTGTAACGCACCGCAAACAGCTGTTTGTGTAGTGACGGCCGTGCTTTACTGGTGCGCACCATGGCGAGAGTGCAGGTTTTGGTGGCTTTACAGCCCATATGGTCATCTGGCTGATGTAGCTGAATGACAGAACAGTGACTGTCCAGCTGATCAAATTTGGTCTGACCACAATGAGGCAACGACCTTATTATCGTGGGTGTGCCCCCCGAGACACTCATCTAGGCGCCGGTCATTGCTTCATTGTGATACGCAAGCCCCTTCACCACGGCAAGGTAATGATCACGAAGGGGAATGGGCGCATGTACATGCCTTTTCTTTTGTTGTTGCAGCTGCCCGCAGTGCAGCCAGAAAAATTAGGCAGTCATGTACACGCACCCGAAAAATTATTACAGCGGCCGCTGCTAGCAGCGGCCTAAAAAATTCAGCAATCCGCCTGGAGTCCCGGACCCTGTTGGTGGTGGCGGAGAAGGTAGTCAAGCGGCCTGCAGGCAGACATGCTGTGTGGAGGGACTGGGAGCGACTTAGTCTTCTTGGGGCAGGCCAGGCAGCCAGTCACACGGCGTGCAGGCAGAGATGCTGTATGTGCGGGGACTGACTTAGTCTTGGGGCGGGCAGCAGCCCTCCGGGATCCATGCCTCATTCATTTTGATAAAGGTGAGGTACTTAACACTTTTGTGACTTAGGCGACTTCTCTTCTCTGTGACAATGCCTCCAGCTGCGCTGAAGGTCCTTTCTGAGAGGACGCTTGCGGCAGGGCAGGAGAGAAGTTGGATGGCAAATTGGGACAGCTCTGGCCACAGGTCAAGCCTGCGCACCCAGTAGTTCAAGGGTTCCTCATCGCTGTTCACAGCAGTGTCTACATCCACACTTAAGGCCAGGTAGTCGGCTACCTGCCGTTCCAGGCGTTGGTGGAGGGTGGATCCGGAAGGGCTACGGCGAGGCGTTGGACTAAAGAACGTCCGCATGTCCGACATCACCATGAGATCGCTGGAGCGTCCTGTCTTTGACTGCGTGGACACGGGAGGAGGATTAGTGGCAGTGGTACCTTGCTGGCGTTGTGCCGTCACATCACCCTTAAAGGCATTGTAAAGCATAGTTGACAGCTGGTTCTGCATGTGCTGCATCCTTTCCACCTTCCGGTGAGTTGGTAACAGGTCCGCCACTTTGTGCCTGTACCGAGGGTCTAGTAGTGTGGCCACCCAGTACAGCTCATTCCCCTTGAGGTTTTTTATACGGGGGTCCCTCAACAGGCAGGACAGCATAAAAGACGACATCTGCACAAAGTCGGATCCAGTACCCTCCATCTCCTCTTGCTCTTCCTCAGTGACGTCAGGTAAGTCAACCTCCTCCCCCCAGCCGCGAACAATACCACGGGAAGGTTGAGCAGCACAAGCCCCTTGCGATGCCTGCTGAGGTTGTTCTCCTGCCGCTGTCCCCTCCTCCTCCTCCTCCTCCCCCAAAGAAACACCTTGCTCATCATCCTCTGAGTCTGATTCGTCTTCTGCACACGACTTCTCTTCTTCCTCCTCCTCCCCCCTCTGTGCTGCCGCAGGTGTTGAGGAAACAGCTGGGTCTGATGAAAATTGGTCCCATGCCTGTTCCTGCCGTAACGGTTCCTGGTCACGCTCATTCGCAGCTTCATCCGCCACTCTACGCACAGCACGCTCCAAGAAGTAAGCGTAGGGAATTAAGTCGCTGATGGTGCCCTCACTGCGGCTCACCAGGTTGGTCACCTCCTCAAACGGCCGCATGAGCCTGCATGCATTCTCCATCAGTGTCCAGTTGTCGGGCCAGAACATCCCCATCTTCCCAGACTGTTTCATTCTACTCCAGTTGTAGAGGTAGTGGGTCACGGCTTTCTTCTGTTCTAGCAGGCGGGAGAACATGAGCAGGGTCAAGTTCCAGCGAGTCGGGCTATCACAAATGAGGCGTCTCACCGGCATGTTGTTTTTGCGCTGAATTTCCGCAAAGCGTGCCATGGCTGTGTAAGACCGCCTCAAATGCCCACAGAACTACATCTGGCTGTAACAACAATGGCTGTGCATCAGTGATTTCACCACTAAATAATTCTTGCGAAGTGTCAAATGCAGCGGAAGTGGTGCTAGTAGTAGCACTGGTGGCTGAGCAAGATGAGGTGTTCTGTGTCGCTAAATACTCAACCACGTCCTGACAATCTTGGGAGGTGATGGGACGTGCCTTCTTCCGAGCACTGTACTGTGGGCCAGGTCCACACGAAATTACATTTACACGACCTCGCGCAGACCTGCCGGGTGGCCTTCCTCTGGCTCTGCCACTACCTCTTCCTCTACCTGTTTTGTCCATATCGGGTATGCACGGAGTGGTATATCACACTGCGTGCACTCACGTAGGTAGGTGGGTTCACTTAACTGCACAGGTATGCGCACTGATGCGGTGGGTTCACTGAACAGAACAGGTATACAGTGGCGGGTTCACAGAACAGGTATGCAGTGGCGGGTCCACTGAACAGAACAGGTATGCAGTGGCGGGTTCACTAAACAGAACAGGTATACAGTGGCGGTTCACTAAACAGAACAGGTATACAGTGGCGGTTCACTAAACAGAACAGGTATGCAGTGGCGGGTCCACTGAACAGAACAGGTATGCGCACTGATGCGGTGGGTTCACTGAACAGAACAGGTATGCAGTGGCGGGTTCACTAAACAGAACAGGTATACAGTGGCGGGTCCACTGAACAGAACAGGTATGCAGTGGTGGGTCCACAGCACAGGTATGCAGTGGTGGGTTCACAGCACAGGTATGCAGTGGTGGGTTCACAGCACAGGTATGCAGTGGTGGGTTCAATGAACAGGTATACAGTGGCGGGTCCACTGAACAGAACAGGTATGCAGTGGTGGGTTCACAGCACAGGTATGCAGTGGTGGGTTCACAGCACAGGTATGCAGTGGTGGGTTCACAGAACAGGTATGCAGCCAGACAGGAACAAGCTAAGCCTAACTAATCTTTCCCTGAGAGACAGTCTGCAGCAGCTCGCCCTACTCTGACTAATGCAGGCACACGAGTGGCCTTAATGGCCGCCGCTGCCTGCCTTATATAAGGGGGGGTGGGGCTCCAGGGGCTAGTGTAGCCTAATTGGCTACACTGGGCCTGCTGACTGTGATGTAGAGGGTCAAAGTTGACCCTCCATGTGCATTATGGGGCGAACCGAACTTCCGCAAAGGTTCGCCTGCGGGACGCGAACGCGAACCACTGAAGTTCGCATGGAACCGTTCGCAGGTGAACCGTTCGGCCCAACTCTAATTGCAGCTTGCTGCTGAGGAATTTGCATACACTCGTTATGCAAATCCCCTACATGCTTCCTTTGATGACTGGCAATATAAAGAGCTGTGTTTCCCAGAGTCCTTGGCTGGTCATAAGGGTTAGTTCCTGTGAAACACTCCCAGTGTCAGCCTTGCTCTTTGTTTGAAGATTAGCTTAGAGTAATTCCTGGAACTGCACTAGGAAGTTTCCCTAGTGCAGTTAGGATTGCATATCTGTTTTGTTTGTCTGTTGCGATTGTCCTGTCCCAGCGGTGGTCGACAGGAAATCGTTCTGTGTATCTGGGTGCTAACCTGAACAGCGGTTGTTACTGGTAGCCCCTTCTGATCTGTCTTCCTGGATCGCACTAGCCTCTTGCGCTAGTTCTGTGGATCCTTCTGTTCTGTCTGCCTGGATCGCACTCGCCTTGCGCTAGTGCTGTGGATCCTTCTGTTCTGTCTTCCTGGATCGCACTAGCCTCTTTCGCTAGTGCTGTGGATCCTATCTCTCGCTTGTTCAGGTTTTCGTGTGTCTGTCTTGTCTGCTACGAAGGCTTGCTGGAGGCTCGGTGAGGTAACCGTTAAGCAAGCGCTCGCGTCCTCTGTTTCATGTTTTGTCTGTCGGTGGTTAGTTAGGCGTGCTTGTCTCTGTTGTGCTGATCACGCGGAGGCTGTGCATAAACGCGTGCACTTTTGCGAATGAGTGCGGTGTTCGCGTTTAGCTAGCGTTTGTTATTTTCCTTATCTCCTTATTGTATGATTTGCTGTGCCTTTGCTCCTCTCGTGCTCTGCCTTGCTGTAGCCTTGTGTCACCTCTGGCAATCGCCTCTCTCGCGATTGCGTTCCTACTTGGTTTCTTCTGTTGTGTGTCCGCCGTCGCAGGTTGGCGGCTAGATTGGTGGACATACATACATTCCTCATCTGTGCTTATTCGGTCTTGTGTCGCTGTTAGCAATCGCCATCTCCGGCGATTGCCTTCTCGCTTTTTCTTCCTGGTTGTGTGTTCATCGTCGCAGGGTGGCGACTAGTTTGGTGAACACACATACCCTCTGTTGCTTTGATCTCTCTCTTTCAGGGCTATCTTGCCCTGCGTTTCTTCCCTTCGTACAATTCCTGTCTGGCGTCTGTGGCAGGGCAGAGGAGTTGTTCCTCTGCACTCCACAGCTCCACCTGTCGACAGGAATTTCCCTCTACAGGTGCATTGCACATTTTGCTGGGTTCCCTCAAATTACACGCTTGTGGAGGATTTCCGCAGAGAATTCCCCAACCGTTACAAGTGTCTCTTTAAGAAAAAAACTATTTGACAACCTCTTCCAGCTCCTTTCTAGTAATCTAATTTTTCAGCAAATTATAATAAATATTTTAACTTTCAAAAGAACTATAACAACTCCAACAACAAATAACACTGGATAAATTGTGTGTAACAAAGCTTTGAAAGTAATAAATAGTACCACTTACATGATGGCAAATATCTTACCATATTGAAAAATACATAATGTGTGAGGTCATCAAGCAATTATTGCAAAGAACACATCTTAAGATAATTAACATAAAACAAATATTAAATCATGTATCATAGTAAACATGTATAGCCTCCAGAAAATTATAAATTGCTAGGCATCAACTGAGGTAAAGTAAGTCTGACACACAGCCCTTGAACTCTGGAATTTTTTTAAGATGTTTCAGAACTTGCATATTACATGTACAATGTAATGAACAACTGTCAAGCAACAATAGTTTACCTTGAAATAGGCTCCTCAATTGCATTTTTTTATTTCTATGTTAAAGATAGATTTAGTTGTTTTTCTAATGTAAGATTGCATTCCATTGTCGTTTTTAATTCTGATGATGTATAGATATTTTGATCCCTTGTAAGAGGTAATTAAAGGACCACTATCACAAAGAATTGTGGATGTAAAACACTTTCACATACATATCGGAAGAACAGTTGTCCCTGAGTAAAATGCTCTACACATTATGTTACTCCTATTTTGCTGTTACTTGCAGTAGGTAGTACAAATCAGATAGGCAAAGACATGTATTTTAACTTCATATTTCACTATTTGTTGCTAGAGATGGCCTGAACAGTTCACCAGCTAGACAGTTCCAGGTAAACTTGGGCCATATGCGTTTAACACAATTTAAAAAAAATCTATATATTTGCGTTCGCATTTTACATTAAAGTCAATGGCCACTGACTATAGTGTGGGAAATATTAAAATATTTTTAATAAAACGATGTTAGGTCCCCCTCCCGAACCTCTTTAACCCCTTGACCCCCCTGCAGGCTGGGATATCCAGAATGTGGATCCCCGGCCGTGTGGGGCTTTGCACCCTGAGCTGTATCAGCCTGCATGATCCATGGTATGTAAGGCTCTTGTGGATTGGGGTGGCCAATCACCCCCTCCCCCCAGAGTCCTTGTCCAATCCATGGACAAGGAGCTCTTCCCCACCTCCAGTGCCCCAGGAGGAGGTGGGGCCATCAACATCCCCTTCTTAAAGGGGGCTCCCAGATGCCACCATGAACCCCCCAGTTCATGGTGGCATCTGGGAGCCCCCTTTAAGAAGGGGACCCCCAGATGCACGCCTCCTCCCCAGGCACAATGAGTATAGGAGTACATAGTACCCCTTACCAATTTCCACAAAAAGTTAAATGAAATAAAAAAACACAACCACAAAAAAAGTCCTTTTATATTCTTAATTAGCCATAAATACTCACTTGTACCTTGTAAAAAAATGTTCCCCTGGCAATATCCTCGGAAATGATCCCACGCCGATATCCTATCTCTTGCCACCTTGATTGAAGATATCCGCCGGCCGCCGCCACACACCGCTGCTTCTGCTGCAGGGTGCGATAGGTGTGGGCAGGTGGGGAGGACAGCAGGAGGCAGTGGGGCCTGCATAGGATGGTGCTCTCAGCTATACAAAGTCATTATCTTTTATTAGTTAAGCAATGTTTTAGTCATAGATAAGATTTTTCTGCACTTACTGTGGAACTTTGGTTGCATGTTTATAAAGTGTAATGTATCATTTTGACTTATTTTCTAATTTAGGGAAAGTGCTCAAACAAATACTCAGGGATTTACATTCAAACAGACATGCTTTTCAATAGAATTTCATGGACGCAATGAGGAGTAAGATTTAAAAAAAATATATTTTTTGGGGGGCTATCAAAAAAACATGGCTATTATTGCAGAGTGAATTAGACCTCCAAAGATAAATTGTGTATTATTCAAAATTCCAAATGAACCCTAGCAAAGAACTTGTCTGCATCTAAGGTTATAGATAGATTTTTTTTATATTAATGTGACTAAGGAGATATAGTACATTTTGCACATTCTATTAGATCTGTCTGAACTAAGTAAGGTAAAATACTAATGAGATGAATAATTGTGACATTAGCATATCATTTTATATCACACAGTTCTCAAAGTTTCATCTGTAAAGAAAAGATTATTCGATTTCTTCAGATGTTAATCTGAGATAGTACTAAGTAAATCTAGAATACATTTGATGGGTGTAGAAGGTTAAGCAATATATCCCTCTACATATAAGTTATGTAGGTTATATTATTTGCTATTAAATTGGATTACCTCCATCCCATACATGTGTGTCCAGTATTGCTTTCTTTAAAGAACAGGCGACACCCATGCTAACCTACTAATAAAAAACACATATATAAGTAGATAAATACTACTTCTACTTACATAACAGATGTATTGTGCTATCCACGTAATGATTCCTGTGAATTTTATAAAGGAAAAGCAGAAAATCCTATTGCAGGCAGTGGCCATTTTGCCAAACTAATGCTGACATCATATCCTTCCTGACTCTTGTTTTCCCCCCTCCCTTCTCTTGCTCATTGTGTATTCATTAGCTGCCCTCCTCCCAGAGTCTTTTTTTTTATTTACACATCCAATCACTGAGTCACCTCAGCCTTGCTTGTAAACACAAGTGATCAGCTAGGCAGGGAAATAAATGGAAGAGGAGGAATATATTATAGATAAAAAGAACTCCCAGCATTCAAAAGAACTCCCAGCGTTCAACTTTTTGGCTCTTTTTGGCACTGTTTGGCACTAGGGCCAGTGCTCCTATAGTATGTGATAACTCCAAACCATAACAACAGAAAAGTTTTGAATGCAGGATTAGCATCTTTATCACTTAATACACTCAGACTAGTTGCTGTTGAAATTTGATTTTTATGGTGACAATACCGCTTTAAAACCACCACCCCTTACAAGCCAGTATGCCTTTGCCACACCCCACCTGTGGAGCAGCATCTAAACTTTTGTCTATAAAGAAATTATATATCTAATGCGCTTCCCCTCTTCATGTATAACCCTAACACCGTCCAGGTGTGCTGCACTGCAATATCAGCATTACATGCACGCTTATTCTAAGAGAGTTATAGTCAATTGGGAGGGCGCTTCCAATACAAAGTTCCTTCAAATACACTGATCAGTCCCATACCGGGTCCATTCCTCATCTAGATCTACAGGAACAGGGCCAAAGAAAGAACCAAGAAAACAAAAACAAAAAAACATAGAGATCATAGCATAGTCTGTTTGTAATATTAGGTAAGTATTAGGTAAGGGACCACCACCCCAGGGTAGGTTCCTTTGTGGAGATTAATACACTCAAAGGGTTACCCCCGCCACCAAGTGCTGCAGTATCTAAGGTGGCACGCTCACCTTCTCCCTGTGCTGCCCTTTCCAACAAACAGCACAGTAAGCTAAAAAAACAGGAGACCATCATAGTGCAGGCATCCCATGCATTTACCACAGAAACATGTATACAGCCCCCAACACGCTGAATACTCCCACTGTTCACCCTTTGCAGTCGCTGCCCACCCTCACAGACAGCTGTACATGCTTGATTCAGTGTGTGGACTCTTCAATGGCAGTGCACTTCTCCTGTGTGCCTTATAATCCCAGCTTCCGTGTGCTGATTATATGGACTAAGAAGCCACCAATAGTGTACAACCAAACACATTTTTTGTATAAAACCAGAGTACATACTCACAAACATCATTAAAAAAGTGCTTTGTATGTTTAAAACATGGAGGACATCTCCTCTCAGCTCCAGCTGGTCACTCCCGGCCTCTAGCTCTGCAGACTGCCAGACTGCCATGACATTGTGAACTAGAACTGCATGTGGGCTTCTGCAAATGGGTAACACCCAAGCACTATTGCACACATGCAGCTGTGTATCATCATCATCATCGAATTGACGGATGTGGAAAAATGACTTGTAATGCAACGTTGAATGTGGATTTCTTCAATTAGGTTGACCACTGATAGAACAATTCTATATAATTATGACAACTAATCTGCTTTAGAGGGGAAGGACCCATTTCAGTTCAGTTCTAATAGGCCTATCTTTCAGTTCAATGTAGACTATAAAATATTTGTATAAATCCCTACTAACCACTTGCAAAAGTTATTTTGGAGATCATACTTCCATATCAGTCTGGCTTTATGCCTGGAAAAGACATATCCATAGATATAAGATGGTCATTGTTACATTCTCAGATTTTACCCAAAATAACAGGCGATAAAGCACTGATATCTCTTGATATCATGAAAGAATGTGACTCTATAGAGTGGCCATTTCTCCAGGTATGCCTCAAGAGATTTGGGTTTGGACCAATATTGTCCCAACAGTGAAGCCTCCTTAGACTGTTCATGTGTGGTGTTGCCTCTGGCCAAGAACACTGCCATGTATAAAGTATGGTATCAAAATGTCTTCCAAGAGCAACTTCTCCAAACAACTCAGGCACAATTTAGTAATGATCTGAGTATTTTCCAGCATGATGGAGTATGATGTCAATATACAAAAAATGATAACAAAGTCTTAAGATCAGAACATTGAAAGTTTGGACCCATGACCAAGAAACTCCCTAAATCTTAATCCCATTGAGAACTTAGGTTCAGTTTGCAAAAAGCAAATGGGCAAACTGAAGCCCAAAAACTATGATCAACTGCAGGTACTAATAAGGCAAGGATTGATAACCATCAATCAGGATTTGGCACAGATTCTGATGTCTATGACGTTATGAAGAAAAAGAGGTGACAACATTATAAATATTGCATACATTTTATGTATTTGCTAATAAAAGCCTTTCGAACATATAACATATGAATGGTTTATAACTGCTCTTCAGCATACCATATAAAAACGTGTAAAAATGCTGAAGCAGAAAAGTTTGCAAAACCACATTTGTGTTACTGCCAAAGCTTTTGGAAATGACTGTGCATCATGCTGTAGTCAACTGTTGGAACAGCACCCACTGCAGGGAGTATCCATGTGCTGGAGTCGGTACAGCTCTGTGTCCCTCCAGAGCCTTCCAAAGTGCAGTAATTCATCTGACAGCACCACAGCAGAAAGCAAAAAGCTCTTTTAGCACTTTTTTTGTGACATACAAAATAACAGATAGCAGGGAAAAGGACTGCCCACTGTATCAGATGTTGCTTCTTGTTCAAGTTGTTAAATTGCCTATAGTAGCAGCAGCTCAATGGCTTGAAAAGGGAGTTACGTCACTTTTTTCCACTACCTCTGTTAAATAAATACAACAACAAATACATTAAAAACCTAGGCATATACCAGACACAAAAGTGCACTGACAATGGTCAAAAGTGGTCTACTAGTGTTTATGCATATTTCCCCTTCGTTACCTACACCTAGTCCTAATTCCCGCTGAATTATCAAAGGGAAGAATATAACTGCAAATAGATAGATAGATAGATAGATAGATAGATAGAGGTGTACTAAGTACTTTAGGTCTTTCAGTTTTGAGTAGCATTACAATACAAATAAATTGCATCAATTATATATCCAGTATATACAGCATAATACCTTGTACTTATACTGTGCTGCGTGATCTGGTTTGCATGTATTCCTGTATTGTCTTATTGATGTATGTCACCCCTAAATATTGTCTGTAACCTTAACTAATGTACAGCGCTGTGTAATATGTTGGTGCTTTATAAATACAATAAATAATAATAATAATACATTTGAAAAATTCCTTATATTAAAGTATAGGGGGAAAAATGACCCTGTGAATTAAAGTCATTGGTATTGCTACGCTAATGTGTATCCGTATTTTGTTCTCCCTTCAACACTTTGAGTTCTGTCCTTTATCCTCAGAAGAGTCAACCTTTCATGGTTTGTCCATTAGCAACGCTATGCTGTACTTGAAAAAAAAATCTGAGAATTTATGTTTACTACTCTTCAATGTGGTAATTGCACTTTTCCTTTTCAACTAAAAGGGACGAGGTTGACAATAAGAAATCTATCAAAGAGAAAATACAAAACACAAGTGCTAGAGCTAATCAAAATGAAAGCTATTATTCTATCAAACTTCAAATGCTGGCTTTAAAAGTGGCTGTCCAGATACGGGAATGTGAATTTTACGTCTAATTATGTCCTAATGATTCTAAAGCCGTTTCAGACTGTGTAAACATTTCTCCGAGGTGCTGAGTATGTATCTATAATTTTAAGGCTTTCTTGGATGCAGCACATGCCTTTGGTATGCTGTTATACAAATGAATGTGAGTTAAAGCATATCTCCACTTGCCTGAAGAAATAAGCAATCCTTGTCAGATCTTTTCTATTTAGGTCAGGTATTTTAACAAACTGAATCACACAGATAGTCCTGTAATTACTCTCAGATTTCTCAGGTCACCACAGTAGCTCTGCTGATATCATTGTAAAAATTGCCTTGCGTGGCTTTGTCAGCTGTTAGTGAGATGTTATTGATTGGTCCACCCACATGGCAGGCCCAGTATCCCTGCAGATGTGCAGAAATCCCCCCCCCCCCCCCTGTGAAATAAATGTGCCATTCTAGTAAACCAAATAAAGCAGGATAGGTCTGAACGACGGAAACAGTAAATTCGGGCGCCTGAGGCTAGTGGACAAATCGGGCGCCGCCATTCACTCCTATAATAAATATCGTTTAATGGGCGCCCGATAGGAAAAAAGGGCGCCGGTGAAAAATAACGTTTTAAAAGCGGCGCCCGGAGACTTAATGTTTTATTACTGCTTCTCATGATTACACATTATTTAATGATTTATACATTTTTAAATATTATTTTTAAACGAAAAACAGTACAATATTTTTTTTCAAACATTATTTTTAAACGAAAAACAGTACTTTTTTTTTTTTTTTTTTACATTATTTTTAAACGAAAAAACCAACAGGGGGGTCTTAGGTTTAGGCACCAACAGGGGGGTCTTAGGTTTAGGCACCAACAGGGGGGGTCTTAGGTTTAGGCACCAACAGGGGGTCTTAGGTTTAGGCACCAAAAGGGGGGTCTTAGGTTTAGGCACCAACAGGGGGGTCTTAGGTTTAGGCACCAACAGGGGGGTCTTAGGTTTAGGCACCAACAGGGGGGTCTTAGGTTTAGGCACCAACAGGGGGGTCTTAGGTTTAGGCACCAACAGGGGGGTCTTAGGTTTAGGCACTAACAGGGGGGTCTAGGGGTTAGGGGTAGGTACAGGGAGGGTTACTTAGGCACCAACAGGGGGGGGTCTTAGGTTTAGGCATCAACAGGGGGGTCTAGGGGTTAGGGGTAGGTACAGGGAGGGTTACTTAGTAATTTTTTTTTTTTAACGTTATTATACGTTTCAGTATTTAAACGAAAGATTAACGTTTTTACAATTGCCGATTTAATGCACATTATTTAATGATTTATAACTTTTAAAAACATTAATTTTAAACGAAATACAGTACAATACATTTTTAAACGTTATCCATGCTTATCGTTAAAAACCCGGCGCCCTTTTTTCCCAGCGCCCCTTTTTAACGTACGCCTGAACGACTGCTTTGGGCAGACCTGTGATCCAATAAGATAAACGGGAATCTTTCTCTGTATCTTTAACACCATCTGTTTACTGTTGTCCTAATTTCCTGAAAATTCCATAAAATACATTGGCTCTGCAGACTGAAGTTGAAAAGTAATATCTAATGTTATTTGGCTACAAAATGGGTGCAGTGATACACACATAAAGATTGGTGGACTACTAAACATTTAAAATAGTATTAATATAATTATATGCAGTACATACTGTATGAGTAGAGATGGCCCGAACTTCAGATTTTGGGTTCGCAAACTGCGAACACGAACTTCCAAAAAAGTATGTGTTCACGTGAACCGGGACAAAATGCCATAGACTATAATGGGCAGGCAAATTTTAAACCATACAGGGACTATTTCTGGCCACAAAAGTGATAGAAAAGTTGTTTCAAGGGGTCTAACACCTGGAGGGTGGGGGGAGGCATGCCGGAGTGGAATACGTGCTAAAAGTTCCTGGGAAAATTACGTATTTGATGCAGAGTAGGGTTATAATCCCTTTCATTGCATTCCTAAATTTGGAAGCATAAAGTGCTTTAAAATATCTTGCGTGTGTATACATCGATCCGGTAGTGTAAGTAGTGTACAGTTTGGGTATCATCTTTTTTAAAAAATAATTGTGGCCTGCTATCTTCCACTGTGGTTTCCTAATAGCCACAAATTTTCACAAGGCCTCAGAGTCCACCAGCTTGTATGGTAACAGCTGTCGGGCTGAGAGTTCTGCCAAGCCAGCTGTCAGATGCCGGGCAAGGGGGTGACTGGCAGACAATGACATTGGCTTCTTCCTCAAATATTGCTCAATTATTTCCTTAACTGACACCTGGCTGCTGTGGGCAGAGGAGCAGGAACTTCTCAATTACAGCAACTCGTCTCCTCCTCTCTTACTCCCCCTCTGAACTGTTCCCCTGTTCATCTTTTCTTCTGGGATCCAACGTGACATCCATGCCATGATCATCATCATCATCCTTATCATACAGCTTTGCTTGTATCAGACACCTCCGAAACTGCACCACCAACAGGTACTTCATCATCCTCACACCTTATGTCCATAGTGACGTCACCTAACTGAGACATATGAGGTGGTGTAACATCCTTAGCACCTTCATCTTGTAACAATAATGGTTGTGAATCAGTAAATTCCCCACAAACATGTGTGAATAACTCCTGCGACATGATCTGATGTGGAGTGGCTGTGGTTCTAGTAGTAGCAGTGGTGGCTGCCAGCTGAGTGTTAAGAAGTTGTGGGGTGCCCAAATCAGAGCAGTAGGAGGAAGATATGTCACGGTTCCATGCGGAAGCTGAGGAAGATGAGGTGTTCTGTCTTAAATAGTCAACTATATCCTCACAATGTTGGGGGTTGAGGGTGCATGTCTTCTGAACACTGTACTTTGGTCGAGGGTAGCACAAAATCACACCAGCATGACCTTGAACAGACCTGCAGGGTGGCCTGCCTCTGCCTATTATTTTTTCCATATTGGGGGTATACGCAGTAGTACTAACAATATTCAATAGTAGTACACAGTGTATGTAATCACAAAGAGGCACACAATCAGTGTCAAATACACAGCAGCTGTGTGTGTATCACAGGGCTGTGTACTTTAACACACACATACAGAGATATCCTATAGTACTTTCAATCACAAATGCAGTTGCAAGGTAAGCACTTCTTATGATACACAGTGTGCTGGCTTGTAATAGATAGAAGAGGATTGTAGAACTGCAAGAACCAGCAGTGACTGTGGCCTGGTCTGTATGCAGTGTCTCTCACACACACACAGAAAAAGAATAGAACAATATGAGCCCTCAAAAGGGCTTTTGTTTTGGGGTGCTTTCAGCAATAAAGAACAGCCTAGCTAACTGTCCCTGTCTATCTGTGGGCTGTATGCAGTATACACCCACAAAGAAAGCTGTGGTATAGTAAGTTCAATCACAAATACAGTGGAAAGATATGCACTGGTATAATACAGTCTGCTGCCAGTGGCGGACTACAAATGCTAGCTGGGACTGTGGGCTGTATCTATGCAGTGTCACCCACAAAGAGATCTATGCTTTAGTAAGTTCAATCATAAAAACAGTGGAAAAATATGCACTGGTGGTAATACAGTGTGCTGGCGGACTACAGCAAGGGCAGGCTGAGACTATAGGCTGTATCTATGCAGTCTCACCCACAAAAAGAGCACTGGTATAGTACGTTAAATCACAAATACAGTGGAAAGCTATGCACTGGTAATACAGTGCGCTTGCACAGTGCAGCAAGGGCCAGCTGCGACAGACAGTGCTGTATCTATGCAGTGTCAGTGTCACACACAAAAAAAAATCAGGACAATATTAACCCTCAAAAGAGCTTTTTTTGGGGTGCTTTCAGCAACAAATTTCTGTGAGGAGCAAGCTAACAAGAACCTAACTAACGCTTTCCCTATCTCCAACAATTTCTCTCCCTTGCTCTCACTACAGCAGCAGACTGAGACTGAGAACATGGTTTATGCTGCTGCATTTTTATAGGTGGGGAGGGGGTCCGTGGGTGAGTGCAGCCTGGTTGTCTGCCATATGTCTGCTGACTGTGATGTAGGGGGTCAAAGGGGGTCAAAGTTTAGCCCAATGACAAGGTATAGGGGGCGGATCAAACCGCCGTATCTGTTCGCTACCTGCCACGGACACGAACAGCTGATGTTCGCCGGGAACTGTCCACCGGCTAATCGTTCGGACCATCTCTGCATATGGGGATATCATTTAAATTAAATTAGAGATTGTTGTTAAACTCATAGATGAGTATTGCTTATATGAAATAGCCTCTGCCGCCTCGCTCTGTGCCACTGGCTGGTTGAAGATGACGCGCTTCCGGCGTGTGGAGCGCAGATTTCTGGTCTGCCGTTGGTGGCCTGGAGCGCATGACCCATCTCCGCATGGTGGCCAATGGCTGCGTGCGGGGTTGGGGCGGGGGCATCAGGCGCGAACGGGCGGGGTTGGGGAGGCGGCGAGTGGCCGCAGTGTGTATTTCAATGGCATCCTTGGACGCCAGGAGGAATGGGACTACTAATCTCAGGATGCCGGTTCCTGATTTGACGCAAAGCAGCGTTTTAAGTAGTGTTGGGCGAACAGTGTTCGCCACTGTTCGGGTTCTGCAGAACATCACCCTGTTCGGGTGATGTTCGAGTTCGGCCGAACACCTGATGGTGTTCGGCCAAACTGTTCGGCCATATGGCCGAACTAAGAGCGCATGGCCGAACGTTACCCGAACGTTCGGCTAGCGCTGTGATTGGCCGAACGGGTCACGTGTAGTGTTGGGCGAACATCTAGATGTTCGGGTTCGGGCCGAACATGGCCGCGATGTTCGGGTGTTCGAACATAATGGAAGTCAATGGGGACCCGAACTTTCGTGCTTTGTAAAGCCTCCTTATATGCTACATACCCCAAATTTACAGGGTATGTGCACCTTGGGAGTGGGTACAAGAGGGAAAAAAATTAGCAAAAAGAGCTTATAGTTTTTGAGAAAATCGATTTTAAATTTTCAAAGGGAAAACTGTCTTTTAAATGCGGGAAATGTCTGTTTTCTTTGCACAGGTAACATGCTTTTTGTCGGCATGCAGTCATAAATGTAATACATATAAGAGGTTCCAGGAAAAGGGACCGGTAACGCTAACCCAGCAGCAGCACACGTGATGGAACAGGAGGAGGGTGGCGCAGGAGGAGAAGGCCACGCTTTGAGACACAACAACCCAGGCCTTGCATGAGGACAAGAAGCGTGCGGATAGCAATTTGCATTTTGTGGCCATGCAGTCATAAATGTAATACAGATGAAAGGTTCAATAAACAGGGACCGGAAACGCTAACCCATCACAGATGTTCATTGTTCATGTTACTTGGTTGGGGTCCGGGAGTGTTGCGTAGTCGTTTCCAATCCAGGATTGATTCATTTTAATTTGAGTCAGACGGTCTGCATTTTCTGTGGAGAGGCGGATACGCCGCCGATCTGTGACGATGCCTCCGGCAGCACTGAAACAGCGTTCCGACATAACGCTGGCTGCCGGGCAAGCCAGCACCTCTATTGCGTACATTGCCAGTTTGTGCCAGGTGTCTAGCTTCGATACCCAATAGTTGAAGGGTGCAGATGGATTGTTCAACACAGCTATGCCATCTGACATGTAGTCCTTGACCATCTTCTCCAGGCAATCGGTGTTGGAGGTGGATCTGCACGCTTGCTGTTCTGTGTGCTGCTGCATGGGTGTCAGAAAATTTTCCCACTCCAAGGACACTGCCGATACCATTCGCTTTTGGGCACTAGCTGCGGCTTGTGTTGTTTGCTGCCCTCCTAGTCGTCCTGGGTTTGCGGAAGTCAGTCTGTCGGCGTACAACTGGCTAGAGGAGGGGGAGGATGTCAATCTCCTCTCTAAAGTCTCCACAAGGGCCTGCTGGTATTCTTCCATTTTGACCTGTCTGGCTCTTTCTTCAAGCAGTTTTGGAACATTGTGTTTGTACCGTGGATCCAGAAGGGTATAAACCCAGTAATTGGTGTTGTCCAGAATGCGCACAATGCGTGGGTCGCGTTCAATGCAGTCCTAGGCCAAAGAGGTCATAGCCTAGGGTCACAAAAACCTGTTTATTTGGGCAATTTCAATGGTGGCGAGTCTGACGTACATAAATCGCAGCAATGGCCGTTAGCAACGTCTGAATCTCACAAAATGTCTCATGCAGGTAGAAGACATATTGTTAGACTTGGGCTCCAAAGATGGGTTCCCTACATCTCTGCAAACCAGAGTTACAGGGCTCCAAATTTGGTAGAATCCCCTATAGGCTTTCATTGGGCCTCCTATTTACAGTTCCAAAATCTCACATCTTTTCAAAGGGCAATGGCTCAGCAGTGGCAAATTTTCTAGCATTGTAGGGACCCTTAGGGGGAACATGACTGGTGAGTTTCAGGCCCCTAGGCCGAAGAGGTCATAGCCTAGGGTCACAAAAACCTGTTTATTTGGGCTATTTCAATGGTAGTGATGGTGACGTACATAAATCTCAGCCATGGCCGTTAGCAACGTCTGAATTTCACAAAATGTCTCATGCAGGTAGAAGACATATTGTTAGACTTGGATTCCAAAGATGGGGTCCCTACATCTCTGCAAACCAGAGTTACAGGGGTCCAAAATTGGTAAAATCCCCCATAGGATTTCATTGCCTCCCTATTTCACTTTCCAAAATCTCACATCTTTTCAAAGGGCAATGGCTCAGCAGTACCAAATTTTCTAGCATTGTAGGGACCCTTAGGGGGAACATGACTGGTGAGTTTCGGGCCCCTAGGCCGAAGAGGTCATAGCCTAGGGTCACAAAAACCTGTTTATTTGGGCTATTTCAATGGTAGTGATGGTGACGTACATAAATCTCAGCCATGGCCGTTAGCAACGTCTGAATTTCACGAAATGTCTCATGCAGGTAGAAGACATATTGTTAGACTTGGATTCCAAAGATGGGGTCCCTACATCTCTGCAAACCAGAGTTACAGGGGTCCAAAATTGGTAAAATCCCCCATAGGCTTTCATTGCCTCCCTATTTCACTTTCCAAAATCTCACATCTTTTCAAAAGGCAATGGCTCAGCAGTACCACATTTTCTAGCATTGTAGGGACCCTTAGGGGGGTCATGACTGGTGAGTTTTGCCACTGCTGAGCCATTGCCCTTTGAAATGGTGTGAGATTCTGGAACGGTAAATAGGAGGCCCAATGAAAGCCTATGGGGGATTTTACCAATTTTGGACCCCTGTAACTCTGGTTTGCAGAGATGTAGGGGCCCCATCTTTGGAATCCAAGTCTAACAATATGTCTTCTACCTGCATGAGACATTTCGTGAGATTGCTAACGGCCATGACCCTAAGGGTCCCTACAATGCTAGAAAATTTGGTACTGCTGAGCCATTGCCCTTTGAAAAGATGTGAGATTTTGGAAAGTGAAATAGGGAGGCAATGAAATCCTATGGGGGATTTTACCAATTTTGGACCCCTGTAACTCTGGTTTGCAGAGATGTTTGGACCCCATCTTTGGAATCCAAATCTAACAATATGTCTTCTACCTGCATGAGACATTTCGTGAGATTCAGACGTTGCTAACGGCCATGGCTGAGATTTATGTACGTCACCATCACTACCATTGAAATAGCCCAAATAAACAGGTTTTTGTGACCCTAGGCTATGACCTCTTCGGCCTAGGGGCCCGAAACTCACCAGTCATGTTCCTCCTAAGGGTCCCTACAATGCTAGAAAATTTGCCACTGCTGAGCAATTGCCCTTTGAAAAGATGTGAGATTTTGGAACTGTAAATAGGAGGCCCAATGAAAGCCTATGGGGGATTTTACCAATTTTGGACCCCTGTAACTCTGGTTTGCAGAGATGTAGGGACCCCATCTTTGGAATCCAAGTCTAACAATATGTCTTCTACCTGCATGAGACATTTTGTGAAATTCAGACTTTGCTAACGGCCATGGCTGAGATTTATGTACTTCACTATCACTACCATTGAAATAGCCCAAATAAACAGGTTTTTGTGACCCTAGGCTATGACCTCTTCGGCCTAGGGGCCCGAAACTCACCAGTCATGTTCCCCCTAAGGGTCCCTACAATGCTAGAAAATTTGCCACTGCTGAGCAATTGCCCTTTGAAAAGATGTGAGATTTTGGAAAGTGAAATAGGGAGGCAATGAAAGCCTATGGGGGATTTTACCAATTTTGGACCCCTGTAACTCTGGTTTGCAGAGATGTAGGGACCCCATCTTTGGAATCCAAGTCTAACAATATGTCTTCTACCTGCATGAGACATTTCGTGAGATTCAGACGTTGCTAACGGCCATTGCTGCGATTTATGTACGTCAGACTCGCCACCATTGAAATTGCCCGAATAAACAGGTTTTTGTGACCCTAGGCTATGACCTCTTCGGCCTAGGACAGCATTGAACGCGACCCACGCATTGTGCGCATTCTGGACAACACCAATTACTGGGTTTATACCCTTCTGGATCCACGGTACAAACACAATGTTCCAAAACTGCTTGAAGAAAGAGCCAGACAGGTCAAAATGGAAGAATACCAGCAGGCCCTTGTGGAGACTTTAGAGAGGAGATTGACATCCTCCCCCTCCTCTAGCCAGTTGTACGCCGACAGACTGACTTCCGCAAACCCAGGACAACCAGGAGGGCAGCAAACAACACAAGCCGCAGCTAGTGCCCAAAAGCGAATAGTATCGGCAGTGTCCTTGGAGTGGGAACATTTTCTGACACCCATGCAGCAGCACACAGAACAGCAAGCTTGCAGATCCACCTCCAACACCGATTGCCTGGAGAAGATGGTCAAGGACTACATGTCAGATGGCATAGCTGTGTTGAACAATCCATCTGCACCCTTCAACTATTGGGTATCGAAGCTAGACACCTGGCACAAACTGGCAATGTACGCAATAGAGGTGCTGGCTTGCCCGGCAGCCAGCGTTATGTCGGAACGCTGTTTCAGTGGTGCTGGAGGCATCGTCACAGATCGGCGGCGTATCCGCCTCTCCACAGAAAATGCAGACCGTCTGACTCAAATTAAAATGAATCAATCCTGGATTGGAAACGACTACGCAACACTCCTGGACCCCAACCAAGTAACATGAACAATGAACATCTGTGATGGGTTAGCGTTTCCGGTCCCTGTTTATTGAACCTCTCATCTGTATTACATTTATGACTGCATGGCGACAAAATGCAAATTGCTATCCGCACGCTTCTTGTCCTCATGCAAGGCCTGGGTTGTTGTGTCTAAAAGCGTGGCCTTCTCCTCCTGCGCCACCCTCCTCCTGTTCCATCACGTGTGCTGCTGCTGGGTTAGCGTTACCGGTCCCTTTTCCTGGAACCTCTTATATGTATTACATTTATGACTGCATGCCGACAAAAAGCATGTTACCTGTGCAAAGAAAACAGACATTTCCCGCATTTAAAAGACAGTTTTCCCTTTGAAACTTTAAAATCGATTTTCTCAAAAACTATAAGCTCTTTTTGCTAATTTTTTTTCCTCTTGTACCCACTCCCAAGGTGCACATACCCTGTAAATTTGGGGTATGTAGCATGTAAGGAGGCTTTTACAAAGCACAAAAGTTCGGGTCCCCATGACTTCCATTATGTTCGGAGTTCGGCTCGAACACCCGAACATCGCGGCCATGTTCGGCCTGTTCGGCCCGAACCCGAACATCTAGATGTTCGCCCAACACTAGTTTTAAGGGCAGAAATCACATTGAATGCTAAATTGGAGGCCTAAAGTGCTTTAAAACATCATGCATGTGTATACATTAATCAGGGAGTGTAATTAGAGTACTGCTTCACACTGACACACCAAACTCACTGTGTTAACGCACTGCAAACAGCTGTTTGTGTTGTGACGGCCATGCTGGCTGGTGCGCACCATGGCGAGAGTGCAGGCAGTGGCGGTTTTCAAGCCCATATGGTCGCCAGGCTGAGGTAGCTCAATGACAGAACAACAGTGACTGTCCAGCTGATCAAATTTGGTCTGTCCACAATGAAGCAACGACCTTATTATCTTGGGTGTGCTATAGAGGGTCAAAGTTGACCCTAATGATGCACTATGGGGCGAATCGAACTTCCGGAAAAGTTCCTGGTTCCCTGCGAGCGCGAACCACTGAAATTCGCTGGGAATCGTTCGCCGGCAAACCTCGGGCCATCTCTAATTTTAATGCGTTCCTTATGCAACTGACCACTGTAAACCCAATGTTAGGCTTGGAGGTGTATTCTCCACAGTCAGCATGCAACACATAAGCTGACGTGAAGGAGGTACACACACCAGCACAAGGAATCAGGATATCCCCAGTTTAGTGGAGGAGAGGACTGACTCCAACAGGAGATTGTGGTGCACAGAGCCGGTGCAGATCCGAACAGCCACAAACAATACTTTCGTGATAACGTCTCAGCGCAAAGTAGTGCTGAGCGCATAAACCAGGACTGAGGAGATCAGGACAGGTAGACAGAATGAACGCTTGCTTAACTAGCCACTACTTAGTGACAGCAAGCGTCCACAACAAGACAGACTGGAATGAGGCAGCCAATGCGTTGCAGCGATGGCGTGCCTCACAAAGACAGGACAGGATAGTCAGGAAATAGGAGGATCAAGATAGATGAACGTAACACAGACAAATATACAATAAGTATGTTTTCCTAGCGTATTACAATTACAGCTATCAATGAAACTATTTGTAACGTCTGACTAACATATGTATATATCGGCAATGAACCGATATATGACATAAGCAGGAACACTGACTAGGACTGGAGCAATACAGGGAACAGGACTCAGAAGGATTCGCTATCTCTTCGCAGAGATGAACGCAATCCACAAACAGAACCAGGAGCAGGATACTAACTCAGCACGGGTGATCACGATACGCGCAAACTACCAAAACGTGCTGAAAGCTGTCTAACTGAACACAGGATATAAACAGTTCGTGTACGTATATATCAGCGACACTGATGTATCAACGTAACACGAATACAAGGAAAATAACAAAACGTGCAAGTATGCGTATATATTGGCGATGAACCAATATATGACACAAGACAAGCAGAGTAACAACTTCTAGAACAAGAGCAGAACTAGGAAGACTCGCTGACCCCTTCGCAGGAGTCAGCGCCGTCTACACGGACTAGGAACGAGGTGGGAGCCGCACAGAGTAACAGACAGAATCTGAGACTATGGTAGCCCATGGAGCATTGCAGGAAGCAGTTCTTTATACTGAGGTCATCCAATGGGAGCAGACATGCAGATTCCCACACAAGTGAATGGTAATTAATCACAGGCTGAGAGCAGGAAAAGGCAGACAATGATGTGCAGCCTGCAGGAAAGGGATTGCCACTCCATTGCAGCAGACAATGTTTGTTTTCACAAAAGCATATTAAACTGTCATTAACTTCAAAGCGACTGCAGCTGGAATCAGCAACCAGTTTAAGTGCAAACCAAACTATGCAAGAAAATGCATGTAATGACATCAGAACTGCTTGGGTTGCAATACCACTGCAGCCAGCAGTAAACGCTGCAGAAGCGATCGTAACACCCAACAATTTTGCAAAAACTCACACTCATTAGTATAATCAATAAACAATTTGCTTATTTTTATACTCCTTGATAACAGCTTGAAGCTTCTTTTATGTCGCAATTATGATTCTCGGTTCGGATTTGTGATATTCACTGCATGCTAGCAACATAAGAAGATAAACGCAAATGTAAAAATCACATGAAAATGGCAAATCAGAATTGCATGTAGTGTAAAAGACCCCTGAATTTTGTAAATATTTATTTTTGGGGCAGTACATGTAATGCATATTCCGTGCAGCTTAGAATGGAGTCAAGCAAATGCAGTAGCTGCTAATCCTGAATGGCTCATCTCCAAGCTGCATGCAGTTTGCAGCAAATTAGCAACAAGCTCAAAAAAAAATTGGAATTTCATTTTTTGCCATACTAGTAACTAGTTTCCTACTGCTGCCAATGGACAGATGTCTGTGCTTCTTCATTGTAAAAGCTCCATTCCATAAATAAAATGTGACCATGCCGCAATGTCCAGGTGCTGCCTAAAGCATAAGTTATCTCTACCTTTGACACTACCTAAGATGTATCATTACAGATTCCCATCTATTTACAACATCATTTGCAGTAGCTAAACACTTCCATCACAGCTGAATGCTGGAATCCAAATAAGGCATCTGATTTACTGTCACTGTGTGAAAGACCTTTCCAAGAGCAAATAAAGAATTATCAGGTAAAGAGGGAAAGGTCACAAGGACTATCACAAAGAAAAATAGCATTTCTTTATTGTGTTTGAAGTTCAAAAAAGGTTACATAGCCATTCTTCTTTTTTTGTAAAAAATAATTCTCTGTGCTATAGACACTCATAGACGTTAGATAAAAGTTCCCCAATCCATCCGTTGCCTATTGGAATGGGCAACACTCTAACATTTATCAGATTAGCAGAAAATTGCTTGATGGCTTTTGAGGGTTTTGAATAAACTAGGCTGGCTAGAAGATCTTTCCAGATTATATTGTTTTTGACTCATTCCTTTTTTCCTTCCTTTATGTTATGGTGCATACACACAATAACTAGGGTCATGCAGAGGATCCTTAAGTGGGGGGTGTTCAAATGTAAAAAAGGTTCCTAGAACCCAGAGCCCCCCCTTCCCCATGTGGGACAAATACTGCACAGACACATTGCTTGGCTACAGCTAAGTGATATGTACTGTTCAATGCAAAGAGATGGAGGGATGATGGTGCAACATATGATGGAACAATGCACGTGTTTGTCAAAAACATCACTATTATCAGAGGCAAACCCAGGATTTTCAAAGAGGGGGGGGGGAATTCCTGAAAGGTCTCCCTCAGCCATGTGCAATACAGTATAATAACATGGTAGGACATCATGCTGGGTACACATAATGCAATTTCCTGTCTGACCGACCAACAATGGGATCAACCAGAAGCAGTTTGGATACAGATAATAATGAGGACAGCCGACATTGGTAGTGAAGGAGAAAGTGAAGCATTTATACAGCAGGGGCACAGGGCTGTGCTCATTCCTGACTCTGTTAAGTTACATAGTTATTTGGGTTGAAAAAAGACATACGTCAATTGAGTTCAACCAGAGAACAAAGTACAACACCAGCCCGCTCCTTCACATATCCCTGTTGATCCAGAGGAAGGCAAAAAACCCTTACAAGGCATGGTCCAATTAGCCCCAGAAGGGAAAAAAATTCCTTCCCAACTCCAGATGCTCCATGCTCTGTACACACGCTGTTCCATGCTCTGTAAACATGCTGTTGCTAAATCCAAAGCCAAGTGTAGCAGGGAAAGAAAGGGGCAGTGCTGGAGGGCTATAGAAGCTCCCGTAGTTATTTCCTTTTAACTAATACTAGTTACCTTGCAGTCCTGCTGATATCTTTGGCTGCAGTCATATCTAAATCATACACCTGAAATGAGCATAGAGATAATCCATGTATCAAACGCAGATAGAACAGAGGCGCCAAAAAGAGTAAAAACACTATTATTTAAAAACAGTAAAAAGAGGGAAGGTAAGGTGGACTTACCTCCCTCTAGCAGTGGAAAACAAAACTCTGAGGTAGAGTAGAATGCATTTATTAAACAGTGTAACTCCTAAAGATGCAACGCGTTTCGCGGGCCACAGCACCGCTTCCTCAGGCTATACAGGAGTTCAAAAAAGCTGTATCCAATCCAAGTATTGAATGAGCACCTCTAACAGAGGTGCTCATTCAATACTTGGATTGGATACAGCTTTTTTGAACTCCTGTATAGCCTGAGGAAGCGGTGCTGTGGCCCGCGAAACGCGTTGCATCTTTAGGAGTTACACTGTTTAATAAATGCATTCTACTCTACCTCAGAGTTTTGTTTTCCACTGCTAGAGGGAGGTAAGTCCACCTTACCTTCCCTCTTTTTACTGTTTTTAAATAATAGTGTTTTTACTCTTTTTGGCGCCTCTGTTCTATCTGCGTTTGATACATATTACTTATCCACCCTTGGTGGAGGGGTACGCCCCCTTTTTTCTCCTGTCTACAGAGAGCGACTTTTATACCCGAGTGGGGTCGGGTACCAATTCTCCCCACCTGCCTTTCAAGTGGTTGCCTGCTGGTGACCCTTTTTTGTGAGTATATTTCTGCACGAACTATCTAGACAGATTTTCTCTGTTAAAACTATATTGCACTATTGGGCTCGGTGCCCTGTTTTTTCTTTTGTTTTACATAGAGATAATCGAGTCACACTTCAGTTAGAAACAACTGATTTGCATGGTTGTTCCGGGGCAGAGGATCAGAAGGACTGCCAGGCAATGTGCATTGTTTAAAAGGAAATAAATATGGCAGCCTCCATATCTCTCTCAGTTCAGTTGTCTTTTAAGGGCATGGAGAACCTTTTTATTGCCATGCATTACAATAATTGTTAATAGTAGCAAAATGCTTGTTAATAAAATTATCTATGCTGTTGTTCCATAAAATGTCCTCGTACTTTTCACATGTCAGGACTGCAAAACAATCATCGTTAGATTATCTACAGTATATACTTTTCAAGGATTTTTGTAAACTGAATTGAAAGAAACATGCCTGTTTCTGCTCAGGAGATGTTAATAACATACACTGTGATGACTTCTTAAAACCCAGGGGAAGTCATGAGTGGTTTATCACATAGAAAAATGTGTACCCCAGCATACTCACAAATGTTTAGTCTCCTTTCCTATCCAAATGAACTAGTTATTATATTTACACAGTTATCTACATGAACATGCATTTTTTACTTTAGCCTCTTCAAGAAACATCAAACAAACACAATCTGATTCAGGTAATGTATTTAATGACTAATTGCACATAGCTTTCTTGAAAGCTTTTGAAACCAGGACTGAATTTACCTTACAGGAGCCTATAGGCACAAATGTCCTGGCACCCTATACTTCACCCTCCATGAACCTACAAACCCCCACCTAACTAAACTGCAAGTGTGCTGGCTGCCCCAGCTGTCACTTCTCCATTAGTTTCCTTGCCCATTACAGGTAGCTACACGTCCCCCTTAGTATTAGGTAGCCAGAAGTACCCTCAATATTAAGTAGCTTGAGGTGCCCCCAAGTATTAGGTAGTTAGGAAGTTTTTCCCTTTTGGGGCTAATTGGTCATTGCCTTGTAAGGTTTTTTTTGCCTTCATCTGGATCAACAGGGATATGTGAGGGAGCAGGCTGGTGTTGTACTTTGTTCTCTGGTTGAACTCGATGGACGTATTTCTTTTTTCAACCCAAATAACTATGTAACTATGTAAGAGTAACCTCAGTATTAAGTAGCTAGAGGTGTCCCTGACTGGAGGGAGATCTTGTCAGTGGAATGCCAAGAACTGGATGAATAACCTCTCATTTACACTCTCATTAGGACTCTGCATAGGGAAGGAGGGAGGGAGGCGCTCGGGAGGGGAAAGAGCCACCTTTCCATCATCAGGCACCTGTAGGCACGTGTCTACAGTGCCTTATGGTAAATCTGGCCATTTGAAACGTACAGTTTCTTTAGGGCTGATTCCCAAAGCTTTTCCGTCAAATTATCTCACCTTTAGCTCACAATTTATATCCCCTTAAATGACTTAACTCATAATGTATCTCTCTTTATCTGTTTGCCTCATTAATTACCTCTCCTTATTTGTTGTTGTTGTTTTTTTTTTTCCATGCATTAGATCTCCTTACAGTTAAGGTGAAAAACAAGTAAGCTTTGTGAATCAATCCAACACATTTTTTAGGCATGATGCAGAACTGGATCAGATACTGTATGTACCGATCTTCAAGTTGATTCACAAAGATTACTTACTTTTCTTACTTTTCAAATAATGCAAAGAGACAGTGTTGCGACAATTAACTACTTTCACTTTTTCACCTTAACTGTAAGGGGAGCTAATGCATGAGATAATCTAAACTAAGGAGAGATAAACCATGAGTTACGTCAGTTAAGGAGAGATAAATCATGAGTTAAGTCATGTAAAAAGAGATACATTGAGAGTTAATGAGTAAAGTGAGATAATTCAACAGAAAAGCTTTGTGAATCAACCCTCATGTACCATACCTGCAGAAGAAACTTAGGAGTCGATTAACTTAACTTTAGTAAGCACAATTATGTTCATACATTCTTACCACACATGAGTAGTGTAATGCATTATGCTCTACTCATTATGCAGGAACACTTTACATACATTATTCTGCTTACCACAGTATAGTCAATCTAACCCTTAGTTTAAAAGCCTAGCAAGAAAACCATTGATGGTATTATTTTAATACAGTTTGTGGTTTTGATGTGAGCAAATCAGCTTCATGATTAATGCTAGATCATACCTTCCTCTGTTGAACTAATGTTTCTTCCAGTGACAAAGAGAGTTCACACAAGTATGTGTGGAAAATATCAGTATGCTATTTTCAGATTTTGTACCAACTCTGTATTTTGTATATTGGTGATGAATACTATTGTCTGTTTTATTTTGTACCTCATGTTCATGTATTACTTTGTACAAAACCACTAAATATGTTGGCACTTTATAAATTAATAATAATAATACATAACTGTATATTGCATTATTTTGCAAGATGGTAGTCCCCAGTACTAGCTGCTATAATCATGGGGTAAAATGTGTTTTTCTCATAGAGGAGTTTACTTTAGACCAAGAAATTTAGGTCTGACTTGATAAAGAAAGATATGGACAAGGCCAGCATCAATCCCCCCCCCCCACCTCCAGTAAGCATTGCCTGCCTCTCTCTCCCTCCAAATAGCCTACCCTATGTGAACAGCAGAGTGATGCAGGAGAGTGCATATGCCCCTGCCCAGCTCTGGGTCCTCTCCTCCTCCCAACTGCAGCCAGTTAGTGTGCATCCATAGGCTCCCACTGTCATGTGACATGCATTAAGAGACGGGGAAAGGGGATTCTGCATAACCAAAAAGGACTAAATGACCCAATGCTGGAGTAGGCATACTGTATATACTCTGCTGCATTGCCCTGCTATTCACATAGGGGAAGTAAGAGGGTCTGTAAGAATGGAGGGGAAGAGATGGGCCATGCTTACTGGGGAGAACAAATACTGGCTGCACTGTAGTGCTTACTAAGGGGAGGGGTAAGCTTTCATTTTAACCTAAGAGGGTCACATTTTGTGGATGACTTATAGTCGAGGCTATACAGTTTAAAGTCAATAAAGATATATTTAAATTACAAACTAGTTTGAGTATTTTATTATCTCTGCTTAATGGCAGTCTATTAAGTGGCCCAGAGTTAAAATACATGACCTATCGATCTTTTTCTATCTCCCCCCACACACACACACCCGCAGAAGTTTTATTTTGCTAGGAAATCTTTTATGGCTATAATTTGCTTATCAGTGAGGATTGCTATATTACTGAAAAGGTATCGACAAGGCAGAAGCTGTCACTTCCAAAATTAACTCTTTCAGGCAGCAAAATAAAAAATGAAAAACAGCCTGGTTCTTAATGTGTTTCACACTGTACATACACACGTTTATCTCATCATGTCACATCGCCTTGGGTACACTTTAAATGCATGTTGACAAAATAAATAAAATAAAGTACAGTTTTTCAGTTTTTCCCATATCAGATGGAACAAATAAATAGATTGTAAAAAATACAGACATTGTTATAAAATATAGAAATAGTAGACAATATGTAATAAGTTACAGTGACAGTTGTATAGTGATTAACAAAATGACAACTTACAAGACACAAAAGAGAAAAGCAGCATCTTTCCTCTGTAAACTATATTAGAGGCATGTTGAAGAGATGCCACTTTCTTACTCCAGGATAATAAAGAATAGGTGATCTTTTAGGTTCTCTTTACAGTGTGATTTTATGTTTGCCATAATGTCTTCAGTGCCCACTATTTTTTCTGTAAAGAGCCAGCCGTTTTGCTTTTAAGCATGAGGTTGTTGGAGCAGTGATTTCTGGTGACCATAGCAACTGCTGGAAATCTTGCTCCTAATATTTTGTCACCATAACCTGTCTCTCTGTGTTTCACAGAAACCTTCAAGAAAACACAGTTACTGTAACTAATGCCTCCGAAATATTTTCCAGACCTTTCAAAGGAAATGGATTTTCTGTCTTTGTTTTATTGAGAACGTTTTTAAAGTCTGAAAAATGCTGTATGGTTGAATCAAACATTTAGTTCTTTTGTGTATGCATTTCACAGTTCATTTACTGCACATACAAATGCTCTTCCTCTAAAACATTTTATGATGACTGATGATGATGATAATAGCAATGATGACAGTGATGATGATGAAGATGATGATGCCAATAATGGTTATGATCTGAAATCTTACTTGGAACACCAGAGCAGTTAAAATTTAAAGTGAAACAGGGGCATGAATCAAGTAATTGCCTCTCCCTGATTCCCATATCATCGCATGCATTCCACTATTTTTATGACTCTGCAGTACTGTAGTGTTGCCCACAAAAAATAATCTTTCAGAAGCAACACAGAGAAAAGTGAGCAGAGTCAGATGATGTGGTATCTGTTCAGAGGGAAATATTCTCTGATGTCCCCTCCCAGCACCTCCCTGACTACCTTCATGTAGGTGATGATCGGAGGAGTCTGAATTGCTTACAGTCTGCCAGGGGTGTAACTAGAAATCACTAGGCCCCCCTGCAAAACTTTGGATGGGGCCCCCCTTTCAAACCCCCTCGCTTTCTGCACAGGTAAACTGAGTGCAGAAAACACATACAGAAAACTGACAGACAAGTGTGCTCCCAGCCTCAACACTCACTCTGACCTCCTCTGATAGCGCAGAGCTGGCTCTGCAGACTCCTCCGACATCACTAAAATACACAGCACTTGGGGAAGGGTAGAGAGGCTGGGGGCTGGGCGCTGTACACAAGCACCTCCTGCACACTGAATAGGGACTGTCTACAAATCCTTATCAGTGCAGATGCAGTCATTAGAACAATTGTGCAGAGATCAGAAATATTTTTCTATCCATGCCCTTAGTTGTCAGTCTCTCAGGACAGGGAAAATAAACTTGCCACCCCATGCTTCTGGGCCCCCTTGTGGATGCATCCCTTGTGGGGTCTATTGTTACGCTCCTGCAGTCTGCTGTTTAGTCTAAACAAGTGGCATCCAACATTTGCACAGGAAGAGAGCTTGTGTACTCAGCCAAATCTGGTAAGAGGGGCTCCAGAAGCCATGACAGAAATTTGCTATTGACCCCTTTCAATCCACTTTTTAATATGATCTCTGTGTGCTGCTTCAAGGAGAGCCAGTGGGATCTCTACCTCCTTGCACTAGTGCATGGGGCCAACAACGTACGCTTGATTATGACTACTTAATTATGCGGTGTAGTACGGTGTCACTGCTGTGCCGGACTAGATCGGTTGGTGGCGCAGGCATGCAGGGAGCTCTAATATGGCTATGTAATATTTATATTGTGTGGTGCAGCATGGAGCCTGTGGTAATCACAGTCCGACATTTTGATCTAAAGGGACTGATGCAATGCTGGTTTATAACCACTTTCAGAGTGAGTCTGACTGTGGATTGGAAATGATTAAAGTTAGCCATACACAGTACAATTTTTTTGCCCAATTAGGCGTTCATAAGTTGATTTAAGTATTTACGATTGTATCTATGATCAATATTAAGATCAAAACACTGAACCACAATGTTGTTTTTTTGGCGGTTGATCATAATGTTGATGATAATATCGTCATTACAATCGAAAGAAAAACTGTATAGTGTATGGCCAGCTTACTTGTATAGTGTATGGCAGGGGCGTAGCAATAGGGGGTGCAGAGGTAGCGACCGCATCGGGGCCCTTGGGCCAGAGGGGCCCCGAAGGGCCCTCCCTCAACTACATTATTATCTCTCTATTGGTCCTGTGCTCATAATAATCACTTCTAGAGATACTTTGAATAGTGGTAATCACTAACAAACTGTTCCCCATCCCCTTCTTGCACCTTTGAGACTGTAGTTGCCATTGACAGGTTTTGGTGCGCCGTATCAATTGTTATGTATAGAGTGCTTAGGGGGGCCCATTGTAAAACTTGCATCGGGGCCCAAAGCTCCTTAGCTACGCCACTGGTGTATGGCCATCTTAATGAAGGGCAAATGGGATAAGTGACAGAAGCAGATGAAGCAGAGTAGAACTATGGGGTGAAATGAAACCATAAGCATCGGTAAACCGGCTCTCCAGGACCAGTTCTAGCTACAATGTGGCCCTGGGGCAAAAGTAACTTGGGGAGCCCATTGACAACCCCCTTCCCAAAAAAATCACCCCCAGGGCCCCCCTGGTTATATGTCCCCTAAAAAGCATTTTTGGGGTTCCAATTATTAACCTCCTCCTTTTCCTATACCGAGTAAACATGGTATCCCAGCTCTCACCATAGCTGGAGGGCAGAGGGAGCATCTTGCAGGCCCCCAAAAACTCTAGGTCCCTGGGGCAATTGCCTCCTTTGCCTCTATGAAAGCACCAGCCCTGCTGCTCTCAACAAGCTGCCCACTTTTGCTGTCTGCCTGAAACCTGTATTTGTAAGCAGTGCCTGACACTCTATATGGCTGCAAATAATTAAGTAATGGGCATTAATCAATTCTGCCAGTAATGACATCTGCCTTGCTTTTCACTGGAACTCTGCACCACTAGGGATGAGTGAGCTACATTTTTATGCTATTATCTTGGGGCAAATTTGGCCTTATTCGCTTGTTGCAGGTTTTTATGACAAAAAAAGCATACATTTACATTCATTTTCCACCAATAAACATTTCTGCAAATTCACCAGCAATTTTCAAGGGAGAAAATTAATTGAAGAATAGAGCCGACTTAAGCGGTTAATAGCAAGGCCCAGGGGTGTAGAAATATCGGGTTCCGAGGTAGCAACCGCATCGGGGCCCTTGGGCCAGAGGGGCCCCGTGAAGCGCTCCCTCAACTGTAGTATTAGCTCTCTATTGGTCCTGTGCTTATAATAATCCCTTCTATAGATGCTTTGAATAGTGGTAATCACTAACAAACTGTTCCCCATTACCTTCTTGCACCTCTGACACTGTAGTTGCCATTGGCAGGTTTTGGTGCTCCGTATCAATTGTTATGTATAGAGTGCTTGGGGGGCCCAGTGTAAACTTGCATCAGGGCCCACGGCAAGGCCCCCATACATGCTAGAATCACCAAAGTTGCTAGATATGTTAAGGAGTGCAATGGGTAAAAGGGAAAACATCTTTCAAAAACACCTTGTTGACCTTTTGGTTGTGAAAATGTACCTATATCAAAGAAACAGCAGTGAATATCCTGCTGGGATTTCCAGGTGGTCAGTACACAGTGCGTAATGACCACCTAAAAAATGCTATGTCTAGGGATTGATGTACAGCCGCAATATTGCTATATAAGGATTCCTGGTAAACATACATGTGGTTTGAGCTGATAAAAATAATTTTTAAAAATGAGGTTCGGTCCCCTTCCAAAGGCTTGTTTACTCCTTGTCACCCATGCAGGCTTGTATAGCCAGAATGCAGAGTGTGGACCTTGTGGGGCTCTGAAGACTGAGCTATATCATCCCGCATGGTCCATGATATGGGGGAGCTCTGGAAGAGAGGGGCTTCAAGGCTTCCCCCTCTCCCCCAGAGCCCTTGTCCATACCATGGAAAAGAGGCTCATTCTCACCTCCAATGCTCAGAAGGAGAGTGGGGGTAACTACCCTGGGGGGGTGTATGATAGCATCTGGGTCCCCCTTTAACAAGGAGGCCCCCAGATGCCTACCTTCCTAGGTGAAATGGTTAGAGTGCGGAAGTACCCCATACCTATTTCCACAAAGAGTTAAAAATGAAATAAAAACAAGTCCTTTAATTCTTGCAATTAATAACAAAATTTACGTTTGGTCAAATCCACATCCGTATCCTCGGAAATGTCCCATGCCATTATTTTCTTGTTCCTGATGAGGGACGAAGAGAGCAATCAGGACCCAAGTACAGCAAGACCAGGCAAAGCATCTTTCACTATGCCACCGGGGTCCTTAACCAGACCAATGGGAATACTCCCTGAGGAAAAGGAATCCCATTGGTCTGTTAAGGAACCAATAGGGAACCCCAGCAGTTCTTTCAAATATACTCTGCTGGGATTTAGTATAGCAAGCTACAATCATGCCACCAGCAACCACACACCTTTTGTTCCACCTCCCGCTATATCACATAGCAGCCACCAGCACTGGCACCTGGGGCACACAAAGCACACTGCCCTGACACCCCTGCACTACCGCATTGCTGCATGCTAAGTAAACCCCACTCAACAGGGCACCCTGGTACCCTGAAGCAAGAGGAATATGGTGGCTGACATATTAATTTAAAGGGAACCTTAACTGAATGGGGGGGTAAAGAGTTTCACTTACCTGGGGCTATTACCAGCCCCCTGCAGCAGTCCTGTGCCCTCGGAGCCGCTCTGGAATCCTCCGGTCCCCCGCTGTCACTTAGTTTCGTTTTTGACGACTCACCAGTTGGCCGGCCTCCATGCATATTATTGGACGCATTCCCTACTGCAATTAGCGCTGTTGCGGACCGCAACGCCTACGAAAATACGCGTTGCCAAATATCTACGCGTAGAGATCAGCAGGAATGTCAGTCAGCTAGTATTGTTTAAAAGGAAAAAAAAATATGGCAGCCTCCATATACCTCTTGATACATGTTCCCTTTATGCACAGGAACAACTTATTTCCATTCAGCTGTAGCTTTGCAGCACAAGTGCTAGCTTAGCCACATGCTCCAAACATTCAATCACTGCACTAGGCTGTTTCCATAATCAGCTTGTAGAGACAACACTGAATATATAATAAGGATGATCAATGGGATGCAAACAATTTCTCCTTGCAATCAAATTTTATGTAGAATATATACAGCTTGAAATTGGACAAATCCGAATAATTTTCTGTAATTTTTTATTGGTCTATGTTCAAGCTGTAAAACATTTACATGAAATATGTATTCCAGGAGAATGTATTTGCATCTCATTGATCATCTCTAAATATATACTGTATTTTTGGACTATAAAACTGGGGAGAAAAAAAGTCACTGCATCTTATAGTCTAAATGTAGGGAGTTCCTGACTTGTGAACACCTGCCAGTTTGAACCTCCAACCCGCAGCAATGTTGGGGACTCCCTGTACTATGAACATGCTGAGGAGGACACAGGGTGACACAAAGGGGCAAATAGGAGGACACAAGGAGGACAGAGGCGGATATATTGGGACACAAAGGGGACAGAGGAGGACACAGGAAGACACAAGAGGTACAAGGGGGCATGAGGTACAAAGGGGGCACAATCCACAAGATGCCCCTTCACCATGGAAGCACCAAGTTTAGTATATATATTTTACCCTGTTTTTTGTCCTCTAAACCTAGGTGCGTCTTATGGTCAGGAGCATCTTATAGTCCAAAAAATACGGTATGTTATAGTTGTATCCTGCATATTTCTTAGTGATTACCATTTAAAGGAAAATTCTACTTTTCTGGTGAAAAAAATACCTTATAATGAGTTGAAGGATTAGTTATATATTTTTAATATGCACTTAAGCACAGACATGTCCCAGTGTTTCTAGCAAGAATCTACTGTCAGTCAATGAATTAGTAAAACAGGTGTTGAAAACAGCAATAATGGTGTGCAGCTATGTAAACTCACGCCAAAGTGGAAGGTCCTGTTGCTATGGTTAAAAAAAATGAGTAAAAATTTTTGGAAATGCTTGGCTGCAAATTGAAATAGATAATTATTTAATAACATTAACTTACATAAGACACCTATCTATGGTTAAAGCAATTGTATAAGGAAAATTGGATTTCTCTTTAAAGGCAGAATAAACATGTCTAGTTCATGATTAGCCTGATACATGTAGCTCTAGTAAAGCTGGTGAGTGCACACAGCGCACAGCAATATTACCAAGACTAATGCAGCAGAGTACCAAGCATCATGCAATTAGTGTGACCCACGCTACATAAATAACATGAGAATTGCCGAACAGGTGTTAGCATAGCAATGCTCATCTTATTCGTGTACTGTGGGTTGCACTAATTGCACAACTCATGCTACACTGCTCTTGTTAGTAATATTGCCATATGCTGGCTGCACACAGCATTTTTATTGGAGCAACATGAATCAGGACCCATGTCCTTTAGAAAGTTATTATCGTGTTTGAATAGTTACCATGTTAACAGAGAGTATAGTTAATTCCTGTGCTGACATGGGAGCCTAATATGTTCATAAAGGGGCAGAAAAAACAAAACATTCTACAATTAGAGTATTTGTGTGAGGGCTGTCAAAATCTCTCTCTCTCTCTCTCTCTCTCTCTATATATATATATATATATATATATATATATAGAGAGAGAGAGAGAGAGAGAGAGAGAGAGAGAGAGAGAGAGAGAGAGAGAGAGAGAGAGAGAGAGAGAGAGAGATTTTGACAGCCCTCACACAAATACATACATACATATATATATATATACACACACACACACACACACACACACACACACACACAAACACACACACATATATATATATATATAGACAGAAAGATGGCGCTGAACGGCAGCCATGGCAGAGAGCTCCTCTCTTTTCCTCCTTTTTTCTCCGCTTAACCCGGGACATTGCAGCCCATTGATGCACGTAAGTGCATCTAAGTGTGGCTAGCACACATGCTCCGGGTCTAAGCCCGCATCGGGCAGACTACCTCGTCACAGAAGCTCCGGGGTCGGATCACGCTCAGGCCACCCATGTGGAATCCAAGTTCCCCCGGAGCACAACCGCAGTTCTGCTGAGCAAAGGGGAACCGGCTCAGCACAGCAAGGGACGCATCGCAGGGAGCCCAGCACCGCATCACAGAGGAGCTGGAGCCGGTGACCTGCACATCACAGGGGAGCTCATCGCAGGAGAGCCGGGCAACCACCCACGTGGAGTAGTCTCCGGCTCACCGTCGCCACTCAACAGTCAACCCCCGCAGTTGGCTGCTGGCCAGGACATCGACGGCCAGGCAAGGCAACAGTAGCCATTCATCTCCAGCAACCAGGGAAGCCTGCTGACAGAGAGACCTTCGCCGGCAGGAGGACGCTGCAAGCCTTCTGCATCCCCGCTGCCCCCATGCCTCTGGTCTGTCAACCTACCAGGCCACCCACGTGGAGAGAAGGCAATGCACAAGGACGGCTCCCCCCTCTGACCGCTCCGCAGACAGTTACACCAGGATGCCTCAATCTCCCTAGCAGCCTCCATCCAGCATCCTGCCACTAGGATCCTCCTGACCATCGCAGAGCCCTGGATCATGACACTTCTCGGTGCTGCAGATACAGTGCTGGGCTGGTAAGAACCCTGCTCTCCTCACCTGCTTGCTGCCTGCACACATCTCCTCATCTGCATGCTTCCTGCACTCATTGAACTGCACACTCCGAACTGACACTACTGCCTTATATGCCTGAGCATGGACTGTTATGTGTGTTATGGATTGGCTTTTTATAATCGTTATCTGTACGGACTGCCAGCTTAAACTGTTTTTGCTCATGTGATGGACTGCATTGCACTGTGGTATGGCACTGCTCATGTGATGGACTGTGGACTATATTGCACTGCTCATGTGGTGAACCGTATTGCACTGCTCATAAGATGGACTGTATTGCACTGCACATGTGATTGTCTGTACTGCAATGCTGTTTGCACCGCACATATGATGCACTGTATTGCACCGCTCACGTGACGGACTGAATCGCACTGCTCACGCGGTGAACTGTATTGCACTGCTCATAAGAGGGACTCTATTGCACCGCTCATGTGATAGACCGTATTGAGACGCATCTGCAGCAGCATATCAGGCGACCCGGGGCAATGCCAGGCTTCTCCACCCCCTGTAGGCACCCCACTCCCACCATCGGCCACGCCCCCGCTCCCCACACCACCACCACACGCACCACGTACTCCAGGGAGCAACTTCTGTGGTGGGAACATCGTGGCCCACCCCTCCCTGAGGCCAATCTCCTGCCAAATTGGGTCCACAACTACATACAGCAAGTCCTGGACTCCGCCCCCTGGCCCAGTGCAGGCTGGCGGCGAAGGGGCTGCCGAGCTGGGGCACGCGTAAGACTCAGGAAGAGGGGCTTGAGGTCAGCCATCCCCTCAGTACTCCTAGCAAATGTCTGCTCTCCCCCTAACAAACTGGACGAACTGCGTCTACTCTGTGGCAGGTGGGAGCTCAGGGGGAACACCCCAGTACTCTGCTTCACGGAGACTTGGCTACATGAGAACATCCCGGAGAATGCCCTACACCTTCCAGGCTTCAGCCTCATACGAGGTGACCGCAACCCTTCCCTCTCTGGGAAGAAAAGAGGCGGTGGCATCTGCTTCTACGTCAGCTCCTCATGGTGCCCCACCCCACCAGTACTCGACAGGAAGTGCTCCCCAGACCCAGAGCTTCTTCTCGTGAACTGCAGGCCAGTATACTCACCATGGGAGTTCTCCTCCTATGTCCTTGTCGGAGTGTACATTCCCCCTGATGCCGACACCAAATCTGCCTTGAATTCCCTCAGCGACACCATCTCGCAGTGGGAAATATCCCTCCCAGACTCGCTGTTCATAGTCAACAGGGCAAACCTTCGACAAGAGCTGTCACACTACCACCAGCATGTTGCCTGCCCTACGAGAGGCCCGAACACCCTCGATCATTGCTACACGCCACTGAAGAATGCCTACAAGGCTATCCCTGGGGTGGCACTTGGTTCCTCCGACCACTGCCTTGTTCATCTCATTCCCACCTACAGAAGGCTCCTGGAATCAGCAAAACCGGTCGTGAAGTCCTCCAAGGTGTGGTCCAGCGAGGCCAAGCTCCACCTTCAAGCCTGCTTTGATTGCACGGACTGGGAATCCCTGGCAGCTCCAGGCCTGGACGAGTGGGCGGACAACGTCACCTCTTACATCAGCATCTGCGAGGCCTCCTGCGTCCCAACCAAATCCATCAAGGTCTACCCGAATAACAAACCGTGGTTCTCCAACAAGCTACGGCTATTGCGGAAACGTAAGGAGGCGGCTCACAAGACGGGAAACCAGGAAGAAATTCAGGATGGTGAGGAACGCTCTGAAGCGAGAGCTGAGAGCCGCAAAAAAGGAGTTTGCTGAGAGGATGAAGCAGAACCTGCGCTCGAACAACTCACGAGCCGTATCGCAAGGGCTTAAGGCTGCCACCAACTACAAGCCTCCCCCGCAACATGCTACACCCAGCCATGAATTAGCTGAAAAACTAAGCAAATTCTGCTACAGGTTTGAAAGGCAGGCTGAGCCTGGGGAGCACTCATCACCTCCTACTCCTACTCCCCCCCCCCCCCAGCCCCCAAATACAGTGAACCAAGTGAGGACTCACTCCGCCTGGAAGTGGGGGAGGCAGACGTTCGGCACCTCCTGTCCACGCTAAATGCCAGGAAAGCCTTGGGTCCCCAGCCTGCCTCAAAGCCTGTTCGGAGCAACTTGCCCCCATCCTCTCTGCCATCTTCAGCAGGTCACTGACAGAGGGCAGAGTCCCTGCATGCTTCAAGAGGTCCACCATCATTCCTGTTCCCAAGAAACAAGGCATCTCCGACCTCAACAACTACAGGCCTGTGGCCCTGACGTCCGTTATCATGAAATCCCTAGAGAGAGTGGTCTTATCCAACCTCAAGCTATCCACCCTGCCCCTACTAGACCCACTCCAGTTCGCCTACAGGGCAAATAGGTCCACTGATGATGCTCTTAACATCTGTCTGGAATACATCCACAACCATCTAGACAGGAAGGATGGGTATGCCAGAGTACTGCTATTAGACTTCAGCTCGGCATTTAACACTATATGCCCACGCACCCTCCAGAATGTTCTGGCCACACTTGGGGTCCACCCCACCCTACGTCGATGGATCATTGACTTCCTCTCTAATAGATCCCAAGTTGTCAGGTTGGGGGACATCTACTCACGAGAAGTGACAACCAACACAGGGGCACCCCAGGGCTGCGTTCTGTCACCGCTGCTCTTCTCCCTTTACACAAATGACTGCAGATCCACGGTAGACTCTGTCAAAGTTGTAAAATTTGCGGATGATCATGACACCACCATTGTCGGCCTCGTCACCAAGGACAACAGCCAGGATTACCAGCAGCAGGTGGAAAGACTATGCCACTGGTGCAAGGAGAACAGCCTGGTGCTCAACACGGCCAAAATCGTCGAACTTATAATTGACTTTAGGAAGTCGGCTCCTACCACACCGCCCATCTACATTGATGGCACTGAGGTGGCCATAGTGCCCTGCGCCCACCTGCTGGGCACCTACATCTCCAGCGATCTGAGTTGGAGAGTCAACATCACATCAACCCAACGGAAATCCCAGCAGAGACTCTTCTTCCTACGCCAGCTGCGGAAGTTCGGCATGGCGCAGGAGATTCTAACATGCTTTTACACTGCCACCATTGAATCTATCCTCTGCTCCGCCATCTTGGTCTGGTATGCGGGAGCCACCGTCAGTGACAGGCACAAACTACAGAGGATCATTAGGTCGGCGGAGAGGATCATTGGGAGACCTCTGAACCCACTTGACCACCTGTATACCACGAGACTGCGTGCCAGGGCACTGAGGATTGCAGGTGACCTCTCTCACCCAGTCCACTGTTTTTTCACCCCACTTCCACTGGGTCGGAGACTCCGGGCCATCCCCACCAAGACCACCAGACACAAGAACTCTTTCTTCCCGATGTCCGTTAGCCTCCTGAACTCCCTGAACATTCTACCACCCTCTATCAGCGCCCTGCCACCTGCATAAGAGCGGTAGACTTCAGCAGTGTTTTTTTTGTTTTTTTGTTTTTGAAAGAGGAATACTGAGCTATATGTTCTAATGTTGATTGTATATTGTGTATGTCCATATAGTGTATAAGGTATTACTGTCATTCTATCGTTTTTTCCTGCCTTTCCTTCTATGTACCGCTCCTTGTGCCAAACCCAATTCTGGGCTTGACCCAGTCATGCTTGGCGAAATAAAATGATTCTGATTCTGATCTATATATATATATATAAATATATACACACTGTATATAGTGTGTAAGTGTGTTTTCTAGTATAAATCCTTACAGGGTTCTAACACCTGCAATGGCTGAAATTGATAACTGTGTTAGAGTAGGACACACCAGAAAGAATGAACGGGATGCCTATAGTTTAAATAATACCGTCCTCTACCTCCAATGATATTTTATATTACGAAGAGTTCCAGGACCTGGGAAAATGAATGTAAAATGGAAGGACACAAACATTTTTATGAATAATATTTACATAGAAGTGTGTAGCTTTCAGTCTCACTGGTACTGTAATACACTAAATAAATTAAGCAGTAAAATATAACTGTGAAGGACACTCTCTCCGCATTTGGAGAAATGATCAAAGCCATGTGTGAAGAGTAGGTCCTAGTTTCAATTAACTGATATCCTGGTGATGCATTTTAAATATTTCTCACTTGACTTTTTGTACATTTTACCAGTTCCATGATATGTGCACCCCTTATGTTTAGTGACTGCAACATTACTAAGCACATCCTCTTTTATGTGAACCCTTTACTATGCAATCTTTGATGTTAATGAAGTAAAAGTGCAGCTCTTTATATTCGCAGCCCATTAATCAGGGCCCATGCCAGAGCCAGGCAGGCACCAATGAAAGACACATTTGACTGACAGGCAGTGTGTGCTGATGGACCGATACTCTTGACAACAAGCTGATTTCTATTATGCCCAAGATGACAACTGCAGAGTTATAATACAATGTTAGGATGTTAGTACAATGATGTGTACTGATGCATTACAAACTCAAATCCAGAGGTTCATGTCTATCTTTTTTTTTCTTTTTTTTTTTCAACTTCTATTTTTTATTGAAACATTTGCATCACAATACAGTTTGCGGTGTAACATTAATATGCCATACTTTATCATAGACAGACAATTCAGAAGTGACAGTGGACAGCAAGGAGTAAGTAACACCTAAAAGTGAATATATTTAAATAAGCATTTATAATTATAGGACAATTTACAAAGAGTAAAAGCTGCAGTATAATAACCCCCCCCCCCTTCCACTGCCCCTCCATCCCCACACCTAACCTAAAGAGGAACTCCAGTGAAAATAATGTAATTTAAAAAAGTGCTTCATTTTTACAATAATTACGTATACATTATTTAGTCAGTGTTTGCCCATTGTAAAATCTTTTAAATCCCTGATTTACATACTGACATTTGTGATTGGTGATGTAGCTGCTGCTTGCTTTTTTGGCAGTTGGAAACAGCTGTAAACAGCTATTTCCCACAATGCAACGAGGTTCACAGACAGGAAGAGCCCCCTGATGATCCGTTTGTGAAAAGGAATAGATTTCTCATGTAAAAGGGGGTATCAGCTACTGATTGGGATGAAGTTCAATTCTTGGTCACGGTTTCTCTTTAACAGCCACCCTCTCTCTCACCACAAAACCCTAGGTTCAAGCGATGACATCATGCTAGACCATCTGCACATATCCCAATTGACTTCTGGAGGCCTCCCACAATGACCTTCAACCTTTAACACCTTTAAAACACACCTTGCTCCAGGTAAAAAAAAAAAGTTTATAAACCAGAGAGTATCCAACATATACACAATCGTAAATTGCCCTTAGTTCTGGTTCTGTACAGAAATAAATAGTTAATTAGACTTTGTAGTTATTAAATCCATCAGGAAGTACGTAACTATGTATATATATATATATATATATATATATATATATATATATATATATATATATATATATATATATATATATATATATGTATATATATATATGTATATATATATATATATATATATATATATATATATATATATATATATATATATATACTGAGAAAGCCAGTAAGCCATATTAAAACGTTTCTTTGTTACAGTGTTAGCTAACAGACCACATTGATATAGGACAAAAGTGTAAAAAGTATGGGAAATATCCTTGTTCTGCACAAAGTACAAGGTGACAACTCACATACAAGCAAAATAAAATAAAAAATAGCAGAAATTGGCTATGAGAACAGATGTGTAAAACCAAATCACCCCCCCCCCATTAGTACACACCTATATCTGCCTCCCCCATGTGGTGACTCCCACAGATTACAGCCTCATTTGTCTGGGGTCATTTAACAAGAGCGAGCATCATGATTCCCTACCTAGAACAATGGAAGCCCCAACACCACCTAATCTGGAGGATGAGGTGGACTCCCATATTGTAGACAGGGTACATACATGAGACCCACCAGTGCTCTATGCCACTCTGTTACCTTATAGTTAGTCCTGTGTATGGGAAAGAAGTCACAGAAATATATACACTATATTAAGTCTGTCTGTAACTTGCAACATTCCAAGATCACAAATCTTTGAAGTATGCACTACTGTAAATGTACCTAAACTGTGGACTTAAAAAAAAAAAAAAGATTTGTATGTTCTCCTCCTCTGTATTGTGATGATTAATTACATACCTTCGCTTTGCAGCAAATAGGAATATCTGAAGAATGAGTTTTGCAATCATGTTTGAAAGTAAATAAGTTTACCTCAGAGAAGCTTAGAGGCATAAAATATCTGTTTAGAGGCAGAAAATTCAACATGGCAACCTACATAAAAAAAGACAACATATTCTGTAGTTTTAGCCTGCCAGATTATATAACAACTAGTAGATCCAAGCCCGTTTTAAAACGGGCTCTAGGTCTATCTTTTAACAGTGCGGATGTGCGCACCCGCCGCATGCGCGAGCACCTGCCGCTCGTGCGCATGCGCACCCGTACGCCTGCGCACACGCCAGCCTGGCTCACTGGCCCGTCCTTTCTCAACGGCTTTCTGGGTCCATGTTGTGCACATGCACAGTAGCAAAAAGCACGGACCCAGCTACACAGAGACAGACACACACAGGAACACAGGATGTTTATTATAGGATGAGCATTATTAAATCAATGTAATTTACACATGTAGAATCTGGCAGAGGTAACAGTCAAGAGATACCCTATGGAAAAATGTGTACAATTTCAAAATCAGAATAATGATGCGGTAAATGTATACTGTACACTTTTTAACCTTTCCTGGACCAACACAGTACGAATCTGCGTCCAGCAGGTGGTGCTGCAGCTCTGACTGGATGTAGACTCTATGTCGCATTGACCGCGTGTCCCTGCCGATCTCGCCGCTCTGTCCCTGACGCAATTGGCTCACCCTGCTGTCTCTATGAAGGCAGAGCTCTGTGAGCAGGTCAGGAGCTGTTTTCATTGGCTCCTGGCCCTGTCATCACTGTAAGCCAATCCCATTGGCTTACATTGATTGACAGGGTCAGGTGCCAATGAAAGCGGCTCCTAATCGGCACACAGCGCTCTGCCATCATAAAGATGGCAGAGAGAGGAGCCTGTGGCAGGGACAGAATGGCGTGACCGGCAGGAGCGGCGGATTTTCGTGGAAATTCATTGGGAAGTGGCGTTTAACTGCACCAGCAGCCTCTGGTTCTTAAGGGGCAGAGGCTGCTGGTACCGAAGTGGTTAAACAGATCAAATTAATATTTATAATTGCATACATGATTTGTAATAATTTCTAATAAGCTTATCCTTATTTTCCTTATTTATTATTTACGGGTTCCTGATAGACTTTCAGCATAATACATTTTGCCATAGGGAAGGATCAGCACAGCTTTTTTCTTACATGGTACATTCTCCCTGTGAGAATATGGAATGTTGGTATATCGCAATGACTTCCCCATCAGCACTTTTGGAAGCAGCACTGGAAGCATAAGCCTCCACTCTCTCTACTTACAAGTTATGCCACTCTCAACTCCATTCAGCTGTCGAAACAGTGCCTCTTAAAATGAATTAACCTTTGCTTTAAATAAAGGCATAGGCAAGCAAGCAAAAGAATAATGACTTACACATGAAAAAGTGAACAGAGGCCTGAACAAGTATATTGCTGTCTATAACTGATTATTATATTAAAGAAGGGCGGAGTCGCCCTAAAATAAATATCTTTCAGAGTATACACTATAAAGACATAAATTAATAAATGAGGTATCTTACCTCTCCAGATGAACCAATCCAGAAAAACAAGGGTTTAGATCAGGTAAGGTTTTTTTCAAGCACAATTTTATTTTTTTTAATTCTGCTTAAATAAACTTTAGCTGATCTAAACCCTTGTTTTTCTGGGTTGGTGAATCTGGAGAGGTACCTCAGATAACTCATGTATTTATTTATGTCTTTATAACGTATACTCTGGGAGATGTTTATTTTTGGGTGCCTGTACCCTTCCTTATTGCCCACTACACCTTATTTGGAGCTGTCCTTCCCACTAGTGTGTTGCCATCCACAGCTAGTAAGGACCCCAGAAAGTGACCACCAGTTCTGGCAGGACCTTGGGTACCGTGTGGGGATGGTGTTTTTCCAGTAGGTGATATATGGTGATCGCAGGTTCTGCAACCCACCTTCATTAGTATAACTCCTCTTGTAAATTGAACTAATTTTTATCCTACGATACTGCACCATTTGGCTCCAGGTCTCATCTTTGTCACACCGGCTACAGTGGTTTCCCCACAGTGACTGTCCCTACTTCTACAGATTGTTATATTGTTAGCCATTGAATTATAGATAGCATATCTTGCCGTTGTATACTGAAACTATAACTGCACAAAGAAAATAAAAACAGAACTTGTGCAAAAAGGCTCACAAAACATCAACTAGATTGCTTCCATCAGATTCAGGACATAAAGGAACAGCCTGAATTTTCTTTGCTTTTACACCTTACCTGTGTTGAAAAATCTATAATTGCATCTGTTGAAATACATTACAGGGTGTAAATAAGGAACTTTTTTTTTAAATAAAAGGGTGTTATAAAAATCGTATCTACTAGTCAACACCAACTGTATTGAAGTAATGCTTTTATTTTTGTCATATAGACAGTTGTAATAACGAACAGTGCAGAGAATGTGGCTAATTCATTGTGCTGCTGCATTGGTCTGGATGGCGTTAGGATTATGTAATGCAATAGTTTTGCAATAGTGTGCTATAATGAATAAGATCCCTAGGGACTATGGAACAAGACTGGTATAATATCACATTTCCCATAAGAGTAGTTTGTAATTTGATTTTTAAACTGTGATACTATGTATACAGTCCCTGGATGGAATATTATAATGGAGAAAATATATGATCAATACAAAACGCATAATTAGTTAATAAACATGATAATTTATTAAATTTCCTTCTATGTGTATTTTCTATTGCACAGTGTACAGAAAGAATTGTTTAAAGCAACGCAACACTAGAAAGTAGAATACATATAGTAAAAATATTATACAGAAATTCAGATTACCTGAATCACATCTTATAGTAGTAATAAATTAATTGATTACAATGGAATGCAATATGTTTACACTCCTACACAAACACTATATAAAATAAAACAAAACAAAAATACAAAGTTGTCTTAAAATGATTCTTTGAATGTGGACACGTTTGACTTATTCTTTACTGGTGTACTCGGAATGCCTTCTACAATTTGCTTAGACTGTGATTAACAGTGCACACAGGTGTGCTAGGGTAAAACAATTGTATACCTGTAATGTCACTTATTCTACAATCTTTCTGAAGTATATAAATTCACGTTTTGATCATTCTTATGACTTTATAAGTTGATATGTCCACAAATTGATTTTTAAAGACATGTTTTAATTATCTTTGCATAATAATATGAATTTAAAATGTATAATACTGCTATTAGGCCAAATGTGGGTCAGTTATCAAGCATGTATGCAATAGAATCAGATATTCCTACAAATCAAGCCTCTCCCTTTTCTCTCTCTCCATCTCTCTCCCATTATTTCTCTCACATTGGACTGTTGTAAGAATTGCTTAAAGTGAAGTTGCGCCAGTCAGCTCTTCCGCAGCTGTGCGGAACCTCTGCAAATGTGCAGAAGGGCCGACTGGTGCAACTGAGCCCGATTGCCGGGACCTATACCAAGAGAATGGAGGCACTCGGGAGGAACGCATTGGTGCTCATGGGGCTGTAGGAAGCCCAGAGTAAGTATAAAATCTTTTAAATTTCCCAGAGGAATGGAAGATCTCACTTACCAGGAAAGGTTGGACAAACTGGGCTTATTTAGCTTGGAAAAAAGGTGACTGAGAGGTGACCTGATTAACATGTATAAGTACATCAGAGGGCAATACAAAAGCTTGGTAGAAGAGTTTTTTGTCCCTAGGGTTATACGACGGATAAGAGGACATGATTTGCGGGTGGAGGAAAACATTTTTTGCCACCTATTTAGAAAGGGGTCCTTCACAGTGAGAGTGGTTAAAATCTGGAACATCATACCTCAGGAAGTAGTTATGTAAAACTCCATATCTGCATTTAAAGAGGGCTTGGATGCTTTCCTTGCATTAGGGCATTTACAGCTATAATGTTTAGGTAATTCCCAAAAGAGTTGATCCAGGGATTTATCTGACTGCCAGTCAGGAAGGATTTTTTCCCTTTTAAGGCTAATTGGCCCAGTCCTTGTAAGGTCCTTTGCCTTTCCCTGTATCAACTGGGATATGTGCAGGTTCAGGATGTTTTTTTAATTTTTATTTTATTTATTAGTTTGTTTTTTTTTGGTTGGACTTGATGGGCGAATGTCTTTTTCAACCAAACTAACTATGTAACTATGTAACTATGTAAGAGCAACGCACAATCAACATACAGTGGATAACATGCACCATAAACAGTTTTTACATTAACCTCCTTGGCGATATGGATGAGCTCAGCTCGTCCATAACTGCCGGAGGGTGCCGCTCAGGCCCTGCCGGGCCGATTTTAATAATTTGTGACTTACAATCGCCGCCGCTTGCCGCCGATCCACCGCTGCCTGACGCGTAACACAGCGCCCCCCCCCCCCGGGTGGATTGGGAGTCCCAGTGACGTCACGACATTGATGACATCACTCCGTTCGTTGCCATGGCGATGGGGGAAGCCCTAAAGTAAATCCCGTTCAGAACGGGATTTCCGTACGGGTCTTCGCGCCAGCGGCGATCGGAGGGGTGGGAGGGAATCTGCAGGGAATCTGATGTTAAAAAAATAATAATTAAAAAAATAGTGCGCAGCAGCCACCCTGGTGAAATCAATAGAACGCCAGGGTGGTTAATACCGTATAGTTGCCCATATGTAAAAGTTGACCCTAATATTTGACCCTCTTAAGCTGTTTTCTTTTATTAATTACTGAAATATAAGTCTATTCAGTAAACTCTGCACCCCAAATAACACCTTCTGATAGATTTCCTCCACAGGCAGAGAAGACAAGTTGTGAAAAGTGGAACAAATCAAACTGACAACAAAGTGTATGTTGTCAGTAGCAGCCAGACTCCTTCATACACTACCCAGTGTAGTTCATTTATAACTGGCTGAAATGCACTATCACTGTGCTGTACCCTGTGATAAAATATGATGTGCTCTCTCTCTCCCCTTCCCTGCAGCCTGAAGCAGTGACTTATTCTAAATTCTCTACTCAGACTATCTCCCCCTCCCTGTGATACAATGCAGAGCTCACATTGAAAGCTTTATCGTTCACCATTCCCACTGCATCCTCTCCTCTCACTCATGCTGGTCTGCCAACTTCAGCATTCCTCTGTCTCTCTACATCATTATATTTACACTATGCAGAGCAGCACGAATGGGGAAGAGTAGATGATGAGTTCTACATTGTATCATGGGGTGGGGGGAGACAGTGATAAGAGCAGCCGTTTAGATTATAATGGATTGGAAGGAGGTCAGAGTAGGTCACAGCTTCAGCACTGTGGAAAGGAGGAGATTGAGAGGCTAAAAGCAAGTAGATTTAGGACTGACTCACAGATAGGGCGACACCTACACTTTTACATTGGGAGTCAGTACTAATTTATAGCTGAGTATATACAGTATATTAATAAAATCAATCATACTGTTGATTGATTTAAAATATCTATTCGAGTTACCTTGATATTATTATTGTTTTTATTTATAGAGCACCAACATATTTTGTAGCACTATACAACGTGCAAAACATACAAACATAAAACAATGGGCAGTATATATACATGAGCAGTTCAACATACTGTACAAGCAGGACAACCAGTGACACAAGTACCGATATACATACAATCGATGTGTAGTTTGAATAACATCCTTGATAAATTTTGATATTACTGATATAGTTTGAACATAATCCTGCTTAAAAGTACCAGACCTCTTTTTCTCCTACCTGCATCAGGGAAAGCACTTTTAATCAGTGCAGCAGATGCTGGAATGTTAGTGGCCGCTTTATGGAGCTTGCATATAATAACTTCTAATATGCTGCCAGTCTTGCCTATCACAGCAAAAAAGATACTTTTATCCCCCTGATTAAACTTCCACACCAAGCCCATTGTATTGCATTGCAACAGACAATATCACTACATTGCAAAGCGATGCAAGGATATTCCTATGGATGTTTACACATTGAGCGATGCCTTGTTGCAGGTTCCAAGATCCAACTCAGCAATGCATGGCATGCTGGGCTTTAACAATGTAACGCATGCATTTACTGTGAGGCATGCTTTCATCATACATTCTGATTCACTGTATGGTCGCACCACAGCAGCAACACGCGGTGTGTCAATTTAGCTATATGACTCAGTGTTAAAGGGCTCATAGGCAGAGAGGCAGCAAATAATGGGACTATAGAAAACCTGATATATCCCATGTGATCACAGGTATTCAATAGTCACCAAAAACATGGTGGCCAGATTACATGTTGAAAAGCATGTTTCTCCCAATGTAGAATACCAAGGTCATTACCAATGTAGGTACTGATGAGGTAGTGTGATGATCAGGTGCATGTTATTTAGATGTCTGTTTTTCTATTTTATGGTATGTGTAGATTATGTGAATAAAGATATACTTTTTGCACATACTCATGGCGAATGGTGGTGCTTTATACCACCCTCTCCCCCCCCCCCCCTCCTTTTCTTTAGAATACCAAGAACCTGTCTAATGCCAGATGCACATTGGCTGATGTGGGGGCTCATTGAGGATTTGCCCTTTGAATTTAGTATTGTACCATGTTCACCATCAGTAAAAGCAAGAAGTTTTGAATCAGGATGATACCATTTATTAGCTAACTTAAAAAAAAGGAAGCATAATCTTTTGGCTATGATTCCTCCAGCAGACTCCAATCCTGTATGCTTACAAGATGTTAGGACAAACAATTGGTATCATCCTGATTCAAAACAGCAAATATTTGCCAATGAAGTTTCAAGCTTGAATATGCAATGTTGCGGATGATTTGCTGCAAACCCAGACATAAACAGCAAAACCAGCAAATAGAGATGATTGTAAAGTATGATTATATTATATATAGATAAGATGCAAGTTTTTCTGACTTGTTTGCACATGTGATGTAAAACATTTGCAGATTGGTATTCACAAAATAAATAAAATAAAAAAGGCAAGTAAAAGGTGACCTGAGCTCCATACTGAAAATCCAATCCTTATACTAAACACCTGGGGCCATATGCAATTCGAGGAGATAAGAAGCTGAAAACATGCGAGCTTCTTATCTCCTCACATCGCTCAGGATTTACTGGCAAATTCAATTGCCAGTTTCACCTCAGCGATGTCCTTGCGTAAAGGAGCATAACTCAGGCGAATACTAGGTATTCGCCGAGCAATGCTCCTGTGTGGCCAGCGATGTGGAGCGAGGCATTTGTGCCGTGGAGCTGTCCTTATGCACCACAACACAGCTGCTTCGCTCCCGGGAAGATGCGCATGCATCGTCGCAAGAGCCAGCGCATCGTTGCAAGGCTCATACCCGCTGCCCGTCGCCTTCTGCCGCTCGTCGCTACCGCGGGACCTTCAGAAGATACATACCTCCATCGTTCCGGCTCGCCGCATGTCCCACGCCGCTCCTCCGCTCATCTCTGTGACTGTGAGTATTCTTGGAGCCGGCAAAGCATCTTTGAGTCTCCCGCCGGGGCTCCCCATTCCTCCACTAGGTGGTCCAATGAGAATCATCCTGATTCTAATTGGACCAATGAGAATCAGGATGTTTTCTCATTGGGCCACCTAATGGACGAATGGGGAGCCCCGGCGGGATACTCAAAGATGCTTTGCCGGCTCCAAGAACAATCACAGTGACAGAGATGAGCGGAGGAGCGGCGTGGGACATGCGGCGAGACAGGAACGATGGAGGTATGTTTTTTTGTTACATTTTAAATAGGTAAGGCGTCAAAGCTGACTCCTTTACCTATTTAAATCACTGGCATCTGGGGTTTCCTTAGTAAAGGAGGCTCCCAGATGCCAAAATCAGGCCGGTGACAGCAGCGATAGGTCTTTTCGCCTGCTCAGAGCAGGTGAAAAGTTAGCACCTATGTTTGCCGGGAAGCATCGCTTCCCGGGGGGTGCAAAATGCAATTGCATAGGGGGAAAGGAACTTGCTGGGCGATTATATCGCCCAAGCGAGTTCTTTTCCGCCCTGGGGGGTGTTAAATGCAATTGCATTAGGCGACCTTGCTGACGCCTAATTTAAGAACTCGCCAGCACTTAGCACTGGCGAGTTTGGTAATTGCATATGGCCCCTGGTCAGAATGTTTTACTGAGTCAAATTATTTTCCATTGCCAATAGTTTAATTAAATCTTTTGCAGTTTGTGCTTTCCCAAGTTTCATGGTAATTTCTACTAAAAGCATTTGTTTTTTGTTTTGTTTTTTATATAAAATACTGGTTCTATAGTGTAAGAGCACAAATACATTAGTTTGCAGATATTAGTACAATTCCTGCCTCCTGCAAGTACATTTCTTAGTCTTGTAGTTATTTTGCCACACAAGTGGCCAAAATATTTTTTAAGATGGAAAAATGGTTCTATACTACAGTTGTTGCCTGTACCCACTTATTTAGTTTTACATATAAATACTTTGTTCAAAATTGACTGGATCCTTGAATCCGCAGAAACCCACAAACTTTTATTTCAGCTTCTGTTCAGTGCCAGTGTGACCTATATGCTTTTGTAGAAGAATTTTCGAGAGTTCTCATAGTTTTGAGTAAAAAAGTGGATCCATTTTAATAATTTAGCATTTTTCCTAGAGGGCATTTAGAGGTTTTTTTAGGCATCTTTGTAGATTTACTTAAGAGAGTGAAAAATGTGCGGGGCACAGCCATGAGCTGCATGGAAATCCAAGAGTACTTAATTCTAAAAATAATCTAAATGCAAAATTTGAGTTACATTTTTATGTTTAAGCCCAGTAATATCAATATGATGTTTGCAGGTTCCTATGACCAGAGGAGGTATTTGGTTAACTCATATTTATTTGTTTGTGTATGAGCAGTTCTGTAAGTATTTTGTATGAAAATCACTAGCCAGCTTTAAAACTTGCCCAAGTTGGGCATTGGGGCTAACCAATCAATTTGAGTACACTGGAACAGAAATGTTTTTTTCTCAGCAACCTTCATTTGATATCTTGTTCTCCAACATGATAAACTAAATTTGATTCACAGCAATGGGTTTCATTTCATCTTAGTCTCTTATTATTTGAGAATACCTACATAACCTTGGGGCTATGTTATACATAAACAGCAAGTATTCACATTTTGTCGCTTTGCATTTTGAAATAAAGACATACATAAACTAATATTTTACCAGCTGCATTTACTCAATGCCATATATAACATACAGTCTAAATATATAATATCTACTGTTCAGAACAATAAATAAACAGAAGAACGAAGATCGACAAATTGCTAAAATAAATTATATTAAATTAAGGATAAGTTCACAAGTGTTTCATTGCAGCCATTTTGTAATGTGGCGTGCCAAACTATAATCTGCAATAGATGCAGCATTCACAATAGGGTGGGTGCATTGAGGCATAAAGGCATGCAGCAGCATCATAATGTACTAATGCGTGTGTTAACAATAAAGCATACTTTTTATTGAATTAATACTTTACTGTTTGTGACGCAACAGACCACTTTCCTGTTCTGTTACTGCCTCACGGGAGATAGCCTACAGTTGCACCAAACACTTACACTTTATTAGGTGTCCAGAGGTTAGTCATACTTGTATTATTGGTGATTCTGCAGATCATCCATAATCAGGTATACATCTGTATTGTTGATGATTCTGCAGATCATCAATAATCAGATTCTCTCTGTGTGCTGACACCAATCGTTACAGGTGCATTTTTAAAATTCATTTTCTCAAAAGCTGCAAGATCTTTTTGTAAAATACTTTTTTGACTTGTTATCATTATTCCATTTAACATACCTAGCAATTTTACTTCTTACTTTAGCTTATTTCTCCTATTCCCCTTAACATACCTAGCAGTTTTGGTGACAATAGCTTGTATGGGGGCTTTGCTATTAACAGCTAAGGTCAGCACAAAATGAGACCAACATGCGAAAATTGCACAAAATTATGAATAGATTATATGAAATCAATTGAATGTCCAAATCATAATTTATGTGAAATTTTGCAGAATTATGAACATCGCTACGTAGAAGGAAACCATCAGGAAATGTAAACACACAAATATAGCCTGCAGTTTGTGCTGCACCCCTGCGCTAGAATGTCTGCTTTTCCAGCAATGTGCTCAGTCAGTACGTAAGCTTGTAGTGAAGCTCCAGTTCTAACTGATTTCTCCGGCAAACTGTTAATTTCTACCATGGGACATCAAAATATAAAGGTAAACAGCAGTGTGGACAGAGAGTCACAGTATGCTATCGTATATAATCAACTATGAGTTGAGAAATGTTTGTGTGACTCACAGCATAAAAGTACAGGATTTGTCCTATATGTGAATCAGTCATACATTTCTCCATTCTGGTCCAGATAGGGGGCCACATCTCTTTGTCTCTCCCTCTACACATAGTTCCGAAGTGGCTGCCATGCTTTGATCCCCCTACCTAACGCCACCTAACATCCCTCACTGTGTAATACAATGTAGATTACCACAATGGAAGCCAAGTCACTCACCAAGTCCAGCACCAGGCACTGCATCATATCAACTCCCTTACTCAGGTCCCGCTAATTAGAGGTGAGCGTAATGACTTAATTATGATTTCGCGAAATTTTGCGTAATTAGTGTAAGTACGATTATGGCCGTAAGTACATAATCGTAATGAAGAAGGATTTCGAGAAATTCCGCGTAAGTGTAATTTTCACGTAGCTTTCGCATTACAGTGGGTATCGCGAAATTACGTTTGTCTTGCATGCAAACGCTTGTAAGCGTAGTCTATAGCAATGACTGAAATAAAGCAAAATGCTACAAAAGGCAAAGAAATGGTGTATAGGAGTTCTGCAATGTGCTCTCTCTCACTCCTTGTCCTACAGAAACAACAACCCACAAAGTGAAACTAACATGGCTACCAAATTATATACTAGGAGGGTGGGTCAAACTACAATTGGTTGTTTAGGATGTATCTCTTAAGAAGCTTGTAATATGATTGGACAATCTCCAATACCCAGACACTTTCCTGTGTCTAGTAATTACTATTATAAACGAAATTACTTTTATTTTCAAAATTAAAATGTATTTCATTTTATAGCTAACAAGTAATTACAAAATTCGTGAAATTACGAAGAAATGCGAAATTACGTTATGGTTTAATGCAAAATTACGGTATAGTTGTACGCGAAATTACGTTATGAACGAAACACGAAATTATGCGTTGAAAATTACGCTTACGGTATTATCAATTACAATTTTAATGGCAATTACGCTACCATAATTTCGCGCCGTAATAGCAAATTTCGCATGCGTAATTATAGTAACGCGAAATTTCGAAAATTTCGGCTCAACTCTACCGCTAATGCACACAGACCTGCCTGAGTGAGGGAGATGAGAGGACATGGTGCCTGACGCTGGACTTGGAGAGTAATTTATCTTCCACTGCGGTTCTCTCCACTGTATTACACAGGGAGGGAAAGAGATAAGTGGCCCCCTTTAGGTGAGGGTGGATGGGATGGGGGGTGAAATCACACGGGCTGTAGGGGTTTTCATGAGGAATTGATGAGTTTTTGTCACTGTTTTGCTTACCTGTATAAGGAACTTGCCTGATCTTGAAGATTCTGCCGAGACCCGGGCAGAATCCGTCACTTCCGGGTCTCGGCGCTTGTTCCCCACTGATGACCTCACTGCTGAAACACAAATCGCACATGTTGTTAGGCAGAGGACACGTTCGCAATACGTCCTCTGCAAATGTAAACAATAGTCAGCTGACTCCAGTCAGCTGACACCATGGTGTTAGCTGACATTACAGCTGACACCTAGGCAGGCTGAACGCTTTGTGATTGGATGTGTGGAGTGCGGCCACCGGCCGGCCACTGATTGGTTGAACGTTGTATTTAAACCTGCAGTGCTCCCAGTCATTGCCCATGATAAGCATAGCTTTGGCTAGTTGCTGGGTGCGCACTCACTTATTGATATTACTGGATCTTGACCTTTGGCTTGTATTGACGATTCCTGTTTGCTCTTATTAACCCTTGGCTTGTTTCCTGTATAACCCTTGCCTGCTGCCTGGACTGACCTCTGACTTGTTTCCTGGATATCCTTTGCCTGCTGCCTGGACTGACCTCTGCCTTGTTTCTTGAATAACCATTGCTTGCTGCCTGGACCGACCTCTGCCTTGTTTCTTGGATAACCATTGCTTTCTGCCTGGACTGACCCTTTGCTAAGTTACTCAATAGTCTGAACTATCCTTGCATATTGAATAACCTTGCATGTGATTTTTGCATGAACTCTCTCCTTGCCTGAAGCACTCACTGCCTGTTGAATAATGTTGCATGTGGACTTGCATGAACTCTCTCTAATCTGCCTGGATCCCTCACTGCCTGATCCTCATGCATCTGTCATTACTGGCAATCGACGCGGAGGGCCTCATCCTCCTGAATCAAGGTAATTGCCCTGTGTGATACTTGTGAACTATCTGAACTGTGTTACTAGCCTTAGTGGGGTCCTAGCAGGTTGTTGTTCTCTCTACTTAAGTTTGTATGCCTTGCATGTTAAGACCTGGGGTTAACCAAAGTCAGGAGACATATTTAGGTGAGAGGAGCTACAGGAGGCTGGCCTCGCCCACTACTACAAGCCCACGCCGCTCTGAGAGCGTCCTCTGCCGCCATCAGCGTTGCTGCTGTGTGGATGCGCTGATCCAGCGCTAATGGCACATCATCCCTAGCATCGATGAGATAACCAAGCCTGTATGCATATGATCTGGACATCCATTACAGACCTACTGGGACACGTAAGAGATAGGGGTTCTTCTCCCTTCGGTCAGCATAGAGTACACAATGCATTACTCAAACCGGCTGGTGGAACTAATGCTACTGCTATAACAGCTTGCTAACCCGCTTTCTGTAACTTGCTTTGATGAGAGATGTCAGCTGAATATTAGAACGCTGCTGTGCTGCATATATTTGGACACTGCTGTTGCTTCAAGTGGTGTGGGTCTGTGGGAACTGTGAACCCCCATATGCAATGGACGGTTCCTACCTTTTTATGAAGTCTGCACGGAAATAAGTTTTAAAGCTGTCCAGCTATTCATTTGTCTTGTATCAGTACAGATTGGGTTTGGGCTTAGCCCTGGACTGTTCCGCTGACATTAGTTTTTTACCCAGAGCTCTGTGGTTGTTTACAAATGCATGCAATTGCTTTTTCATTGGATGAATGTTACGGATGGATGCGATGCGTGTGTGGGATGCAGGGGCTGTCAGGTCAATCCTCAAGTTCTAAGTGTTTTTAATATTTTATTAGAAGTCTTTTCATTCAGTCTGTGATTGCTGTGATTTTTTTCTACAATAAAGTAAAATTTTGATATGTAACTAAGTGAGGCCTCGCTTTAACTTTGTTGGGTGGAGGTTTTTGTAGATTCAGTAATCTGAGTTTAAAGGCCCGCAAACATCTGACGCACCTTCACATGTATTATGGCTTATGCATGTTACAGGAAGACAGTCAGATGAAATGTCACTTGAAGACTGCTGTTTAACCCATTCAGGTTCCGTCGTTTTCATGTGAGAAATGTTCACCTCCCATTCATTAGCCTATAACTTTATCACTACTTATCACAATGAACTGATCTATATCTTGTTTTTTCCGCCACCAATTAGGTTTTCTTTGGGGGGTACATTTTGCTAAGAGCCACTTTACTGTAAATGCATTTTAACAGGAAGAATAAGAAAAAAATGGAAAAATTCATTATTTCTCAGTTTTCAGCCATTATAGTTTTAAAATAATACATGCCTCCATAATTAAAACTCACGTATTGTATTTGACCATATGTCCCGGTTATACACCGTTAAAATTATGTCCCTATCACAATGTATGGCGACAATATTTTATTTTGAAATAAAGGTGCATTTTTTTCCATTTTGCATCTATCACTATTAACAAGTTTAAAATAAAAAAAATATAGAAATATTTCATCTTTACATTGATATTTAAAAAGTTTAGACCCTTAGGTAAATATTTACATGTTTTTTTTTTATTGTAATGTTTTTTGTTTTTTTATAGTAAGTAAACATTTTATTTGGGTAGTTTTGGGAGGGTGGGAGGTAAACAATACATTTATAATGTAAATGTATGTTAATTTTTTTTTTTTTTACATTCAGTTGTAGCATTACTTTTTGGCCACAAGATGGCGGCCATGAGTTTGTTTACATGACATCACTCTAAGTGTAACACACGCTTAGAGTGACGCATTGGGGAGGGAACAGCCAGAAAAAGCACAGTTTCCGAGAGAAGCTGTCGCTTTTTCAGCGGGGGAGAGGAATCAGTGATCGGGCACCATAGCCCGATACATTGATTCCGTGGCTACCGAATCCACGGCCGGGAGTGCGCGTGCATGGTTCCTGGACGTAGTTTCTACGTCCAGGAACCAAAATAGGTTAAATATAAGAATATTTAATGTCCTGTTCAAGCGAGGACTTGTCTATAAGTGAAGACGTGGGCCGAGCTCAGAGCTGCATCACTAGATTGGGGCATAGAGACTGATTGGGAACATAACCTGTCCTAGTCCCTCTACCAACATCCTGGTCCCTCTATCGACATACGTATTTGGTTGTTCTTTTATTTTTTTTTACATTAGATTTGCTTTATGTAGAACTACCATATAAAAAAGGCATTCTGACTTCAGTGAATGTGTGATTTTTGCATGTGTGATTGTCTCTGAAATAGATGAAGTCTCAACATAAAATCAAAAGAAAAGCTATCCTGGAACATACATACTTAACAAAATGAATACATCCGAGGTGATCATACCACCCCAGTCACTATCTAAAAATACATATGGATGTATCACATAAAAAGACATACTTTTATCTCAAAACTTAGTGCCAATAAATACTAAGGGCTTGATTCATGAAACGGTGCTACCAGTTAGCACGGCTGTTAGCACGGCTTTTCGCACGTTTTAGCATGTTTTCGCACGAAAAAACGATTTTCCCGTGCAAGAATTTGTGTTCACACATTAACGCGAATTTTTGCGCCTAAATGTTCACGTGTTGATGCGCGAACACAAATTTGTGCATGTGATAACCGTTATCACGCGAAGTTTTGTGCTAAGCACTTTTCACAGCATCCTAACAGTTAGCACCATATTGTGAATCAAGCCCTAAATCTGTCTCATCCCATATAACAAAAAAAAGGTAGAAAAAGATAAGAAAGTACAATGTAAGTTATAGCACCTTTTGAAATTGTATGACACATGTCTGTTTTCAGTTATCCTGATCCCTTTATCAAGAAAAAGAGAACATATCCCAGGAGTAGATAGCAAATGAGCATATTCCAGAAATTTGTACAGATGATGATAGCCAGCAAGTTAGTTAACAGAAAAGACAGCTAACAGGTTTACTGCAGGTCACAGCCACAGAGCACAGCTTCCAGCAAATTACATAGTAAATCACACCTTTGCTGGTTGGTCCACCTTGAACAGTTGCTGTCACCACCTGTCTTTTCCTATTTACGGTGTCAATAAAGGAAACCTGAATTGTGAGGCATATGGAGGCTGCCATATCTATTTCCTTTTAAACAACACCAGGGTCCATATGCAATTAGCTTTTTCTCCCTTGTTTTCTCCTAAGAGATAATTTTTCCATCTTCTATTTAAAATAAGTTTCCAGCACTTTTCAACTGAAAAAGTACCGAACACTAGGAGAAAAAAGTACTATTAAAATTATTTTGGTTCTTTTCTTGCTTTCTAGGGGCATTTCATTAACAAGTTTAAAATATCAACTAGAAGAAAAGTTAGGAGAAAAATTAAATTGCATAAGGGCCCATTTGTCTGGTGGTCCTGCTAATCTTTCATGCATCAATAGTGTGTGAATCACTTACCTGAAACACGAATGCTGCAAATCCAGTCAAACTTCAGTTAAACATTTGATCATACATGCATGTGCAAAGTCTATGGTTAATAGTATTAGAGACAGAGGATCAGCAGGACAGCTAGAGAATTTGCATTGTTTAAACTAAAATAAATATGGCTTTCTTGATATTCCTCTTTCCAGGTGTCCTTTAAATGTAATTTAATTTACAGCTTTCGAAGCAACAACAAAGGAAAACTTAAAAGGTTTCATTTATAATGATTAAAAACCGTGTCTCAGCAGTAATGTGCCTTTATGAGAAAATGTGCACTGGTCTGCATTTTCACCTGTGTGAGGAAGGAAATGTACTTCATAAGTTACCGAACATTAATTAGTGTATAAATGCTCTAAGCATATATTCCATTATCAGCCATAATTTCCGCATGTGTAGAACAGGATACATTTTCCTCTTCGTCCATGCATTATTTGCTAAATTATTTTTACATCATTTTATTATTTACCTTCAATTATCATTTTTTTCAAGATAATGTAAAGCCTCCCTAAAGCCTCAGGGACTAATTACACGACAGAGTAGAGTCCTCATAACTCCTCCTGTGGTAAATCCATTATTCTCATGTGACGCTCATCACATATTGGTTGTGTTTGAGGAAACCTCACCATTTTCATTCAGAATGAAAAACAATGGTTTTATATATATATATATATATATATATATATATATATATATATATATATATATATATATATATATATATATATATATATGCCTTTGTAGTGATGATCCCAACATTTGACTTCTGCGCACTATATTATAGGATTATAGGAGACAGAATTCATGAGGGCTACATAAGATACTTGTAAGGACTGACAAGATTCAGGAGCTGCTGATCAATTTGCCTGCAAGCTACAGTAGATGATTTTCTGCTTATTAACTTTTAATTAGCGCTTTTGCAAGGATAAAGTTAAACCCCCACAAATTCCAGTTGCTCTGAAATAATAATTTGCATTGAGGTACACATCTGGTTTAGAGAAACTTAAAGTCATGCTTACAAGAATATTAATAAAAAACAAAACAAAAGTAATCGTTATTGCCAAAACACAGCCTTTGATAAGTCCTGCAAACATCAGAATGTCAGATTTCTGTGATGGTTCACATTTAACTACTGTACGTTATGTTATATTCTAAGATTTGCTGATTATCCCAGCAGATACCTGACTGAAATCTATACCCTGGAATGCCCATCTGATCTTAAAGAGGGATTGACAACCATAAAATCAAACTCCTATCACTCACTACTCTGGGTTTATTATGGGTCTACACCCTGACCCTGCATTGCAAGCATTTCAATATAATCATAAATGTGTCTTCTGTAATGAATCTTATCTCAGTCAGCCTGGCTCTTTTCTCGTACATTGCCAGTGAGAGGGAATCTAAAAAAAAAGCTTTGTTAACACCCCTTCTTCCCCTCCCACATTCCAGCTGTTTGCTGATTGGCTGAGGGCAGTTCAATGTGACAGGAGGCTGAAAGGGAAACTAGCCACCCTGGAGGTAATGACGAGCCTGGCTCGTCCAGCAGAAACATGCTGAAAGTGGTAATGAAGAGCTAGGCTCGTCAATACTGCCAGGGAGATTTCCTGTTTCTCTGCCCCGCCGGCTCCACTTTTCCCTCATCAGAGGGATTCCCCAGAGTGGCTGGATGCCTGTCAGCACGCTGTGGGTAGCGATCTGTGCTACCCCCAGCGTGCAGAACTAGCATCCAGCCACTCTGGGGAATCCCTGTGCAGCTGGCGGGCAGAGAATGTGCCTGCGGGCAGGGATTCCCCCTTCTGTGCGGAGGGGGTGGCCGGGTGTCTCCCTTCTGTGCAGGGGGGGGGAGATCCCCCTTCTATGTGTGCTGGTGACTGGTCGGGGACTCCCCCTTCAGTGCAGGGGGGGGGGGATCCCCCTTCTATGCGGGCTGGTGGCCAGGTGTCTCCCTTCTGTGCAGGGGGGGAAATCCCCCTTCTATGTGGGCTGGTTGGGGACTCCCCCCTCTGTGCGGGGGGGTCCCCTTCTGTGCGGGAGGGCTGTGGGCGGCTCTTCCCTCTTCCTCCCTCCGGATCCCACGTGCGTCCCCCCACCCTCTCCTGATCTCCTAGCCTCCCCGGTATCCAGCCCTACACTACTCACCCGAGGGCTGTCTCCTGCGCCGAACGCGATTGACACCCTCCTCCTCCATCGCTGAAGTCTTGTGTTCTGTGTAATTACAGTACGAGGCTTACCGCGTACTGTAATTACACAGACTGGGACTTCAGCGATGGAGGAGGAGGGTGCCAATCGTGGACGGCGCAGGAGTCAGCCCTCGGGTGAGTAGTGTAGGGCTGGATACCGGGGAGGCTAGGAGATCAGGAGGGGGGTACGGGGGGGACGCACGTGGGATTCGGAGGGAGGAGGAGGGAAGAGCCACCCACATCCCGCCCACACAGAAGGGGACCCCCCCCGCACAGAAGGGGAAGTCCCTGAACAGCCCGCATAGAAGGGGGATTCCCCACAGAAGGGGGAGTCCCCAAACATCCCACATAGAAGGGGGATCTCCCCCCGCGCACAGAAGGGGGAGTCCCCAAACAGCCCACATAAAAGGGAACCCCCCCTGCACAGAAGGGAGACACCCGGCCACCAGCCCACATAGAAGGGGGATCTCCCTTCCCCCCCTACCTATACATCTGGCAAAACTATACCTGGCTACACATCTGGGTCTTATACTCACCATTGGCTTGCTGATCCCTCGTTGCGTACCTCTGATAGCTTCCTTGGTGCCTTCTTCCATGTCCCTTGGCGGATTTTGCTTCATGTCCCCCGCCGATCGGCGTTGATGACACCAGGGTCACACAGCGTCATCAACATCTCGCTGCAAACACTTTTTTTTTATATACAATACAATAACCTATATTGAATTCAATATTTAAAAAAACTGATTACAAAAAAAAAAACTTGAACATTATTTGAAATTAATTGAACCACTTTTTGCACAGAAATCCTGGGGAAATTGAACGCCAGGGTGGCTAGAAGATAAATCATCTCACCCCTCTGCAGAAACTGCTAAAATTCAATCTATGTTCTGCTCACATGTGTTTACAATGCAAACAATGGCAGTGCAGTTCTGCATACACCATTTTAGGCAGATATGAAAATAAGAGTAAGGGAGGAAATGACATCAGAATGGGCTTCAGCCAGAGGTAGTTAAGATAGAAAATACCTAGAACAGTTTTTGAAATCAAAATGTTGACAGTACATTACATACAGTATGGTATTTAACCACTTGAGGATCATAGGCTTACACCCCCCTATTGACCAGGCTATTTTTTACTAATTAGGCCACTGCAACTTTAAAGCCTTGCTGCAGGTCCATAAAACTCAGCACACAGGTGATCCCCCCCCCCCCATACACACACCTTTTCCGCCCAACAACAGAGCTCTCCATTGGTGGGCTTTGATCCCTGCTGGGATGTTTGCTTATTTTTTTATTTATGTTTTTATTTTTAATACATTTTACTATTTTTATTATTTATTTTGTATTAACCCCACCCTCCCTCCCTGCACTAGCCAATGACAGTGATCTCTCCTAAGCCTGCCAGGGGGACAGCCGTGTCACACGGACGTTAGGAAGTTAAGTAGAACAAATATTTATCTACTTTATATGTTTTTTCTTCCCCTGGGATAGTATGGCTGGCTCTTGTGCTTTACCTATAATTGATTTTATGATGAAATTGAATGACATTTTTGATTTGGCCAAGATGGGAAATTGTAAATACTGGGGGGCTTGGTCGGAGCAGTGGTAGATCAATAACTGTTAGTGTTGCACTGCATTGAGCAGTACAAAACTGTGGTTCAATACAATTTTAATAAGTTTCATGTTGAAATATTGCATATCTATGGGTAGTAAGTGGAAGCAATAGATCCCTTTCTGTTCAGATTTAGATCAGAGAGGAATCTACCGTTTTTATTAGTGTGTGACTAGCTTTAATAAAAAGATATCTTCAGCTGGATACATTTTTTTCTGTTGCAGAAGATTCTTTTTCTGTTGCAGAAGATATTATTTCATGACTACAGAAGGGCGGCTTAGATGCTTTCCTTGCAGTGAAGACATCCATGGCTATACTACTAGGTAGTGTTGATCCAGGGATTTTATCTGATTGCCATCTGCAGTCAGGAAGATTTTTTTCCCCCTTTTGGAGCTAATTAGACAATGCTTTTTAATGTTTTTTTTTTTTTGCTTTCCTCTGGATCAAGAGGAATATGTGAGGGTGTAATCAAGTGTTGTACCTTATTTTCTAGTTAAACTCAATAGACATATGTCTTTTTTTCAACCTAAATAACTACAGGGGTTGGACAAAATAATGGAAACGCCTTGAAAATCAACAAAATAGATTTTAATATGGTGTAGGTCCACCTTTTGCAGCAATTACAGCCTCAATTCTCCGAGGAATTGATTCATACAAATTGTGAATTGTTTCCAAAGGAATTTTAGCCAATTCTTCAGTTAAAACACCCTCCAGTTCTTTTAGAGACGATGGCGGCGGAAATCAACTTTTTACTTGAATCTCTAAGGCCTCTTGCACACTGCAAGCGATTCAGATTCAGATTCCGCTTTTTAATCAGTTTTTACATCCAATTCAGATTCCGATTTGCAGTGTGCAGGGAGCAAACTGCAAATCGGAATCTGAATTGGATGTAAAAACTGATTAAAAAGCGGAATCTGAATCGGAATCACTTGCAGTGTGCAAGATGCCTAATAACGACCATAAATGCTCAATAATGTTGAGGTCTGGGGATTGTGGTGGCCAGATGAGATGCTCAACTTCATTAGAATGTACGGTTGGGAGAAGGCAGTCTGGATGAAATGCTTCTTTCGGCTGTCTCCAAACGTACACTCGGCTGGAGGTCGGAAATAGGGTAAACGATGATTTGTCAGAGAAAATCAAATTTTTCCACTGCTCGAGGGATCAATTCTGGTGGTTTCTACACCACTCTAAACACTTTGAAGACTATGCTTTCCAGACTATGCTTGGCACAGAGGTGCCAAGCATAGTCTGGACCCCTAGCTGTGTGTTACTCCTGTTGTTTTATTGCCTGATGAAGCGGGATTGTACCCGTGAAACGCGTTGCCAGTTACCACTAGGAGTATGCAAATAAATTCTATTTAATATATCGACAGCATCGTGTCTGTTTGGAGCGTCTGGTCCACCGCCGCCTCCTGAACGGTTTTAGATGATTTTAGCTTATTTTACTCTTTTGGCGCCTCTGTACACCTCAACATTGAAACATTTGTCTTTGAGAAATTGAGAGCAGAAGTTTTCTAATTGCAGTTCTTCCGTGGAATCCAGATTTGTGCAGCTCCCGGTGAACAGTTTTGTGGAAACTGGGTTCTGTAGGTGTTCATTCAGCTCTGCAGTTATTTTAGGAGCCATGGTCTTGCGAGCTTTTCTAACAATTTGATTTAGAGTTCGACGGTGTGAGAAAACGTGGAAAAGCCGCCGTGTGTACTGACAGCAAGGCGGCTGGCTTCGCGTCCAGCGTGGCGGTTTGTATGCAGCAGCATGTGTCTGATAATTAGAGTTGGGCCGAACGGTTCACCTGCGAACGGTTCCATGCGAACTTCCGTGGTTCGCGTTTGCGTCCTGCAGGCGAACCTTTGCGGAAGTTCGGTTCGCCCCATAATGCACCATGGAGGGTCAACTTTGACCCTCTACATCACAGTCAGCAGGCCCAGTGTAGCCAATTAGGCTACACTAGCCCCTGGAGCCACTCCCCTACCTACTAACAGGCAGGCAGCGGTGACCATTACGGTCACTCGTGTGCCTGCATTAGTGAGAGTAGGGCGAGCTGCTGCACACTCTCTCTCATAGGGAAAGATTAGTTAGGCTTAGCTTGTCCCTGGCTGCATACCTGTTCTGTGAACCCACCACTGCATACCTGTTCTGTGAACCCACCACTGCATACCTGTTAAGTGAACCCGCCACTGCATACCTGTTCTGTGAACCCACCACTGCATACCTGTTCTGTGAACCCACCACTGCATACCTGTTCTGTGAACCCACCACTGCATACCTGTTCTGTGAACCCACCACTGCATACCTGTTCAGTGAACCCGCCACTGCATACCTGTTCTGTGAACCCACCACTGCATACCTGTACTGTGAACCCACCACTGCATACCTGTTCTGTGAACCCACCACTGCATACCTGTACTGTGAACCCACCACTGCATACCTGTTCTGTGAACCCACCACTGCATACCTGTTCTGTGAACCCACCACTGCATACCTGTTCTGTGAACCCACCACTGCATACCTGTACTGTTCAGTGAACCCGCCACTGTATACCTGTTCTGTTCAGTGAACCCGCCACTGCATACCTGTTCTGTTCAGTGAACCCGCCACTGTATACCTGTTCTGTTCAGTGAACCCGCCACTGCATACCTGTTCTGTTCAGTGAACCCGTCACTGCATACCTGTTCTGTTCAGTGAACCCGCCACTGCATACCTGTTCTGTTCAGTGAACCCGCCACTGCATACCTGTTCTGTTCAGTGAACCCGCCACTGTATACCTGTTCTGTTCAGTGAACCCGCCACTGCATACCTGTTCTGCTCAGTGAACCCACCACTGCATACCTGTTCTGTTCAGTGAACAGTTTGGTGTGTCAGTGTGAAGCAGTACCTTAATTACACTACCTGATTGATGTATACACATGCAAGATGTTTTAAAGCACTTTAGGCCTGTCATTTAGCATTTAATATGATTTCTGCCCTTAAAACGCTGCTTTGCGTCAAAACCAGATTTTTCCCGGGGACTTTTGGCGTGTATCCCACTCCGCCATGCCCCCCTCCAGGTGTTAGACCCCTTGAAACATCTTTTCCATCACTTTTGTGGCCAGCATAAATTTTTTTTTCAAAGTTCGCATCCCCATTGAAGTCTATTGCGGTTCGCGAACTTTAACGCTAACCGAACCTTCCGCGGAAGTTCGCGAACCTAAAATCGGAGGTTCGGCCCAACTCTACTGATAATATGATAGATCGCTGAAAAGCCGCCGCATGTACTGGCAGCAAGGCGGCTGTTTCCGCGTCCAACACGGCGGTTTGCACGCAGCAGTGTGTGTCTGGTGTGGCTTGCTCTGTTAGTGCACCTGGATGGAAAGCTACGCGCGCGGCCGCCAGAAGTCAGGACCTTTATGCCAGCTGGAGATGGATCCTGATCAGCTGATTCCTGCTGGACTCCTGGTTGGCTGAGTGGCTCGGGCAGGGCGGCAGAGTCCTGCAACTATATATACAGCTTGCTTGCCAGTTGCTGGTTGTCTGCCATTGCGAACACTTACGTGGAAGCATTCAGACCATAGTCAGATCCTACAGTGTGTTAGAACCAGGAGGACCTGGGAATTCACACTGAGCCAGATTACTCCTATTAATTATTGTATTATTATTCAGACTAGTTCCAGGGTGTAGAGACCAAGGACCTCACACCCAAAGACTAGGGAACTGTATTGCATTTGTGTTATATTCCAGACTAGTTCCAGGGTGCTGAGACCACGGACCTCGCACCCAAGACTAGGGAACTGCATTATCATTTGTGTTATATTCCAGACTAGTTCCAGGGTGCTGAGACCACGGAACTCGCACCCAAGACTAGGGAATTGTATTATCATTTGTGTTATTCTCCAGACCTGCTGGTGACTCCCATCTTCCAGGGGTCACTAGTCACTAGGTTTTCTTTCTATTCAGTCTGAGACTCCGCCCCTTGGAGGTCTCAGGCTGCTGCACTTCCAAAGGGAGGTATTTCTCATACTGCCAAGGACCACCTGCTCCTCGGGTGGTCCTCACTCAAAGTTATTACTGTTGCACCAAACACTCACACTATATAGGTGTCCAGAGGTTAGTAATATATCTGAATTATTGGTGATTCTGCAGATCATCAATAATCGGGTATATAGCTGTATTCTTGGTGATACTGCAGATCGCCAATAATCAGATTCTCTCTGCGTGCTGACACCGATCGTTACAGAATGGCAGACCCAAACCAAATGGACGCACTGTATAGGCATGTTGAAGTCCTGACTGCCGTGGTAAACAATCTTTCCGGGGTAGTTTTGAACCAACAGACCCAGATCAGCTAGCTATTTTGGGCTAATCAGGAACTTCAATCAGCCATAAACTCAGTGCAATCGCCTCTTAGCACAGACATACGTATGCCTGTACCCGAAAGGTTTTCTGGTCACAGATCTGACTTTCAGAACTTTAGAAATAGAGTGTTATCATACTTTGAGTTGAGGCCTAATTCATCTGGAACCGTGGCACAGAGAATTACGTTTATTAAGACCCTGTTGTCAGGGGATTCCCAGACCTGGGCATATAATCTTCAGCCAGGAGATGGGGCTTTGACCTCGGTTGAGTAATTCTTTAAAGCTATGGCTATAATTTATGATGATCCAGACATTGCCTCTACTGCTGAGCGGAAGCTCAAGACTTTGCTGCAAGGCAAGAATCCGGTTGAAAATTACGCATCTGAGTTCAGGAAATGGGGAGTATCTGCAAGATGGGACTCATTTGCACTGTTGGACTGTTTTTTGGCAGGGTTGTCGGATACAGTTTATGATGTGATGATTGGATATCCTGAGCCCAAATCCGTAGACGAGGCAATTTCATTGGCCGTACAGATAGATAGCCGTTTGCGCTACCAAAGACAGGTTCGTGGTAGGAATGCTAGAAGGTCTGTCTTACATGACTCTTCTTGGTCTCCATCACCCGCAGATGAGCCGATGCAGATCGGGTGTTCAGGGTTGAGTCAGGAGGAAGAGAGTCACAGAGGGCCAAGAAAACGCAATCTAGATGGTGATAAGGCGCCAGGAGAATGCTGCCGTCTGGGGTTGGTTAACACCATAGGCGAGCAGTCTTTACCCCTAAACAATGATCGTCTGCTCCTTCCCTACTCTATTACATGGGAGGGTCAGACGAGTTCGGCAGAAGCCGTTGTGGACTCCGGTTCTGCCGCAAACCTCATCGATTACGATTTTGTTAAAAGATTGGGGATACCTTTGTTCCCACTTGACCAGCAGATTCTGGTCACTGCAGTGGATGACTCGCTGCTGCAGAGTAGTCAATCTCTTTTTCAAAACCCCTTGTTGTCATGTTGTTTAGGGGCATCACATGAAGAGAGATTACAGTTCCTGGTTATGACCATGGCAACCTCCACCATTGTTCTTGGTATGCCCTGGTTGCAACTCCACTCCCCACAGATTGACTGGGCTTCAGGTCAGCTGCTGGAATGGTCAGCTTATTGCCATCAGCATTGCTTGGGCAGAGTGGCAGTTCGTGCTACCAAGATACGGGTTGGAGAAGTGGTAGGGCAGGTTAAGGCAGAAGCTGTGGTTAAAGATGCCAATTCTGAGACCGGCCTACCTCAAAGGGTGGTCAGGGCACCTGCGGAGACGGTGGAGGACTGGATGCCTAGTCTGGGCCCTTGCCAGCGAGACATTCTAGGGGGTAAAACATCTTGTCAGACTTCACCGGGTACATTACAAGATTTACCAGTGTCAAGGAAATCCTGTACTCTAAAAAATCAGACTAGTAAGAGAAAGTCTGTAGAGTGGGAGTTTTCTCCAGGGGACATGGTGTACGTGTCCTCTCGGCATAGGGCCCCGAAGCGATTATCAACCAAACTGGGTCCTACATTCATAGGACCATTCCCAATGATCAGGAGAGTTAGTTTTGCCACCTATGCTGTCAATCTCCTAGCCAGTATGAGAGGTGTAAGATCAGTCCATGTGTCTCTGTTGAAGCCAGCAGTACACGTGGACTCCCCTCCCTCCCCGTGATGGTAGGAGATAAATCGGAATGTGAGACCGAAAAGTTTCTAGACCCACATTCTGAAAGACCTGGTGGAAAGTGTCCGGTGTCCACTCCTCGGCGGGGGGTGGGGGGGTGGGTACTGTGAGAAAACGCGGAAAACGCGGCCGCCGCTTGTACTGCCAGCAAGGCGGCTGTTTCCGCGTCCAACACGGCGGTTTGCACGCAGCAGTGTGTGTCTGGTGTGGCTGGCTCTGTTAGTGCACCTGGATGGAGAGCTATGCGCGTGGCCGCCAGAAGTCAGGACCTTTATGCCAGCTGGAGATGGATCAGCTGATCAGGATGATCAGCTGATTCCTGCTGGACTCCTGGTTGGCTGAGTGGCTCGGGCGGGGCGGCAGAGTCCTGCAACTATATATACAGCTTGCTTGCCAGTTGCTGGTTGTCTGCCATTGCGAACACTTATGTGGAAGCATTCAGACCATAGTCAGATCCTACAGTGTGTTAGAACCAGGAGGACCTGGAAATTCACACTGAGCCAGATTACTCCTATTAATTATTGTATTATTATTCATGGAAGTATTCAGACCTCACACCCAAAGACTAGGGACCTGTATTGCATTTGTGTTATATTCCAGACTAGTTCCAGGGTGCTGAGACCACGGACCTCACACCCAAGACTAGGGAACTGCATTATCATTTGTGTTATATTCCAGACTAGTTCCAGGGTGCTGAGACCACGGACCTCGCACCCAAGACTAGGGAATTGTATTATCATTTGTGTTATATTCCAGACTAGTTCCAGGGTGCTGAGACCACGGAACTCGCACCCAAGACTAGGGAACTGCATTATCATTTGTGTTATTCTCCAGACCTGCTGGTGACACCCATCTTCCAGGGGTCACTAGTCACTGGGTTTTCTTGCTATTCAGCCTGAGACTCCGCCCCTTGGAGTTCTCAGGCTGCTGCACTTCCAAAGGGAGGTATTTCTCATACTGCCAAGGACCACCTGCTCCTTGGGTGGTCCTCACTCAAAGTTATTACTGTTGCACCAAACACTCACACTATATAGGTGTCCAGAGGTTAGTAATATATCTGTATTATCGGTGATTCTGCAGATCATCAATAATCGGGTATATATCTGTATTCTTGGTGATACTGCAGATCGCCAATAATCAGGTTCTCTCTGCGTGCTGATACCGATTGTTACAGACGGTCTCTCTCAGACAACTTCAACTTTCGGCCACAATGGTGCTTTGTTGAGGTTGTTTTTCCTTCTCTTTCAAAGGCAGTCATTACTTTCGAGACAGTACCTCTTAAAATGCAAAGCATTCGGGCAGTTTCTGTTACAGTAGTGCATGCCATACGAGTACCAACAATTTGGCCTCTTTGGAAGTAGTGATGTCGCGAACCTCCGATTTTCGGTTCGTGAACACCGTTCGCGAACTTCCGTAGAAGGTATGGTTCGCGGAAAAGTTCACGAACCGTAATAGACTTCAATGGGGATGCGAACTTTGAAAAATAGAAAAAATTATGCTGGCCACAAAAGTGATGGAAAACATGTTTCAAGGGGTCTAACACCTGGAGGGGGGCATGGCGGAGTGGGATACATGCCCAAAGTCCCGGGGAATAATCTGGATTTGACGCAAAGCAGCGTTTTAAGGGCAGAAATCACATTGAATGCTAAATTGCAGGCCTAAAGTGCTTTAAAACATCTTGCATGTGTATCAATCAGGGAATGTAATTAGAGTTTTGCTTCACACTGACACACCAAACTCACTGTCTAATGCACCGCAAACAGCTGTGCCTGCAGTATAGATTAGATAGGTGCCTGTAGTATAGATTAGATAGGTAGGTGCCTGCAGTATAGATTACATAGGTGTCTGCAGTATAGATTAGATAGGTAGGTGCCCCGCAGTATAGATTAGATAGGTGCCTGCAGTATAGATTAGATAGATAGGTGCCTTCAGTATAGATTAGATAGGTGCCTGCAGTATAGATTAGATAGATAGGTGCCTGCAGTATAGATTACATAGGTGTCTGCAGTATAAATTAGATAGATAGGTGCCAGCCTGCAGTATAGATTAGATAGGTGCCAGCCTGCAGTATAGATTAGATAGGAAGGTGCCTGCATTATAGATTAGATAGGTGCCTGCAGTATAGATTAGATAGGTGCCTGCAGTATAGATTAGATAGGTAGGTGCCCCGCAGTACAGGTTAGATATAAAGGTGGCTGCAGCGGTGGGGAGAGCGAGTATAGTAGTTAAAACTCAGGTGTCTTCCTCCGATCCTCACAGCTACCATCTATTTCCTCTCCCAGCATCTGTGTATTGGTAACAACGCCCCCTGTGGTGACATGCGGTCACATCATCATAGGGGCCACTGTTACCAATACACAGATGCTGGGAGAGGAAATAGATGGTAACTGTGAGGATCGGAGGAAGACACGTGGCGATTGCCCCACTTGCCACCCCCAAAGGCCAGCTCTGCGTATAATCATCATCATAATCCTCCTGCCCAGCTTCGCTTTCCTCAGACACCTCCACAACTGCACCAACTTCAGGTGGTTCATCATCCCTCTCCTCACACGTTACATCCATACTATCGCCACCTAACTCAAACGTATGAGGTGGTGTACCTGCTTCTTGTTGTTGCAGTAGTGGCTGTGAATCAGTGATTTCACCACCACCACCACCACCAAATAACTCCTGCAAATGCAGCGGATGTGGTGCTTGTACTAGCGCTGGTGGCACTGGCTGCGGGAGATGAGGTGTTCTGTGTTAAATAGTCAAGCACGTCCTGATCTTGGGAAGTGATGGCACGTGCCTTCTTCTGAGCACTGTATTTTGGGCCAGGTCCGCACGAAATCACAGCAACACCACCTCGCACAGACCTGCCAGTGCCAGGTGGCCTTCATCTGGGTCTGCCTCTACCTCTTCCTCTACCTGGTTTGTCCATTTTGTCCATCTCGGGGGGATGCTAGGTATATGCAGTGAGCTGGGTTCACTCAACACAACAGGTAGTTATATGCAGTGAGGTGGGTTCACTCAACACAGTAGGTAGTTAGATGCAGTGAGGTGGGTTCACTGAACAGTAAAGGTAGTTAGTTATATGCAGTGAGGTGGGTTCACTCAACAGTAAAGGTAGTTAGATGCAGTGAGCTGGGTTCACTCAACAGAAAGCTAGGTATATGCAGTGATGAGGTGGGTTAAGTAAACACAACAGGTACTGGGTATATGCAGTACTGGTTAGTACAATGTGCAGCTCCCTGTCACACACACAGGTAGTCACTGAATGTGCTGGCTGGGTTTCTGGCAGTGGCACACACAGTATGAATTAACAAGCCTGTGTCTGCAACAAAAGTGTCAGTTTGACACAAAAAAAAGAACAGGATTAGCTCTGAAAAGAGCTGTTGAGGGGTGCTATAATAGCAATAATAATCAGCCAGGAGCAAGCTAAGCAGCCAAGAACCTAACTAATCTGTCCCTAGGAGAACAATCTGCAGCAGCTCACCCTAGTCTGTCTAATAGCAGGCAGACGAGTGACTCTAATGGCCGGCAAGCCTGCCTTATATAAGGGGGGGTGGGGCTCCAGGGCTTAGTGTAGCCTGAATGGCTACAATGTGCCTGCTGACTGTGATGCAGAGGGTCAAAGTTGATCCTCAAAGTGCATTATGGGTCGAATCGAACTTCCACAAAAGTTCGCCTGGAACCGTTCGCCGGCGAACTATTCGCTACACCTCTATTTGGAGGTATGAGAGATCTGCCATTTTTATAAATTATAAACAACTTTAGTTTAAATATTTGTAAAAAAAAATATTTTATTAAACTACTTTACCCCCAGCGGTACGGATTTCACCGTCCCTTTTTCCACCCTGTTACCCCCAAGGGATGGAGGAATCCGTACCTGACGTCGCTCCCGCCGCTCCCACCGCTGTCCGCGCTCCCGCTCGCCCAGAGATCAATGAATGAGAAAAACCTTTCCCATTTGTTGATCTCTGCCCCCCCCCCCCCCCCCCGCAATGATCAGCTGCTGCTACGAGAAGCAGCGATCATTGTTAGAAAAAAAACAGTGTCCCAGCCTCCTAACTTTTCCTGCAAGCAAACTTCCTGTACACTTGCAGGTCACATAAACAAAAAGTTACTGTGGCCAACTTGTGGCCAAATAGTAAAACTACACCCTAAAGCATTTTTCATATACAAATACATTACTTTTACACTAAAAATTAACTCATTACCTCCTACACTCCCCAATTTTTTCTTTTTTGTAATTAAAAAAAAATTACAATAAAAAAAAATACATAAATAGTTACCTTAGGGACTAAACTTTTTAAATATTTATGTCAAGAGGGTATAACACTGTTACTTTATAAACTACTAGCCGACCTGCGGCGTAGCATACGCCGCATAAGAGGGTAGAGGGCAGGAAGAGGGTATTGGGCACAGCAGCGGGGAGGGGGGTTGGACCCCCCTCAACTGGGTCCCCCATGTGTGCTCTACCTCCAGCTTAAGCTCAGCAGGAACCCCCCCTCACCTGGGTCCCCCATGTGCACTTGCCCTCCAGCTTAAGCTCAGCAGGAACCCCCCTCACCTGGGTCCCCCATGTGCACTCCCCCTCCAGCTTAAGCTCAGCAGGAACCCCCCCCCCCTCACCTGGTTCCCCCATGTGCGCTCCCCCTTCTGCTTAACCACAGTAGCAGCCACCACTATTAGTAAGAGGCAGCGGGCGGGGATGACTCACCTCTTCCGTGTTCCATCGTGCGTTCCACTGTCGTCACTTCCTGCAATGCCGCACACTGTATTGGTGTAATTTGCCTTTTTAAAACAGAAGGAAATCTGCAATAATTCAGCTATAAGTGAACATTTGTGGTTACTCAAAATGCACTGCTACTAAATATGAAAATTACCCCTTTTCCCCCTTGGTAAGCCAAGCAAGCATCCAGAACCACTGGTGTATAGCAAAGCATATAGCTTTAAATTTTACACAGACATATTAAACCCACATGTGACAGCCTGTTTCAGACTTTTGGTCCTCATCAGTACATGGCAGGGATTGATATGACTGTATCAGATAGGGCTTGGACCAGTACACCAGAGTAACCAAGCAGCTTAGGGTGACCCAAACCACTCGGAATGTATAGGGGCATAAAAGGAACTAAAAAGACCTCCTACTAAAATAAAAACAAAGCTTGGTGTAATTTTCCTTCCTAAAACAGAAGGAATTAGGCAATAATTCAGCTATAAGTGAACATTTGTGGTTACCCACAATGCACTGCTACTAAATATGCAAATAATTCCTTTTCACCCTTAGTAAGCCAAGCAGGCATCCAGAACCACTGGTGTATAGCAAGCATATAGCTTTAAATTTTACACAGCCATATCAAACCCACATGTGACAGCCTGTTTCAGACTTTTGGTCCTCATCTGTACACGGCAAGGATTGATAGGACTGTATGAGATAGGGCTTGGACCAGTATAACAGAGTAACCAAGCAGCTCAGGCTGACCCAAACCCCTCAGAATGTATAGGGGGATAAAAGGGACCAAAAAGACCTCCTACTAAAAAAAGCAAAGCTTGGTGTAATTTGCCTTCCTAAAACAGAAGGAAATATGCAATAATGCAACTATAAGTTAACATTTGTGGTTACCCACAATGCACTGCTACTAAATATGCAAATAATTCCTTTTCACTCTTAGTAAGCCAAGCAAGCATCCAGAACAACTGGTGTATAGCAAACATATAGCTTTACATTTTACACAGACATATTAAACCCACATGTGACAGCCTGTTTCAGACTTTTGGTCCTCATCTGTACATGGCAAGGATTGATATGGCTGTATGAGATAGGGCTTGGACCAGTACAACAGAGTAACCAATAGAGTTGGGCCGAACCTCCGATTTTAGGTTCGCGAACCGGGTTCGCGAACTTTCGCGGAACGTTCGGTTCGCGTTAAAGTTCGCGAACCGCAATAGACTTCAATGGGGATGCGAACTTTGAAAAAAAAAAATAATTATGCTGGCCACAAAAGTGATGGAAAAGATGTTTCAAGGGGTCTAACACCTGGAGGGGGGCATGGCGGAGTGGGATACACGCCAAAAGTCCCCGGGAAAAATCTGGATTTGACGCAAAGCAGCGTTTTAAGGGCAGAAATCACATTGAATGCTAAATGACAGGCCTAAAGTGCTTTAAAACATCTTGCATGTGTATACATCAATCAGGTAGTGTAATTAAGGTACTGCTTCACACTGACACACCAAACTCACCGTGTAACGCACTGCAAACAGCTGTTTGTACTAGTGACGGCCGTGCTGGACTGGTGCGCACCATGGCGAGAGTGCAGGTTTTGGTGGCTTTACAGCCCATATGGTCGGCCTGGCTGATGTAGCTGAATGACAGACCAGGGACTGTCCAGCTGATCAAATTTGGTCTGACCACAATGAAGCAACGACCTTATTATCTTTTGTGTGCCCCCCGAGACACTCATCTAGGCGCCGGTCATTGCTTCATTGTGATACGCAAGCCCCTTCACCACGGCAAGGTAATGATCACGAAGGGGAATGGGCGCATGTACATGCCTTTTCTTTTGTTGTTGCAGCTGCCCTCAGTGCAGCCAGAAAAATTAGGCAGTCATGTACACGCACCATAAAAATTATTACAGCGGCCGCTGCTAGCAGCGGCCTAAAAAATTCAGCAATCCGCCTGGAGTCCCGGACCCTGTTGGTGGTGGCGGAGAAGGTAGTCAAGCGGCCTGCAGGCAGACATGCTGTGTGGAGGGACTGGGAGCGACTTAGTCTTTTTGGGGCAGGCCAGGCAGCCAGTCACACGGCGTGCAGGCAGAGATGCTGTGTGTGCGGGGACTGACTTAGTCTTGGGGCGGGCAGCAGCCCTCCGGGATCCATGCCTCATTCATTTTGATAAAGGTGAGGTACTTAACACTTTTGTGATTTAGGCGACTTCTCTTCTCTGTGACAATGCCTCCAGCTGCGCTGAAGGTCCTTTCTGAGAGGACGCTTGCGGCAGGGCAGGAGAGAAGTTGGATGGCAAATTGGGACAGCTCTGGCCACAGGTCAAGCCTGCGCACCCAGTAGTTCAAGGGTTCCTCATCGCTGTTCACAGCAGTGTCTACATCCACACTTAAGGCCAGGTAGTCGGCTACCTGCCGGTCGAGGCGTTGGTGGAGGGTGGATCCGGAAGGGCTACGGCGAGGCGTTGGACTAAAGAACGTCCGCATGTCCGACATCACCATGAGATCGCTGGAGCGTCCTGTCTTTGACTGCGTGGACACGGGAGGAGGATTAGTGGCAGTGGTACCTTGCTGGCGTTGTGCCGTCACATCACCCTTAAAGGCATTGTAAAGCATAGTTGACAGCTGGTTCTGCATGTGCTGCATCCTTTCCACCTTCCGGTGAGTTGGTAACAGGTCCGCCACTTTGTGCCTGTACCGAGGGTCTAGTAGTGTGGCCACCCAGTACAGGTCATTCCCCTTGAGGTTTTTTATACGGGGGTCCCTCAACAGGCAGGACAGCATAAAAGACGACATCTGCACAAAGTCGGATCCAGTACCCTCCATCTCCTCTTGCTCTTCCTCAGTGACGTCATGTAAGTCAACCTCCTCCCCCCAGCCGCGAACAATACCACGGGAAGGTTGAGCAGCACAAGCCCCCTGCGACGCCTGCTGCGGTTGTTCTCCTGCCGCTGTCCCCTCCTCCTCCTCCTCCTCCTCCCCCAAAGAAACACCTTGCTCATCATCCGCTGAGTCTGACTCGTCTTCTGCACACGACCTCACTTCTTCCTCCTCCTCCCCCCTCTGTGCTGCCGCAGGTGTTGAGGAAACAGCTGGGTCTGATGAAAATTGGTCCCATGCCTGTTCCTGCCGTAACGGTTCCTGGTCACGCTCATTTGCAGCTTCATCCGCCACTCTACGCACAGCACGCTCCAAGAAGTACGCGTAGGAATTTAAGTCGCTGATGGTGCCCTCGCTGCGGCTCACCAGGTTGGTCACCTCCTCAAACGGCCGCATGAGCCTGCATGCATTTTTCATCAGTGTCCAGTTGTCGGGCCAGAACATCCCCATCTTCCCAGACTGTTTCGTTCTACTCCAGTTGTAGAGGTACTGGGTGACGGCTTTCTTCTGTTCTAGCAGGCGGGAGAACATGAGCAGGGTCGAGTTCCAGCGAGTGGGGCTATCGCAAATGAGGCGTCTCACCGGCATGTTGTTTTTACGCTGAATTTCTGCAAATCGTGCCATGGCTGTGTAAGAGCGCCTAAAATGCCCACAGAACTTCCTGGCCTGCTTCAGGACATCCGCTAAGCCAGGGTACTTTGCCACAAATCTTTGAACCACTAGATTCATGACATGTGCCATGCAGGGTATGTGTGTCAGCTTCCCCATATGCAAAGCGGCAAGCAGATTGCTGCCGTTGTCGCACACCACGTTGCCTATCTCCAGGTGGTGCGGGGTCAGCCACTCATCCACCTGTTTCTTAAGAGCAGCCAGGAGAGCTGCTCCAGTGTGACTCTCCGCTTTGAGACAAGCCATGTCTAAGATGGCGTGACACCGTCGTACCTGGCATGCAGCATAGGCCCTGCGGAGCTGGGGCTGTGTAGCTGGAGAGGAGAACTGCCACTCAGCCAAGGAGGAGGAGGAGGAGGACAGCGAAGAGCATGTAGCAGGAGGAGAGGAGGTGGCAGGAGGCCTGCCTGCAAGCCGTGGAGGTGTCACAATTTGGTCCGCCGCTTTCTGCTTGCCATCGTTCACCACCAGGTTCACCCAATGGGCTGTGTAGGTAATGTAGCAGCCCTGCCCGTGCTTGGCAGACCAGCCATCCGTGGTCAGGTGTACCCTTGACCCAACGATCTTCGCAAGAGATGACACCACTTGCCTCTCAACTTCACGGTGCAGTTGGGGTATGGCCTTTCTCGAAAAATAAGTGCGGCCTGGCATCTTCCACTGCGGTGTTCCGATGGCCACAAATTTACGGAAGGCCTCAGAGTCCACCAGCCGGTATGGTAACAGCTGGCGAGCTAACAGTTCCGCCATGCCAGCTGTCAGACGCCGGGCAAGGGGGTGACTGGCCAAAAGTGGCTTCTTCCGCTCAAACATTTCCTTCACGGACACCTGACTGCTGCTGTGGGCAGAGGAGCAGGAACCGCTCAAGGGCAGAGGCGGAGTGGAGGAGGGTGCCTGTGAAGGTGCAAGGGAGAAAGCGGCAGAAGCAGATGATGCACCTGAAGGAGGAAGAGGAGAAGGAGGGTGATTTTTCTTTTGTGTGCTGCTGCTGCTTTTGCTCAGGTGGCCATCCCATTGCTGTTTGTGCCTTTTCTCCAGGTGCCTTCGTAAGGCACTTGTCCCTACGTGAGTGTTGGCCTTTCCACGGCTCAATTTTTGTTGGCAGAGCGAACAGATGGCTTTGGTCCGATCTGAGGCACACACATTAAAAAATTTCCACACCGCTGAGCCACCCTGGGATGTGGGCACTATGGGGACCTCAGCAGCTGATGCTGAAGGGCAAGTTGGCTGGCTGTACATAGGTGGCGATACATGGTGCCGGACTCTGCCACCAGCTGTTTCTGACGAAGAGCTGCCCCAGCTTCTTTCAGCAACTTCTCTCCTCCTACTACTCTCTGACTCCCCCTCTGAACTGTCCCCCTCTTCATCTCCTCTATTGGGAACATACAGAGGATCCCTATTACCGTCATCATCGTAGTCATCCTGCCCAGCTTCGCTTGCCTCAGACAAATCCAAACTTGCACCATCAGTAGGTCCTTCATCCTCCTGACACGTTACATCCATAGTGTTGCCGCGTAACTCAGACATATTAGCTGGTGAAAATTCATCTGGCTGTAACAACAATGGCTGTGCATCAGTGATTTCAACACTAAATAATTCTTGCGAAGTGTCAAATGCAGCGGAAGTGGTGCTAGTAGTAGCGCTGGTGGCTGAGCAAGATGAGGTGTTCTGTGTCGCTAAATACTCAACCACGTCCTGACAATCTTGGGAGGTGATGGGACGTGCCTTCTTCCGAGCACTGTACTGTGGGCCAGGTCCACACGAAATTACATTTACACGACCTCGCGCAGACCTGCCGGGTGGCCTTCCTCTGCCTCTGCCACTACCTCTTCCTCTTCCTCTACCTGTTTTGTCCATATTGGGTATGCACGGAGTGGTATATCACACTGCGTGCACTCACGTACGTAGGTGGGTTCACTTAACTGCACAGGTATGCGCACTGATGCGGTGGGTTCACTGAACAGAACAGGTATACAGTGGCGGGTTCACAGAACAGGTATGCAGTGGCAGGATCACTGAACACAATAGGTATGCAGTGGCGTGTTCACTAAACAGGTATACAGTGGCGGGTCCACTGAACAGAACAGGTATACAGTGGCGGGTTCACAGAACAGGTATACAGTGGCGGGTCCACTGAACAGAACAGGTATACAGTGGCGGGTCCACTGAACAGAACAGGTATACAGTGGCGGGTCCACTGAACAGAACAGGTATACAGTGGCGGGTCCACTGAACAGAACAGGTATACAGTGGCGGGTTCACAGAACAGGTATACAGTGGCGGGTCCACTGAACAGAACAGGTATACAGTGGCGGGTCCACTGAACAGAACAGGTATACAGTGGCGTGTCCACTGAACAGAACAGGTATACAGTGGCGGGTCCACTGAACAGAACAGGTATACAGTGGCGGGTTCACAGAACAGGTATACAGTGGCGGGTCCACTGAACAGAACAGGTATACAGTGGCGGGTCCACTGAACAGAACAGGTATACAGTGGCGGGTTTACAGAACAGGTATACAGTGGCGGGTCCACTGAACAGAACAGGTATACAGTGGCGGGTCCACTGAACAGAACAGGTATACAGTGGCGGGTCCACTGAACAGAACAGGTATACAGTGGCGGGTTCACAGAACAGGTATACAGTGGCGGGTCCACTGAACAGAACAGGTATACAGTGGCGGGTTCACAGAACAGGTATGCAGTGGCAGGATCACTGAACACAATAGGTATGCAGTGGCGTGTTCACTAAACAGGTATACAGTGGCGGGTCCACTGAACAGAACAGGTATACAGTGGCGGGTTCACTGAACAGGTATGCAGTGGCAGGTTCACTGAACACAACAGGTATGCAGTGGCAGGTTCACTGAACACAACAGGTATGCAGTGGCGGGTTCACTGAACAGGTATACAGTGGCGGGTCCACTGAACAGAACAGGTATGCAGTGGCGGGTTCACTGAACAGGTATACAGTGGCAGGTCCACTGAACAGAACAGGTATACAGTGGCGGGTTCACAGAACAGGTATGCAGTGGCAGGTTCACTGAACACAACAGGTATGCAGTGGCGGGTTCACTGAACAGGTATACAGTGGCGGGTCCACTGAACAGAACAGGTATACAGTGGCGGGTCCACTGAACAGAACAGGTATACAGTGGCGGGTCCACTGAACAGAACAGGTATACAGTGGCGGGTTCACAGAACAGGTATGCAGTGGCAGGATCACTGAACACAATAGGTATGCAGTGGCGTGTTCACTAAACAGGTATACAGTGGCGGGTCCACTGAACAGAACAGGTATACAGTGGCGGGTTCACAGAACAGGTATGCAGTGGCAGGATCACTGAACAGAACAGGTATGCAGCAGCGTGTTCACTAAACAGGTATACAGTGGCGGGTCCACTGAACAGAACAGGTATACAGTGGCGGGTCCACTGAACAGAACAGGTATACAGTGGCGGGTCCACTGAACAGAACAGGTATACAGTGGCGGGTCCACTGAACAGAACAGGTATACAGTGGCGGGTCCACTGAACAGAACAGGTATACAGTGGCGGGTCCACTGAACAGAACAGGTATACAGTGGCGGGTTCACAGAACAGGTATACAGTGGCGGGTCCGCTGAACAGAACAGGTATACAGTGGCGGGTTCACAGAACAGGTATGCAGTGGCAGGATCACTGAACAGGTATGCAGTGGCAGGATCACTGAACAGGTATGGAGTGGCAGGATCACAGTACAGGTATGCAGTGGGCTGAGGGCTCACTGAACAGAACAGGTATGCAGTGGCAGGATCACTGAACAGGTATGGAGTGGCAGGATCACAGTACAGGTATGCAGTGGGCTGAGGGCTCACTGAACAGAACAGGTATGCAGTGGCAGGATCACTGAACAGGTATGCAGTGGCAGGATCACTGAACAGGTATGCAGTGGCAGGATCACAGTACAGGTATGCAGTGGGCTGAGGGCTCACTGAACAGAACAGGTATGCAGCCAGGAAGAAGTTAAGCCTAACTAATCTTTCCCTATATGAGAGACTGCAGCAGCTCGCCCTACTCTCACTAATGCAGGCACACGAGTGGCCGTAATGGCCGCCGCTGCCTGCCTTATATAAGGGCGGGTGGGGCTCCAGGGGCTAGTGTAGCCTAATTGGCTACACTGGGCCTGCTGACTGTGATGTAGAGGGTCAAAGTTGACCCTCAGTGCATTATGGGGCGAACCGAACTTCTTCCGCAAAAGGTTCGCGTGCGGTACCCGCACGCGAACCACCTACGTTCGCGCGAACCACCTACGTTCGCCGGCGAACCGTTCGGCCCAACTCTAGTAACCAAGCAGCTCAGGGTGACCCAAACCACTCGGAATGTATAGGTGGATAAAAGAGACCAAAAAGACCTCCTACTAAAAAAAATCAAAGCTTGGTGTAATTTGCCTTCTTAAAACAGAAGAAATCTGCAATAATTCAGCTATAAGTGAACATTTGTGATTATCCACAATGCACCACTACTAAATATGCAAATCATTCCTGTTCACCCTTGGCAAGTCAAGCAAGCCTAAAGCTTTAAGTTTTACACAGACATATCAAACCCACATGTGACAGCCTATTTCAGACATTTGGTCCTCATCGGTACATAGCAGGGATTGATAAGGTTGTATGAGATAGGGCTTAGACCAGTACAACAGAGTAACCAAGCAGCTCAGGGCGACCCAAACTACTAAGAATGTATAGGAGGATAAAAGAGACCAAAAAGCCCTCCTACTAAAAAAAGCAAAGCTTGGTGTAATTTTCCTTCTTAAAACAGAAGCAAATCTGCAATAATTTAGCTATAAGTGAACATTTGTAGTTACCCACAATGCACTGCTACTGAATATGCAAATGATCCCTCTTTGCCCTTGGTTTGATATGACACTACTTCTTCTTCTTCTTGCTTGGACCAGCCCCTTCTTCTTGCTTGGACCGGCCCTGGGGGCAGGGCACTACTTCTTCTTCTTGCTTGAAGGTTGAAGCACTTACTCTATTATATATATAGATAGATGGGCCTGTAATTAGGGATGGGGGCAAAACTGAAAAAAATGCACCATTATTTCCAAAATAAAATAAATGGCACCAAACATTGTGATAGGGACCTAATTTAAACGGTTTTATAACCGGGACAAAAGGGCAAATGAATTTCATGGGTTTATATTACAGTAGCATGCATTATTTAAAAACTATAAAGGCAGAAAACTGAAATGTCCCACCTAAAGAAAGCCTAATTGGTGGCGAAAAGAACAAGATATAGTTCATTTCATTGTGATAAGTAATGATAAAGTTATAGATGAATGAATGGAAGGAGCGCTGAAAGGTGTAAATTGCTCTGGTGCTAAAGAGGTAAAAACTCCTCATCAAACATATCAAATAACAAAAATAATAAACAAAAAAGTTAACATATGTTAAGTTTTGATTGCTTAAAACATGTTCAAAGATTATGATGCCAAAATTTTAGGTGTTTCCATGATTTTGTTCAACACCTGTATGTAACTTTGTAAGAACAGCATCTTTAGACCTAATGAGTGAATGAGACTCTTAGACATGTTATTCGTACAAGTTATCCACTTATTTCAGCAAAACCAGTGAAGGAAGTCCTAACCAAGGGTTGGAATTTTACTGCGACACCCCGCAGTAGATTCATTCACACCCCCAGAATCAGCCATTTATTGCAACAAAATGATAAAGGAAGAGGCTGAATAACATCACCCAAGAATACCGGAAGCCATAAGAATGGACAGTACAAAGAAGCTCACTCAGCAGGAACACAAACATCACCATTTTGCCGATACAAAAAAAAAAAAAGAATGTGCACTGCAGTACTCAACATATCTGATTAGCATTTCAAGGTGATACCACTTCTTAATGATTCAGTCATATAATAATCAGTAAGGAGACATCTCATAAGCAGGAAAAGAAAACAAAAGTGACTCACTGCTTACTTCAGCTGGTAAAGGAAGATCCAAGCCTTACATTAAAGTGGATCCGAGATGAAAAACTAACTATAACAAGTAACTTGTCTATATATCTTATCTAAAGTTTAGATAGTTTACACAGCATATCTAGCTGCAAACAGCTTCAATAGTTTATGATTATTTATTCCTGTGATTCAGTGAAGGCAATCATGTTCTGTTTGTCACAGGCTGAGGGCTGGAGATGCTACCTGCTTGCCTGTGTGTAATGTGACAAATTCAGTTCCCTCTACCCCTCCCTACTCCCCTCTGCCTCTGAAATCTCTGGCTAGTAACCTCCACCTCCTCCTGCTCAGGCTGTTTCCTCCCAGCATGTTTATTTTTTTAAACAATATTAGTGGTCTGGCTATCCCGCTAATGCAGTCCATCCATGACCTAGAATGAGTATGTAGATCAGGTGATCTGAATAATGGCTGACTACACTAACTGCATGCTTGTTTCAGGTGTGTGATTCAGACACTACTGAAGCTAAAAAGCAGTACAGCCAAATATCAGCCAAGTATAACATTGGCCTCAATTCTAGTAGGATTTTCAAACAAATTACCTCATGTACAGCCATTTTCCTCATGAGGTGATGATATTTAGCTATTGCGGTGGGTTTTAGCCATGTTTTACTTCAAGCGGTAAATTATGAGGTAATTTGCATTCATTTTGCCGAAGATAGCTATTCTCATGGAAATTAGGGGGCATGTTAGCACATAATTTACCGATCAGTAGAAGACCTGCCTGTACCTGGTGGTAAAGTCAATTTGTGTGCATTTTGCAGTTTTTAGTGGAGTCCCTATTGCTGTTTTAGTGGAGTTCCTAGTCAGGCTGTGTAATAGAAAAGAATAGTGGAAATAAAACTCCAAATATTTACTGGATTTTTTTTTTTTTTTATAGAGGATGCCTATAAATATACTTTTCATTGGTTGCTACATAATCAAATACACTTTCACCCCTCAAAAAAAAAAAAAAAAAAAATCTTCCAAAGGCTAAAGTCAGCTTTTTTTCTGCATTGCCTCATGCAGTAATGCTTTATGAATTGAGGCCCATGAATTATATGTGTAGTAAAGAAAGAAAGAGAGCATTGGTATGCAAATAAATGATTCTCATGTTGTTTTACAGTACACAAAGAGTTAAACTTCAGTTGTTATCAATGCAAAAGAGCTTCTCTGACCTCGCCAACTTGGGTTGGCTGTAGTCCCGTTTTCTGAAGCAATTAAACATCAGTCAGAGACAGATTTGGATAAGATTTTATTGCGTGGAAGTTCAAAGGTTCATTAGCTCTGCTCTGTTTTATCATTTAAAATACAGAGTGGGGTTTGTAAATTGCAAATATGACAGAATTATGCAATGTTATTAAAAAAAGCTATATATCTGAAACAATATATATGAGACTCTTTTCTTTGCTAATAATGTTCTATTCATTATCCCTAGTACACATACAGTTCATTAATTATATCATACGTTTTTCTTCACTTCAGTGTCACTTTAAAAGGAAATACTAGAGTACCTTATACCTGTAATTATGATGACTTTTTTAATTGCTAGTGATAAAATTACATGTGAAATTAATGTAATTATTTTAGTGAACATGGAATACACAGTTTTAGCCATAAAATACTTACAAGCCAAATGTAAAATGATCCCATATAATAAATCCCCTGTGTCTCTGCGTCCTCCTGTGTCCCTGTGTCTGTGCGTTTTGCCCTGCTGCATGTGCGGCACGTGAACGGACTTGGGACATCAGGAGGATGGGTGCAGGGGGGTGAGCATGTGTGTGCGAGCGGGAGCGTGGCCATTGCTGGAGGGAGAAGGGGTGAGGGGAGTCGCGGCAGAGCCCTAGGGCCCATTTTTAGACGTGTAGGCTGATTTCTAGTAATCAATAAAATGTAACTGTATTAACTTGGGAGGTCCCCCATTTTTTCCCTCATTTGAGATTCTGAATAGCGAAGCCAGATCAGTAAATAAAGATTCTTTGTTTTGGAGGAACATTTTTTCCTTGTGTTCATATCTTGTTATAGCCTATTTATGGAAGCTCCTATATCTTCTTGCAGTTGCCCCTTTTATTGCTCTGGTAATAGCATTTTTATAAAGTATTCACACTTTTGATGCTAAGGGTTTTTTATTTTGTTTTTGTTTTTGCCATATCGTTTTCCACCTTTAGATGTTCAGAACTCTGCTGGGAATTTATAAGGAGTGCTTGTCAGGATTTAAATTCACTGAAATGTTTTTAACGGTTATTCTTAAATGAAACAGCCATGACTGTCATTTATCTTCTAAGCTCACAGTGGGAGATCATTGCAAAGAAACAGTTCCTTAAAAGAGATCAAGGAAATGATTTGAGATATAAGGATGGCAATGCTTTAATGTAACTCATAAATGTATCTTGTTGTTGACAAATGATGTTTAAAAAAAACAAATGATACAGATTAGACAACGCTAACTTGCTCAGCCTTGAAATATTACAATGCACTAAGATAATTGCTTAAACGGATGTGAGTGTATTGACCCACTGTATGTCTAAGGACAAACTTGAATATTTTTTTTGTACATAGCAAAAGCACATATTTCTGTTGCAGGTACCACAAGCTTTGACTATATGCAGTATTTCATACTTATAATTTCCTGCCACAAGAAATGAAAGACGTAAATAAAGTGTTAATGCAACATCTATGACTAAAGGACAGAAAGATGCAAATGAATACACACCTGACAAGTTTTTTATTTCTTTTTTACTTACAAACCTTCAAGAAGAGGAATGAGTCATCACTGGTCAGTAGGGAAAAATAATAATTTGCCTTGGGAAATGTATAAACTTGTTAGAAGAAGAAATAGGAAAGGGTTGCATAGCAATGTGCAGCTAATCTTGCCGTACAAAGTGGAGTCTCTGTCATTACCGGCTGTTTCAATTGAAACAAATAAATAAATTAAGAGATTTAGGTCAACGTGTGAATGATCTGAACTGGTTAAAGGTTCCTTAGACATTTAACTCTTCATCAGGAGAATTTTCCTTACCGGAATACAGAATACAACCATGGTGCAGCATTTCTGACTTTCATTTCATCAAAACAACCTATTTTCTGTTGGATTTTATTAATAATCTGATTCTGGAAATCCCCCTTTACTGTTGTACTCTTTTTAAAGTAGAGCTTATGGCCACGTAGAAAACAGCACCCCTCCCACATCTGAATCAGCTCCAAGAAGAAGTGTACTGACATTGACATTTAGATAAGAAAAGAGATAGCAGAGAGAGGCAATGAGAGATCCAGTAATAGGGTACAGTAAATGCAATAGAAGCGTTCACTAACAGTGTTAAGAACAATATCTCAGAAATGTCTTTTAAACAGATATAAATTTACACAGTGGTATAGGTGGCTGTTAACACAGCTCTGTAGTAAATAATCCTTTTTATAGATTAATGTTGAAAATAGCTTTTGTTGTTTTTCCATATTGGGATTCCTGTATATCCGTTTCAATATTTACCTATAATGAACGTCATACAAGATGCTTGATATACCTCTGTATCCCAAAGTCAAATAAAAGAAAATGAAAGGTGAGAGGGATTTTCATTTGAAGTGGCTTTCATTATGTTGACAGCAACATACCTAGAGGATGAATCTGTATTAAGACTATTATTATAGGTGTGTGTGTGTGTGTGCGTGCGTGCGTGCGTGCGTGCAATAAATAAAGAAAGACATTATTGCCAAGCCTAAAATTCTAAGTGCACTAAATTCACATGAAACCCCCAACCCACAGCACCTGTTTTTCCCTTATTTAAAGCAAATCTGAAGTGAAAAAAAAACTTATGATATAGTGAATTGTATGTGTAGTATGGATAATGAATAGAAAATTAGTAGCAAAGAAAATAGTCTCATATTTTTATTTTCAGTTGTATAGCTTTTTTTTTATAACATTGCATTATACTGTGACAGTTGCAGTTTTGAAACCACACTCTGTCTTTTAAGCCATAAACAAAGCAGCAATAATGACCCTTTGAACCTTCCTGCAGTAAAACCTTATTTCAAGCTGTCTCTTGACTGTTTAAGTGTTTCAGAAAACAGGACTGTATTCAACACTGTGGGTCGAATAGCTCTGACAAGCTCTTTTGAATAGAAAACAACTGAAGTTTTTTAACTCTTCTTGTCCTGGAAAACACTATGAGGCTCGTTTCTTTGCTACTTATGTTCTCTCTCTTAGCTGTACTACACATACGATTCATTATCTCGTAAGTTTATTTTCACTTGAGGCTTGCTTTAAGTACCAGGAGGATGAGCATAGCTGCACTTGGTTGTGCACGTGTCTCAGCAGCCATTGGTATCTGGGTATATGCCATTTATTATTACAATATAAATGTAGACATTTATATTTGTGAAATAAAGTAATTAGCACACAGCTTATAACAGTGCAAGTTTGCTGTCCCTTCAAAATAACACACAACCATTAATGTCTCAACAAAAGGGGGCACACTACTAAGTGAAGAATGTAAAAAATGTTCCCAATTAGACATTAGGCTAGCCTATAATAAGATTGCCAACACCCTGAAACTGGGCTACAGCATGGTGGCCAAGACCACACAGTGATTTAACAGGTCAAGTTCCAATCTGAAAAGGCCTCGTTATGGTCGACCAAGGGAGCTGAGTGCATGTGCTTAGAGGTTGACTTTTGCAAATAGATGTATGAGAGCTGGCAATGTTGCTGCAGAGGTTAAGTGGGTGGGGCTCAGTCTATCAATGATCAGAACATAGGGTGCACACTGCATCAAATTGGTCTGCTGCATGACTGTTGTCCCAGAAGGACGTCTCTTCTAAAGATGATGCACAAAAATGCCCACAGCAGTTTGCTGAAGACAAGCAAACTAAAGACATGGATTACTGGAGCCATGTCTTGTGGTCTGATGTGACCAAGATACACGTATTTAGCTCAGATAGTGTCAAGTGTTTGTGGTGGAAACCAGGTGAAGAGTACAAAGACAAATGTGTCTCGCCTACAGTCATGTATGGGGGTGGAAGTGTCATAGTTTGGGGCTGCATGAGTGCTGTTGGCACTGGAGAGCTACAGTTCATTGAGGAAACCAAAAATCCTAACATGCACTGTGACATACTGAAGTAGACCATGACTACCTCCTGTTGGAAACTGGGCCACGGTACAGTATTCTAACATGATAATGACCACAAACACACCTCCAAAACGACCACTGCCTGGCTAAAAAAAACTGAGACCTAAACCCTATTAAGCATGTGTGGGGCTTCCTTAAACAGAATATGGAGGAGCCCAAATGACTCCTCCTATTCGCCAGCTTGTTGTCATGAAGGAGTGGATAAGGACTCCAGTGACAACCAGAGAAACTCTAGTGAACTCCATGCCTAAGAGAGTTTAAAGTGTACCAGAGCTGAAATAAATAAAATGTTTTATACATTGCTGGGGCTTCCTCCAGCCCCATCCACTCGGATCGCTCCCAAGCGGCTGCCCGCTGCTTCAGGAAACGGGTCACCTCACTTACGTCAGTTCTAGCCAGTCTACGCAGGAGAAGTGCACCCTCTACGTATCTCTCCAGTGGCTGCTGGAGAGATATGCGAAATGCGCACTTCTTTTACGTTGGACTGGCTCCGACTGACGTAAGTGGTGGTCACGAAGCTGCGGGCAGCAGTGGACGGCGGCGTGGGAGCGATACGAGCAGATGGGACTAGAGAAAGCCTCAGGTATGTGTAAAGTCACTTTACGGACCACTACTGCGAAAAAATTTAAAATTTAAAATATATGAAATGTAAATTTCTCCCAGAATAAAATGCTATAAAATGTTTTTCTCCGATGTTGTTGTCACTTACAGTAGGTAGTGGAAATCTAGAAACCTCACAAGTTTTGGACTAGCCCATCTCCTCATGGGGGATTATCATGGATTTCTTTACTTTCAAAAGCACTTAATGAACAGTCAGTTCCTTCGGATTTCTACTAACTACTGTAAGTGACAGCCACGTAGGAGAAAAGTAACTTATAGCTCATTTTAAATTAAGCTGTATTTTACATTTTACAAATTTTCATGATAGTGGTCATTTGACACAGTGCTGGTAAATAGGGGTGGGTACACTAAATATTAACACTTTGGCACAGTTTTGACATTTTTCACTTAGGGGTGTGCTCAGTTTTGTTGCTAGCAGTTCAGACATTAATGGCTGTGTGTTGAGTTATATTGATGGGACATTAAGTTTACACTGTTATATAAATGGTACACTGATTTACATTGTACAAAAGTGTCATATTTTCGGTGGTGTTCCATGCACAATTCACAAAAATGGAGAAGTACCCATGCAAGAAGACCTCTGTGTGCCTTAGCTCATGGTCACAGTACTTAGTGACCCAGTAACAAAAATTCCACAAAGCTGGCACCACCGAATGAAGTAAAAAAGCTCTTTATTCAAACGTCATTAAAATGACATTCAGTCAGTAAACAAAAATGTAGCAATGGCGACAAGCCATATTGCTATCACTAACCATAAAACACACCTCCTTTAAATAGTGGTCAGTTACACAATCAACCAATGAGTTTGAAATCTTATACATAGTCGGTACAAGATTTGTTGTTAGGGGACGGTACTCCTGTGACTCGAGTTATGTACTTTATTTAATTGTATGCCCATGTGGTCTTGGGTATGTTGGGATGACGACTAAACCTCTTAAAGTTAGGATGTCGGGTCACAAGACTGCCATCCGTAACAAGGATTCTACCCAGACAGTATCCAGTCATTTTACAGAAGCACGACATAACATTTCACAAATGAGAGTCCAAGTAATTGATAGTGTCCCCCCTCATTGGCGAGGAAAATTGAACCGCAAACAAGAATTAGCACGTAGAGAAGCTTAGTGGATTAAACGCCTGGGGGTTATGCGTCGAGGGGGTTTGAATCGAGATTATGATTTGAGTTTTTGTATTTAATTTTGTACTAGCTTTTGATGCTCCAGTATTGTTGACCTTGATCCTGTTGGCTTATAGTTCATGTTTTTGTCCTTGTAAACTGGTGGCGACGCCGTCAGGGGTTGTTATTTTTTCCTGATGTTTTTATTTTGTATCTTTTTTGTTTTTGATAATCTATGGTGAGGTCGTCTCCCCTCTCCCCCCCCCTCTCCCCTTTTTTCAGTGTTCTTCACAGTGTGTGCCGGTTGTTTCCTTTTTGATGTGGCCCTCTTATGTCTTTTCATTTAAGATCAGACTTATACTTTTTGAGAGGCTTTAGGAGATTTTTAACCAGCCACACTGAGTGGACACCTATGATATGGTATTGGTAAATTTACGCATCCGGTGACGCATGCGTAAATTTGTACGTGTCATTTTTGCATACCGGAAATTTTTATGCGTATTTAATATGCGTATTTTTGACCACATGCGTATTCCATTCACGCGACCTGTGTTCCTATTGGTCTACCATGGATCACATGATTTAGCGCAGTTCCCCATCAGGTCCTCACCCCCTGTCAGGCATTTCCATTAGTTGTTAAGATTTCAAACTCATTGGTTGATTGTGTAACTGACCACTATTTAAAGGAGGTGTGTTTTATGGTTAGTGATAGCAGTATGGCTTGACAAAGGACGTCAAGTTCGAAACAGCGGGCTGTCGCCATTGCTACATTTTTGATTACTGACTGAATGTCATTTTAATGACTTTTGAATAAAGAGCTTTTTTACTTCATTCGGTGGTGCCAGCTTTGTGGAATTTTTGTCAGTGGTGTTCCATGAAAGATGTAATAAAACATTTGCAAAAATGTTAGGTGTACTTGCTTTTGTGGGATACTGTATACTATATATTGCATTATCTTTACCACTTAATGTCATTATATTGTATTAAAACGTCATGTTTGAGCCTGTTAACGGCAACCTGATGTTTTAATAGGTTGCTCATTCTCGCCACCGCTCTGCATGTGTGCGCGGGATTCTGTGTTCAGCGATTGGGGAAGAGGACCGAGCAGTCCTCTACCCAATTGTAATGCCTGGAATGAATGGACGTGATCGTGATCAGTTGCCACATCCATTCATAAAACAGGAAACAGTCACAGTGTAGTTAGATTTAAAAAAAAAACACTTCCTATAATGGGAGAGTGTTCACTAGTGCCATCTTGTGGCCAAAAAGTAAAATTACACATACAAGCACATATATACATATACAATATTAATAAAATGAAAAAACTTACACTTTCAAAGCCCCCCCACCCAACAAAGAACACACAAAAAGAAAAACACTTGTAAAAATAAACAGATGAAAAATACATAAATAGTTGCCTTAGGGACTCAGCTTTTTTAATCTATATTTTATGAGGGAAAATTGCTTTAACTTTACTGCATAGGGGCTTGTAATTATGGACCGGACAAAAAAAACCCCAGAGAAATAACACCTATATTTCAAAATAATATATTGTCGCCATACATTGTGATAGGGACATCATTTAAATGGTTTAATAATCAGGACAACTGGGCAAATAAAATGTGTCAGTTTTATCCACAGGAGATTTTAATTTTAAAACCATAATGGCAGAAAACTGAGAAATAATGATTTTGTTCTATTATTTTCTTATTTTTCCCATTGAAACGCATTTAGAATAAAAAAATTCTTAACAAAATGTACTACCCACAGAAAGCCTAATTAATGGTGAAAAAACAAGGTATAGATTATTTTCTTGTGATAAGTAGTAATAAAAAAAGTTATTAGGGAATAAAAGGGAGGAGCCCTGACAGGTGAAAATTGCTTTGGTCCATTAAGGTAAAAACCCTTGGGGGTGAACTGGTTAATATAAGTCACGACTCTACTATATGTAATTGTTTAGTTGGATTAAAAAATGAATTACTGCTTGATGGTGGCATTTTTTTTACTTTCAGCTTTTTAATAGTTATCCAAATGATAAGCTTATAATGGTGATCTGTAGTTATATACTCTACCTTTATGATTGTTTTATTGATCAGTAATTACTTTTGTGGCCAACAATATTGATATGATGGTTCATACAAAAAAATTATAATAATAATACAGAAATAGTGTTGCAGTAAAACAACATACATTAAACATGTCATCTTTGGGTTTCAGATTTTCACCATGCTGTTCGACATAAAGAAAAAAATGATGGCTGGGTTGCTAAGGTCCAT